>NC_084498.1:15415000-15761511 GCF_030035675.1 Rhineura floridana | reverse complement strand
TTTCTCCTTCCCATCCTGCTCCTTTCGTTCACTTCAGAACGAATGATTTGCATCTGGGGGAAGGCACATATTTCAGCCCTAGGGATGCCTTCCCTTCTGGCACCAGGCGTCACGACCCTGGAGTCAGAATCCTCATCTGCGGGGGATGTCAGTGAGGGAGCTGAAGCAGTGGGAGAAGAGCATGGGGCGCCACCCCCAGAGCCACTCTCAGATGAGCCTGCAGGACCATTCCCCTGCCCCCTTCCTGGCCTGAGGGTGTGGCACTGACATCCTCTGACTCATAGGATTCTCACCTGAGACTTTCCTACTCCATTGGAGAAGGAAATTCCTGGGGAAGTCTGGGCCCTTTAAGTGGAGCAGCATATTGCAGCATGGGTGGTGCTAACAATTAGGTTGCCCCTGCTATTATTTATTTATTCATTCATTTATTTATATCCTGCCCTTCCTCCCAATAGGAGCCCAGGACGGCAAATAAAAACAATAAAAGCACTATAAAACATCATAAAAACAGACATTCAGATATATTAAAACAAAACATCTTTAAAAACATCTTTTTTAATACAAAAAGCTTTCAAAGCGTCTTAAAAAGCAATTCCAACACAGATGTAGAGTGGGAGAAGGTCTCTATTTAAAAGGCTTGTTGAAAGAGGAAGGTCTTCGGTAGGCGCCGAAAAGATAACAGAGATGGCTCTACTATATACTATTAGTTCTGCTGCTGCTATATTAAGGCCTAAGTGCCAACCTGTTCCTTGCTGGAGCAACTCCAGAGCTCTGTGTTCCCCAGAGCCCTGCCCTATCCAAACCTTGCCCCACCTTGCCTTGTCCTATACCCTGGTTAGGCCTACAGAACCTGAGAAGAGCACTGCTAGTTCAGGCCAATGGTCCGTTTAGTCCAGCATCATGTCCTCACAGTGGCCACCCAGATGCCCCAATGGGAAGCCCCTAAGTAGGACCTGAGTGCAACGTTTTCCAGCAACTGGCATTCCGAAGCAGACTGCCTCTGATAGTGGAGGAAGAACATAGCCATCATGGCTAGTAGCCATTAATACCATTATCCTCCATGAATTTGACTAATCCACTTTTAAAGCCATTCCAAGTTGCTGGCCATCAGTGTCTCTTGTGGGAGCAAATTCCATGGTTTAACTCTGCATTGTGTGAAGAAGTCATTTCTTTTGTCTGTCCTGAGTCTTCCAGCATTCACCTTCATTGGATGTCCCCGAGTTCTAGTGTTATATCAGAGGGATAACACTTTTCTCGATCCACTTTCTCCACACCATGCATACTTTTATACACTTCTATCATTTCTTACTTCCCTTTTCTCTACGCATAAAAAGCCCCAAATGCTGTAACCTTTCCTTAAAGGAGAATTGCTCATTTTGGTTGCCCTTTTCCAAACCTCTTCCAACTCTACAATATATATTTTTGAGGTGAGATGACCAGAATTGTACACAGTAGTCCAAATGACACAGACTAGATAAATGTTAATCAGCAGTTGACAATATATGTGTGGCATTCAGAAAAATGTAGAGTAAAGATGTATGGAACTGTCTGATCAGACCATTGACTTATCTAGACCAGGGGAAGACCTTAGCTCAGTAGCAGAGCACATTCTTTGCATGCAAAAGGTTCCAGGTTCAGTTCCAAACATCTCTGGTTTTAAAAAAGGGTCAGGTAGGAAGTGATGGGAAAGGCCTGTGCCCCTGGAGAACTGCTGCTGTCAGAGCAGACAGTACTGGGCTTGGTGGACAAATAAAGAAACTTACTATGTGTCTTTAAGCCAGGGTGGGTCTGACTCCCAAGAGAGATAGTGACTAACCTTACATGGTTGCAAGAAAGCAGTGGGAGGCAACTTTCCTAGCAAATGATCATGCCCTAAATCACAGGTGAGGAACATGTGGCCCTCTAGGTGTTGTTGGACTACAACTCCCATTGTTCCTTCCCACTGGCCAGTGGAGGCTATTCCAGTAGGGCAAATGAGACACTGCCCCACCAACCTCAGTCTGCCCTCAGCCAGTCTCCCCACCTGCCTGCCTTCTTTCTTAAAACCACTCCATGGGGTGGCCCTGGCTGTCTTCTTCTCCTTAGTCTCAGTCTTAGCCTTGTAGAACTCGGCAAGGAGGAGGATGGGGACAAAACTAGAATTAGTTGGCTCAGCCTATCATTGGCTCTGGCTCCACCTACTGTTGGGCTCCTTGCTTTCTGCACTACCAGTACCAATGGGCACCAGCCTCCGCTGCCATTGACCATGCTGGCTGGTGGGGCTGGTGCGGGTCAGAGTCCAGCAACATCTGGAGGCCCATTTCTGGTTTAAGCGGAGAGGATGGGATTGAACCTGGGTCTTCATTCAGCCCTGCCACTTGCACTCACCCTTTTGCAATGAAGCTATATGCAAATTAGTCGTGTTACTCCTGGGCCTGTTTTTCTCCGCTAGTAGTAGATCTCAGCAGACATTGCTACATCTCTATTTATTATGTTGTTAGGAAACAATGTGTGCTAAACATCGATAAATAGCCACTGTCACATTTTTTAAAAAATAACACACTGATTTCCAGCCAGAAATGATTAGATTAACATATTTTAATTAGGCCTTTCTATTTGGTGAGTTTTAATTCAGGAAGAAGTATATTTACACTCTAATTTAATATATTTACATGTGTTTAGAAATGACATGAATTTGGAACTACGGTGCTTGCCTGAAAACTCCAAACATCAATTTATGATGTTCTTTTTAAAATAAAATAAATAATGGAAGAAATGTAACTTTGCTCAATTGAGAATAAACTAATTTGTTGCCAGATTTATAGGTTTAGCGCAGGGATGGGGAACCTCTGGCTCTCCAGATATTGTTGAGCTCCTACTCCCATCAGCCCCAGCCAGCATGGCCAATGGTTAGGGACGATGGGAGCTGGAGTCCAAAACTACTGGAGGGCCACAGGTTCCCCACCCCTGGTCTAGATCCATTTAGAATTACATTCCAGTTCCCACAGAGACATGAAGCCCTGTTCAGCCATTCCTCCTCACAAGAACTTAAGGAGAGCCCTGCTGGATCATGTCAATGACCCATCTAGACCAGCATTCTCTCCTAGTGGTCAAACAGATGCCCCTTCTGGGAAGCCTTCAAGCAGGACCTGACCTCAACAGCGCTCTCCCCAGTTGTGATTCCCAGCAACTGAGACCTGGAAAGACCCCTGTCTGAACCTCTGCTAGTCAGGGTAAAGCACGGGTGCGGAATCTTTTACAGCCCAAGGGCCACATTCCCTTGTGGAGAACCTTTTGGGGGCCACATTCCTATGGCAGCCACGGCCAGAGGCAAAAGTGGGTGGAACAATAGATGAGACTCTTACCTTTCCACAATGGGCTATATTCCCAAATTCATTCGTACGAGAGTCAGAGGCTTCTAAGGGATGCACACATCTCTCTCCATCCAGGCAAATGAGAGGCATCCTCACAGTACAGACAGGCAAAAGCACTTGATGGGGGCATGGAACAGGGTTGGTGAGGGGCATGGCCATGGGAGAGGGGGTGTGCACTGGGGACGTGGGGTGTCTTAGGGTGAGTCCTCCTGTGGGGCAGATCGTGAGGCCTGGAGGCCTGCATTTGGTCCCTGGGTGTGAGGTTCCCATCCCTGGTGTAGGCAATACTGACGCAAAGGGGGCGATTCAGTATAAAGTAGCTCCTTTGTTTTCATACAGACCCTGCACACCCCTCTGGAGTGGATGCTCAAAACAAGTGTCAGAAGAGGAAAGCGATCTGTAAGGGGAAGGGCGGTTGCCAGTGGAGGTTGGCCCATTAGAGCAAACAGGTCTGCGCCACCAACCACAGTCTGCCCTCAGCCAGCCCCCACCTGGCTGCCTCCTGACTTCCAAGCAGTCCAAGGGGTGGCAATACCTGCCACCTTCTCCTCCTCTGTCTCAGGATTGCCCTTCCAGAACTCAGCAGGGAGGTGCTTGGAGAGAAAGCTAGGATTATTTGGCTCTCCTGTCATTGGTCCTGGCTCTGCCTGTCATTGGCTCTGGCTTCACCTACCGTTGGGCTCCTTGAGTTCCGCCCCACCAGTCCCAATGGGCAGTTCAGTCCCCGGAATCTCCAGGTAGGGCTGAAACCCTAGAGAACCACTGCCAATCAATGTAGACAACGCTGATAATCCTAAACTAGATGGACCAATGATGTATGGCACTTTCCTATGTTCCTAACTGTTCATGTTAGCTAGCAACAGCCTGTCCTTTGGGGAAGGGCTGTAGCTCTGAGGTGGAGCATCTACTTCGCATGCAGGAGGTCCCTGATTCGATCCCCAGCATCTCCAGGTAAGTCTGGAGAGATCCCTGCCTGAAACCCTGGAGATGCATGGTCTGTCTAAGGCAGCTTCCTATGTTCCTATCTTGTGCTTCCTCTTCATAATGTTTTGTTTTCTTTTGAATGTCTGAAACCTCGAAGATTATCAGATGGTATTTGCTTCCATTTTTTTCTCTCTGATCATCCAGGCCCATGCTCTGAAACCCTAAGAAAGGCATCTAGTTGGTTTTCTGCTGCATAACTTCCATTTGAAATGCATGAAATATCATGCATTTGCATGCTCAAGGAAACATTGCTGATGGACTGCACCCAAATGGTTAACTGATGCTGTATGTGGCTGGTTTTTCTCCCAGTTCCTATGACTTGCCATTGTCTCTATCCATCTTTCCAAACAGTTAATAACAAATCTCAGACAGGAGACCCAGAAGGACAAGGAAAATATTTTTTTTCCTCCCAGCTCTCAGAGTCAATGATTCCATTTGCTCTCCCGCTGTTAATGTAATAGGAACATTTAGGAAGCAAGTTGCGTTGTGCTTAACGATTGTCCAAGAAAGGCACCTGCGCAACACAACAGCAACCCCTGAGCAGGTGAGAGAAAAATGGCAGGTGCAGATCTCCCTTCTCACACTGGCCCCATAATCGGTGCTAATATAAAACCACAATATCTGAACATCAACAGCCTCCTTCCTTGTTCCTTGGGTCTGCTGCTTGTGGCTACCAGCCCAGCCTCACATGGGAAAGATAATCCGAACCAAGTAGATGTCCACTGGGGGGGGGGGAGTATGTTTTTGTTTTGTTCAGGATGGTGTAAAGTAGGTGCAGGGAACCTTTTCAGCCCAAGGACCATATTTCCTACTTGACAGTGTCCAAGGACCACATAGCAGTGGTGGATGGGCCAGAGGCAAAAGTAGACAGAGCAACTGATGTAAATGCTGAGGCCGATTTCAACCTTCACTATGGATGGAAAGCTCTGTTAATTTCGGTTCTCTCAGTTTCTCATTTTTTCTGATCTTAAATGCAATTCTACACATTTTTGCAGCAGTTTGTGGTTGGTTGGTTTTTTTAAAAAAATCCTCATGAAAATTCTTTAGTGCAAATTTCTCCCAATAAGCACCTTTTTGTAGGCATTTTTGACTCATGTACACATTTTTGCAAGCCATTTCTCATCATATAATGCATCTTATATGTTATTTTCACTCATATTTTTATGCACACTTTCCTCTAACATATGCATTTGTAAAACATTGGTTGTCAAAATGCATTGCAAAATTCAAGTAAGTGCCAATTTTGAAGGGTGCCTGTGTTTCAGCTCTCCTGTTATTTCAGAAAGTGCAAATCTGATGTTTGACTTGAAAAGTGAACTGAATTGAAGTCTCACCCATCCGTAACCCTCCCCCCCCACAAAACCTCCCTATCCTCCAAGCAAGCAAGCAAAAAGTATTAGAATCGTAGAATCAGAGTTTGTAGGTACATTCCAACCAGACAAAAAAGCCTCAATGATGGTGAAAAGGAATGGAAGTAAGGGGTGTGGCCTGGAGAGAGGGTGTGTGTCTGGGGAGTGGCTATAAGAACATAAGAACATAAGAAGAGCCTGCTGGATCAGGCCAGTGGCCCATCTAGTCCAGCATCCTGTTCTCACAGTGGCCAACCAGGTGTCTGGGGGAAGCCCGCAAGCAGGACCCGAGTGCAAGAACACTCTCCCCTCCTGAGGCTTCCGGCAACTGGTTTTCAGAAGCATGCTGCCTCTGACTGGGGTGGCACAGCACAGCCATCATGGCTAGTAGCCATTGATAGCCCTGTCCTCCATGAATTTGTCTAATCTTCTTTTAAAGCCATCCAAGCTGGTGGCCATTACTGCATCTTGTGGGAGCAAATTCCATATTTTAACTATGTGCTGAGTAAAGAAGTACTTCCTTTTGTCTGTCCTGAATCTTCCAACATTCAGCTTCTTTGAATGTCCACGAGTTCTAGTATTATGAGAGAGGGAGAAGAACTTTTCTCTCTCCACTTTCTCAATGCCATGCATAATTTTATACATTTCTATCATGTCTCCTCTGACCCGCCTTTTCTCTAAACTAAAAAGCCCCCAATGCTGCAACCTTTCCTCATAAGGGAGTCGCTCCATCCCCTTGATCATTTTGGTTGCCCTCTTCTGAACCTTTTCCAACTCTATAATATCCTTTTTGAGATGAGGTGACCAGAACTGTACACAGTATTCCAAATGCGGCCGCACTGTGGATTTATACAACGGCATTATGAGATCGGATGTTTTATTTTCAATACCTTTCCTAATTATCGCTAGCATGGAATTTGCCTTTTTCACAGCTGCCGCACACTGGGTCAGACCCCGAGGTCTGTCTCCTGGTCGGTCGCTGCCAGTTCAGAACCCATGAGCGTATATGTGAAATTAAGATTTTTTGCTCCAATATGCATAATTTTACACTTGTTTTGAATTGAAGTCTCATCCATCAGTAACCCTCCCCCCCACACCTCCCTATCCTCCAAGCAAGCAAGCAAAAAGTATTAGAATCGTAGAATCAGACTTCGTAGATACATTCCAACCAGGCAAAAAAGCCTCAATGATGGTGAAAAGGAGTGCAAGTAAGGGGTGTGGCCTGGAGAGAGGGTGTGTGTCTGGGGAGTGGCTATGGCATGGGGAGAGTCCCAAGGGCCAGATGGGGAGGCCTGGAGGGATGCATGTGGCCCCTGGACCTAAGGTTCCCCATCTCTCATGTAAGGGATTATAAATGGATGCCAACTAGT
The DNA here is from genome assembly GCF_030035675.1 of Rhineura floridana. NCBI lineage: Eukaryota > Metazoa > Chordata > Lepidosauria > Squamata > Rhineuridae > Rhineura > Rhineura floridana. The sequence continues at coordinate 15,754,455 of NC_084498.1, read as the reverse complement.
GTTGCCAGGCTCAGGGCCCGAGACTTATCCTGTATCTTTAGGAGAAGAGAAAGTCAGCCAAGTGCAGGTGCTCTTGCAACACTGTAATGGGAAAAACCACAAGGTGGAATTCTCCCTTCCCCCTGCACAACTTTTAAAGATCCCCTTGGAGGCTGGGGCTGGCAACCAAGAGGTCTTTTGTATCTTTCAAAGTTGTGCAGGCGGAAGGGAGAATTCCACCTTGTGGTTTTTCCCATTACAGTGTTGCAAGAACACCTGCACTTGGCTGATTCTCTCTTCTCCTAAAGATACAGGATCAGTCTCGGGCCCTGAGTCTGGCAACCCTAATGCCAACTGCATCTTGACCCCTTGAACAATGACTAACTAGACCATTAGAGAACAAGATCCCAATGTCTATGGAGATAAATACATTGGAACAGCATACTAAGTCAATGATTGTCCTTTTCCTGCCTATTGCGCATGCTATGGACATCCGAGGAAGCTGCCTTGGACAATCAGACTGTCAGTCCATTGAGCCGAGTATTATCTACATCATCCTTCTTGCCACCTGGTGACCTCTAGATGTTGTTAGACTACAGCTCACATAAGCCCCAGCCGGTATCGCAAATGGTAGAGGACAACGGCAGTTGGGAGTCCAAAGATCTGGAGGGCAGCAAGATGGGAAAGGCTGATGGAGCTCAATATTGTCTACACTGACTAGCAGCAGCTCTCCAGAGAATTTTCAGAGAAGTTCCCCCCCCCGCTACCCCATTCCTAGCTGGAAATGCCGGGATTGAATATCAGCCATTCCAAGTGCAAAGTGGGTATTCTACCATTGAAGAGCAGCCCCTCCTACTGATAGTAAAGATGTCCACAAAACAATGGGTGGGATCCAGCATAGTGCCAAGATTCTTGTCTCATCAGCGCAAAGATTTCTCCTTGCGCAGTGGAATATTCTCCCCCTTTCCTACCCCTGCACATACCCCAAATCTGTTCTAGCTGCCCTCCAACCCTCTGGAGCAGATTTAGGGAGGGTGAGGGGTGCATGGGAGCAGATTCCTGTAATGCAGGCAGAAATCCTTGCACCAACAGGATGTGGCAGTTGAATGCTGCCCAATGCACCTTACTCCCATTTCCTGTTGTACAGTGTTTGGTCCTTCTCCAAAGCTGGGAGGATTTGGCTGGAATGAGAACTACAGAGTATACCCTCTTTTCTTTTTTATATATTGAAATCTCTCTCTCTCACACACACAAAACATATGCAGAGCGCAGATTTTTTTTGCCCAGTTAAAGCATGCTGCTTCGCCATATATAAATAGAATGAGGCACTTGTGCAGGTGGCTTCCTTGTTCGTCTACAGACATTGATTTTTAGCAAGTGGATTTTGTCTGTAATGTACTGGCATATTCAGTAGGAAGTGATCCTCCCCGCCCCCTTTTAAAAGGCATTTAAACTTGCCCTTCAAATGGGGAAGGTCACATATCCATGTGCATCTCTTGAAGGTGTTAGGGTTCAATCCTGCCCGAAGCTGGGACCTTTGGAACTCTGCTCCTGGAGGTATTGCCCAAGATCTGACCAGGAACCTAGGGCACTGGCATGGAGACCTCTGGGGTGAGGCAAGGATGTCTGGATTCGAAGGCTCCTCCAGGTTGCTGGCAGTGCAGAGATCTGCAGGAGGAGTGGAGGTTGCTCCATTAGGGCCAATGAGGCATTGCCCCACCATCCCCAGACTCGATTCCTCCAAGCACAGCTGCCATCTGTGCTTGGTTGCCTTACTTATAACCAGCCCAGGGGATGGCCTTGGCTGTGTGCTTCCTCCTCCTTAGTCTCAGTGCTGCCTCTTGTAGAGGCTTAGAGCAACGCCCTTCAGGCACTTTAATTAAACACAGCAGGTTGTCTGCATTACCTTTTCAGAAGTCTCACTTTCATTTATGTGATTCCCTGGAGTCACTTTTGCAGAACTGGCATGTGGCGCTGGAGTGTTCTGCTCCCACCTCCTATGTCTCTACGTTCCTAACCAGAGAAGTGGAGAGATGTCTCTTTATATGTTTTCTCAGTGCTCAGGGCTGGCTGTCTCTTGTCCCTGGACCTAGAGTCCACAGGTTCCCCAAGCCTCAACAATATGATTCTGTGATTTCAGTTTGTGATAGCTCACCCACATGCACACTTGTCAACACTTTATGCTGCGGTCACTGTGCAATGAATTTTGTTGTTGTTATGGGCCTTCAAGTCGATTACGACTTACGGCGACCCTATGAATTAGCGACCTCCAAGAGCATCTGTCATGAACCACCTGGTTCAGTTCTTGTAAGTTCAGGTCTGTGGCTACCTTTATGGAATCAATCCATCTCTTGTATGGCCTTCCTCTTTTTCTACCTTCTGTTTCTCCCAGCATCATGTCTTCTCATTATGTGTCCAAAGAATAACCTCAGTTTCCTCATTTTAGCTTCTAGTGATAGTTCTGGTTTATTTGTCTTTTTTGCAGTCCATGGTATGCACAAAGCTCTCCTCCAACACCACATTTCAAATGAGTGGATTTTTCTCTTATCTGCTTTTTTCACTGTCCAACTTTCACATCCGTACATGGAGATCGGGAATACCATGGTCTGAATTATCCTGACTTTAGTGTTCAGTGATGCATCTCTGCATTTAAGCACCTTTTCTAGTTCTCTCATAACTGCCCTCCCCAGTCCTAGCCTTCTTCTAATTTCTTGACTGTTGTCTCCATTTTGGTTAATGACTGTGCCAAGATATTGATAATCGACAAGTTCAATGTCTTCATTGTCAACTTTAAAGTTACATAAATCTTCTATTGTCATTACTTTAGTCTTCTTGATGTTCAGCTGGAGTCCTGCTTTTGTGCTTTCCTCTTTAACTTTCATCAGCATTCATTTCAAATCATTACTGGTTTCTGCTAGCAGTATGATATCATCTGCATATCTTCAGTAATTGATATTCCTCCCTCCAGTTTTCACACTTCCTTCATCTTGGTCCAATCCCACTTTCCATATGATATGTTCTGCATATAGATTAAACAAATAGGGTGATAAAATACACCCCTGTCTCACATCCTTTCTGATTGGGAACCAATTGGTTTCTCCATATTCTGTCCTTACAGGAGCCTCTTGTCCAGAGTATAAATTGCGCATCAGGACAATCAGATGCTGTGGCACCCCCATTTCTTTTAAAGCATTCCATAGTTTTCTACACAATCAAAGGCTTTGCTGTAATCTATAAAGCACAGGGTGATTCCTTCTGAAATTCCTTGGTCTGTTCCATTATCCAACGTATGTTTGCGATATGATCTCTGGTACCTCTTCCCTTTCTGAATCCAGCTTGGACATCTGGCATTTCTCACTCCATATATGGTAAGAGCCTTTGTTGTAGAATCTTGAGCATTACTTTACTTGCATGGGATATTAAGGCAATAGTTCGATAATTACTGCGTTCCTGGGATCTCCTTTCTTTGGAATTGGGATGTATATTGAACCCTTCCAGTCTGTGGGCCATTGTTTAGTTTTCCATATTTGTTGACGAATTTGACTGTGTAATGAATATGGGGGGGCAAATTCTGATGGGCAGCTAAATGACCAGGAGAGTGGCAGTCATCAGACGGCTGGAGCAGTTGTTTATTTAATTAATTGATTAAATTTATATCCTGCCCTTCCTCCCAGTAGGAGCCCAGGGCGCCAAACAAAAGCACTAAAAACACTCCAAAACATCATAAAAACTCTAAATTTTAAAACATATTAAAACAAAACATCTTTAAATACATCTTTAAAAAAAAAACCCTTTAAAAAATCTTAAAAAGCAATTCCAACACAGACACAGACCGGGATAAAGTCTCTACTTAAAAATCTTGTTGAAAGAAGGCCTTCAGTAGGCACAGAAAAGATAACAGAGATGGCATGTATCTAAAATCTATGGGGAGGGAATTCCAAAGGGTAGGTTCCACTACGCTAAAGGTCTGGTTCCTATGTTGTGCGGAACAGACCTCCCGATAACATGATATCTGCAGGAGGCCCTCATCTGCAGAGTGTAGTGATCAACTGGGTATATAAAGGGTAAGACCATCTTTCAGGTGTCCTGGTCCCAAGCTGCACAGGGCATTGTACACCAAAATCACAACCTTGAACTTAGCCTGGTAGCTAACGGGCAGCCAGGTGTTAGCTGTATGGAAGCACCAGAAAATATAGCTAGGGGATTCTCAGAACCTCTTTGATCTACTGGGATGCTTTGCATTCTGGCTAATATGCCTCTGCCAACCTGAATCTTGGCAGCTGCATAAAGCCATAAAATTCTAATTCCATAGAAAGGCTTTGGGGCTCCCCCCACCACCACCAATCACACTTTCCCTATTTTGTCATCGTACAAATTCTGTCTCTGATTCTATTTTTTGAACCGCAACTTAAATTATATGTTACTCTTTATAATATCCTTGTACTGCCTTGGATAAGTAAAAATAGTGGAAGAGTTTGGAATAGTTAAAAGCAATTATTTTCTCACATTACCGTTAAAAAGTAATTTTAGGGTCTCCATTATCAGCGGAGTGCTAGCTTCCAAATGCTTTAAGAAAAGCGGTATTGAAAAACTGCCTTGCACATGGAGGAAGCTGAGATAGTGTAGGTTTTCATACAGCCTGTATATTTCCTTCCTTTTGAATGGTGGGACTGTAGCTCAGTGGCAGAGAATCTGCTTTGCATGCAGAAGTCTTCAGGTTCAATATCTGGCATCTCCAGGCAGGACTGGGAGAGACCCCTGTATGAAATCCTGGAGATCTGCTGGCAGTCAGTGTAGGCAATACTGAGATAGAAGGACCAGTGGTCCAACTCGATGTGAAGCAGCTTTCAGTGTTCCTATAGCACAGTGGGGAAGAGACCCTGGCTGGGAGTCCAGAGTCTGCGAGTTCAAATCCCCGCTCGTGTCTCCTGGGTGTCAAGGGCCAGCTAAAGATCACCCCCACAGTGAGTGGCTCAAAGGTTACGTGCCCTGCCACCTGTGCAGCCGTGGGCAAGCTGCATAGCCCCAAGGGGCCCAGTTGCCCCCCAGCTGGCAGTTGCGGACAAGGAAGGGGCTGGCTTGTGCAGCTGTGGCAAGCTGATCAGGCCCTAGCCAACTGAGGAGGACTAGCCACAGAGGGAGGCAATGGGAAACCACTTCTGAATACCGCTTACCATGGAAACCCTATTCATAGGGTCACCATAAGTCGGGATCGACTTGAAGGCAGTCCATTTTTCATTTTTTCATGGTAAACCACCTCTGAATATCTCTTAGCATGAAAACTCTATGGATATATCCAAAAAGATCCATAGGGTCGCCGTAAGTCGTAATCGACTTGCACACATATATCAATCCTTCCTAATGATTGCTGCTAGTCATGCATTGATTGTAAGAATGATAATTTACCAGTATTTCCTTTTAAAATATTGCTTTTTCCTACAAAATATCAATATTTTTAAAGGGAAATATCAATATTTCTTTCAAAATATTGATATTTCCTTTAAAAATATTGATATTAATATTGATTATTTTTCCAAGCAAAAAAAATAACACGGATCAGTAAAAGCCAAGGCTGATGGATACAATGACTGCCTATTAGGTTGACAGAATGCTTTCAAACTGACACCGGCCAATGGATCCCATCCTAACGTGCACGCATGTGGGATGTTGACATGGCATCAACCCAGAACTCACTGATGCCTAAACCCATCCCAGCAAATGAAGCGCAGTCACTGGGAGGGTGTGACTGCCACAGCACACACACCCCAGGCACTCACCCCCCCAGGCACTGCCACCATTCATTTCCTATCAGAACCATGGGATCAACAGACTTCATCCTCAGGAGTTGATCAAGCTCCTAACAAAATCCTGCTCCGCTGGTCCCAAAAGTAAGAAACTAGCAGGGAAGACTTTCAGAAAGATTTTTTTTGGGGGGGGAGGTTAACCCCATTTTGAGCCAGACCCCAAATCAAACACGGTCTGGGCTGGCCACTTAGTGAGACGCTGAACAACCAATTTGGTCATCATAATGTGTGCAGAGTATGTGGAATATGACCAAGAAGTATGGTATAGATGAATGCTTCTTGTAATCAATAAGCATGGCATGCTGACTCATCCCTCTTATAAAAATCACACTCATGGTGGAGAAGCCCTAATTGTTTAATTAATTTCAAAATCTAATTAAATACATGGTCAGGATGGGGGCAGGGGAAGGAGATGCTGTATCTATACCCATCCCCCCGATGGCACTGCATCTAGAAAGACTGAGCTCTCCGCTCATCAGCTGGTGAGCAGAGGGCTCACTCCTGCTGGGTGCTGCTTACCCAGCAAGGTATGTGCTGGTGAAGCAGACCCCTGCAACCTGCAGGATTGAACCCTCTAATCAGCTGGTGAGCAGAATGTCCAATCCTGCTGGGTGCTGTTTCCTCAGTGATTTCCCTGTAGGGTATGTGCTGGTGAAGCAGACCCCTGCAGCGAGCAGGACTGAATATTTTGCTCACAAGTTGGTGAGTGGGGGGCTCAATCCTGCTCCGTTTGGCTGTGCTCACCTGATCTCCAGCTGGGAACAGGCACACACAGCCAAAGCACCATGTGGGGCTGTTTGAAACCCTGACTCTCCTTCTTTCCCTTAACCTCCCAATGCCTTCCTCTTGACAGCCCTGGATGGCTCCAGGTGGGCCGACCCAACCCAGGGTGATCCAGGGCTGCCTCAACCCAATCCATCCAAAGATTCTCCCCCCCCCAAATTGGCTAAATTCAGTACAAGATCTGGGCTTTGACCGGATTGATGCACAGTCCTAGTATCCACCAAGGGTGGCTAACCTCTAGCCCTCCATAGGAAGCTGCCTTATACCAAATCAGACCTTTGGTCCATCTAGCTCAGTGTTGTCTACACTGACTGGCAGGGACTCTCCAGGGTTTCAGACAGGAGCTTTCCCCGGTCTTCCCCTCCCCTCCAAAAGAATCCCAAGGTCCTCACCATTACTGCTATAGCACTTCTGTGCTGGAAATTGCAACAGATATTGCAGCCCTGGAAATAGATAGATAGATAGATAGATAGATAGATAGATAGATAGATAGATAGATGATAGATGATAGATGATAGATGATAGATGATAGATGATAGATGATAGATGATAGATGATAGATGATAGATGATAGATGATAGATGATAGATGATAGATGATAGATGATAGATAGATAGATATGACCACAACCCATAACCATTGCTTACAAGAGAAGTTCCACTGAGTCAATGGAGCTTCCCTTCAGGGCCCCCCAGATTTCTGGCTTTTTCTTTGCTTCCACAAATGTGCTTCAGGAACAAGAGCTTTTTGTCCTCAAAGCATAGGAAATTGAGACTGGGGAAGGGGAGGCAGAAATGGTAATGAGGAGGACACTTGAGAAGCCAATTAGTCCTAATGGGGATCCTTCTCGGGAGAATGGCCCTCTGCAGCAGCTGCGCATCTCTCACCGCGTTGCCTTTTCACAAAAGGCCGGCCATGAGGGTTGCATTTCATTTTGTCTTCTGCCGGTCGTGCCGCATGAATTTCTTTAGGTTTGTCTCTCTGAGCAACAGCCCCTGGATTTGCATATATATATATATATATATATATATATATATATATATATTTCCATCCCCCTGGTAGAAAACGATCTTCTTTTTCAAGCTACGCTGCTGAGCAGTGTTCTGTCCCGCAGCTCGTTCTACCACAAATGTTGGGAGTTTGCTGATCTCCTACATCGGGAGTGGGGGACATGTTTCAGCCCGAGGACCACATTCCCTTCAGGGCAGCCTTCTAGGGGCCACATGCCAGGGGTGGGCGGGGCCACAGGCAAGAGTGGATGGAACAATGGGCATTTGTTTGTTTGCTTGTCAAAGTGTTTCTGCACCACCATATCATAAAATATTGCAGTGATGTAGCTCTATAATGGCAGAAAAAGTCATTTAGAACTGCTTTTTGAAAGGATACCCATTGAGGTGCCTAGCTAATCAAAAATTAAACTGCTGTAAAGCCCTGTTGGCAAGTCTTCAAGAGACACCTGAAAGCCAAATGTAAGGATGATAGTTGTGGGTCTCCCCAAGTTCAGGGGTCTACATTAGGGATGGAAGAATCTGGCCATTTCAGTTCCCTCAGTTTCTAATTTTCATCTACTTTGCACCATAGGGATCAGCAGCCAGCAGGCCCTGGGTTTTGCTTAGACTAAATAACATTGTACAGTAGGGCCCGCTTTTTGGCGGCCATTTTTCAGCGTTCCGCTAATACATCGGTTTTCAGTTAGACTAATTAGCATAAGGCCCCACTCATACGGTGCTTGTTCTGCTTTTACGGCATTTTTCGGGCGTCGGGCACCATTTTATTGATGGAGTTCCGCTTTTCGGCAGGTTTCACTTTTTGGCGGGGGTCTGGAATGTAACCCGCCATATGAGTGGGGCCCTACTGTATAGAAGAATACAGGTAAGCTAACATAATTAAGTGGCTTGAAGCTACACAGAAGAGAAATTAATAGCAACCCAAAAAGACAATAGCAGCATACAAAAAAAACCCCACCATGTTCCAGAAGATGCAACTGTCTCCAAAGGTTTGGACCCGAGACATGGTCTTCAAACATCCACAAGGGTCCCATCCCATCTCTCACTTAGAGTAGTGCAGACACTTCCATCATGGCTATAATCCAAAGGGATCTTATGCCCATCATGGGAACACAGGAAGCATCCTTATACCGAATCAGACCCTTGGTCCATGTAGCTCAATATTGTCTTCACTGACTGGCAGCAGCTCTCCAGGCTTTCAGGCCCTACCTGGAGATGCCAGGGATTGAACCTGGGACCATCTGCATGCAAACCAGATGCTCTACCACTGAGTGATGGCTCTTATGTCCATTGTTATTATGGGCTCTCAGCCCTTGTAAGTGGGGTGAGAAGTCGATGTTGTCAGACTCCACCTGCCCTCATCCCCAGCCAGAGTGGCCAGTGGTCAGGGATGAGGAGAGAGGTAGTTCAGCAACATCTAGAAGGTGCCACGTTCTCACCCCTGGGATAAAGTCAGGCAACACAGATAATGTAATAATGCTCTGCCTGTGTGCACACATGCCCAATATTGCCAGAGGAAAGTGCCCAGTATCTGGACTGAGTGCCAGGGTGGAAGGGTCTGCTGGGTCTACAGAAGGTATGTGTGTGTGGATCAGCATTAACTTGTAAGAACATGAGAAGAGTCCTGCTGGATCATGCCAGAAGCCAGCATCCTGTTCTCACAGCGGCCAACCAGGTGCCCCAGGGAAGCCAAGAGGCAGGACATGAGGGCAACATTACTTTCCCCAGTTGGGATTTCCAACAACAGGTATTCAGAGGTATTCTGCCTCCAACACTGGGAACAGAATGCAGCCAACATAGTTAGTAACCACTGATACTTTATTTTATTTATATCCTGCCTTTCCTCCCAAAGGACCCCAGGCAGAGGAGATAGCCTTCTCCTCCATGAGGCTTTCTTTTTGTTCTCAGATTCTTAAAATGCTCCGTTGAGATCAGATGGAAAAGGCAGCAAGCAAATACACTCACTTAGATTCCATTGTTCCTTTAAGCACCAACGTTCTCAACTCACACTCGGAGCAGCTAAGTTACATGAATGTTATCAGATGGAATAGTTCAGGCTTCCTTTGGGAATGGCTCTCTTTTTTCCCCCCAGTGTGTACATGCAGATAAATCGAAGACTAAGAATAGAGGCCGGCTGCATAAGAAGCCTCAAAGGGAAGATAGATGTGGCTTGTGGACGGGGGTGGGGAGGAAATATTTCCTTTTCTATGAATCATAGTTGTTCATCTGCCATCTGCCATGGAACAGAGCTTCAGTTCCCTACCTAGTAATTTGTCTGAATTTGAGCTAATTGGGTTTTAGAGTAAAGGAGATTGTGTAGGGTTAAGGTAAATGGAAAATGGGGAATGAGCTGGATGACTTAAGGGCGCATGCAGGCTAGGGATGGAGGAGAAATTTTGTTTTGCTTTTTCATTTTAACGAGAGACTGTTTAATTTGTACTTTTTGAACCAATACACAAACTGAACCTCAATTATCCATCAGATTTGGCACTTCTCTTAATTTTGCAATGCAGACCTCCAGCCAAACAATATGTTCAAAAATGCATATATTAGGGGGAAATGTGCATAAAAATCCTATACAGTATTAGTGAAATTCACATACCAAAAAATGCATTATGTTAGGGAACATTGCTGGCAAAAATGTGTAGATTACTCAAAACTGCACACAAAAATGTGTGCATTAGGAAAAATTTGCACAAGATGCTGGTGAATTTTTGCGTGGATTTTTTTTTAAAAGAAACATGCAAATTGCTGTGAAAATATGAAGACCTGAATTTAAGGTTTCAAAACTGAGGAACCTAAGAGATCTGAAATTGACAGGGTTGTCCATCCTTAATGCAGATACACCCTTAAGTGTATCAATAGCTACCAGTCATGATGACTGTTATCACTTCCGGGATCAGAGAGGGTATGCCTCAGATGACCTGTTGATAGGGTTCATGAACGGGAGAGGGTTCTTATGCTCATGGCCCACTTGTGGGCTTCCAAGGTGCACCCAGATGGTCACCGTAAGAACAAAAGTCTGTGCTAGATGGACCTTTGGTCTGCTCCAACAGAGGTCTTTTTTATATTCTTAGGTGCCTGCAGACATTAAATCCCTTTGCCCTTCCTCATTCAAGGGACATTCACACTAGAGCCGGAGGGGAAGGGGGGAGAACCATTTTCAGCCTAAGGACCACATTCCCTTTTGGGCAACCTTCCGGAGGCCACTTGCCAGTTTGGGGCAAGACCGGAGGAAAAAGTGGTCAGAGCAGCACAGGTGATCTCTACCTTTGTACAGTAAAGGTCGTTTCACACACACACACCTCTCTAACCTTCCTTCCGGCAAGCAAGACTTTGTCAAAGTTGAAGGACTGGCAACAAGATTCAAGGAAGGTGCAAAGCAGAGCCGGTGAGGTGTGTGGCTGGAGAGGCAGAGTGGCCTGGAGAGAGTTCTGGGGGCCAGACAGAGAGGTCTGGAAGGCCGTGCTTGGCCCCTGGGCCTCAGGCTTTCCCTCCCTGCACTAGGGCTATGCCCATTTTCCCCCTAACCATTTGTTGGATGGGGAGCAAAATGAAACTCTCCTGAACGACCAGGAGAGGGGGAAAGAAATGTGTGATGGTGAAGGGGTGGGGTGGGGAGGAAAGGAATGTTCCTTGGTTTTGAGCACTTCAGCTGCTGCTCCTTCTTGTTTGTTGTGTGTGTGTGTGTGTGTGTGTGTGTGTGTGTGTGTGTGTTAGATTTATTAGTCGCTGGATACCCAAAGGTCCCCAAGTAACTTACACCATGTTAAAACAAGAACAAATAAAACACACCATAAAACATAGCAATAAACAAGAACAAAACAGTCACACCCCAAAGCAGTGCAGTGTATTAAAACAAAACATCGTCTCAATTTGTCAAATGCCTGGGGGGAAAGGGACAGTGGCACAAGGCTCTCTCTGCAGCTTCCCACCAGCCTTGAAAGACAGCCACCCCCAGGGATGCCTCGGGAGCAACGAGGCATCAAGTCACTCTCACATGTTGGTCCAGCAAGTGGAGCTCATGGAGAGGGGGACCAGCGTCCCACCGGTCACATTTCCGGGCAAAAGCTGGGTTGTGGTAAGTGGGATCCCCCTCCCAAAAATGTCAGATGGCAAGCTGTTAGCTCAGAGCTGTGGCAAAAGTGATCTTCCCCTCCTCACTTTGGCTCGCAGGGAAAAGGGGGAGATGGGGGAGGGCAAAAAAAATGAGAGAGAAGGAGAAGGGCGTGGCAGAAAGAGGAAAGGAGTGGCCGCACCCACCGTTGGTATGTGGCCATTCCCAAGGAGGAATGGGGGAGAAATTTGATTCTATTCACATTTCAAGCCAAGTCTGACAATTTCACACTTGCTGACACAATATGAGAACCGAAACACAGCCATCCTTCCAAATTCACACCTAACTGAACGTTCTGCCGCAGTTGTCCAACCAACCAGCACCTACCCTGCGGAACTCCCTCCCTTTGAATATTAGGCAGGTGCCATCTCTCCTATCTTTTCGGCGCCTTTTGAAGACTTTCCTTTTTCAACAAGCCTTTTAAGTTGAGACCTATCCCAGTCTGTCTCTGTGTCAGATTTGCTTCATATGTTTTTAATAATGTTTTTAACCCTTTTAAAAACGTTTTTGAAATGTTTTTAACGCTGTTTTGTCTTAATGTATTTTAAGATTTGTTTTTATGATGTGTTAAAGTGCTTTTAGGGCCTTGTTTGATGCCCTGGGCTCCTGCTGGGAGGAAGGGCGGGATATAAATAAAATAGTAATAAATAAATAAATACATTCCATCCCTACTCCTGAGGGAACGTGGCCTGTGACAGAAAAAAATGAGGCCTACTCCTGCTATAAAGGTATTGCCTCCCCTGCTATGCTGGGAAAGAAGTTACTCAAAAGCTCTAAGTAAGTTTCAAGAGGGATGAATTCAGAAATTACTCAAAAGCTCCGAGTCAGTTTCCAGGGGGTTGAATTCCCTCTTCTTCGCAGCCAGGAGGCTGGGGCAGAGGGGAACGAAATGGAAAACCTCACCAAATTGCCCTTGTATCAATGACAGCGGGCTATATTTCCCTTCAACATCCAGAAGAGGCAGCAGGCACAGCCAAGGAGGGTACTGTAAATTGCTTTTTATGACGTGCACATCCCATTCTTCTCCCTCCCTCCCTGTGTGTGTGTGAGAAATTGTAAGATAATTGTGTGTGTGAAGCCTTCCCTTTAATAGCTGATTAACCACAGAGGCCTGCTGTGATTGGTAGAGGAGCGCACAATGTGCGCACATAAACTTAAAAACCCAAAGAATTTAAAAAAAGTGTTGTATTGCTTGGGATCCACCAGGAATGAAATTATCAACCAATGCCATAACTCCATCCCCTTTGGCACAATTCTGTCTTAGGACCCTGAAAACTGAGACTCAGACAGGACGCAGGTGTACTTAACGGTGACTGTTATTCTTTGGCAAATAAAATATCTCAGATAATACGGCTCTTTTCTCTCCCTCCTGGCTACTCCTGCCCCCTCCTTTTATTGAGCCATGGTTGAGCTGTATTTGTGGAACTAAAATGAGAGCAACAATCTGGGGGCATAAAACGCCACAGTTCCTTAACTTAAAGCTCTCTGCAGCTTATCCAAGCTAGTCATAGTTGAGCCGCTTCAGAATTTAGCAACAGATTGATACAGGAGCTTCTAAACCCGGCTGGAATTGGAGCTGCAGAGTGGCTTAAGAACCTAAGAAAATAAAGAACTGCCATCCCGGGTGACAACTGCAATCTGTTTCCATGGAAATGAAGATGGAAAGGCATCCCTTTTCATAAATGTCTAGTCTTCTGCTGGAAGTTACACTGAGTGTTACACTGAGTGAGTTACACTGCTGCTGTCAATGGAGGCTCAGTTTAGTTCTCATGCCTCAAATTAAGTCAGGGTTTTAATTCTGATTCTGCTTTTATGCCAGGTCAGGGTTCAAGGCCCCATGAAGCTTGCTGGGCAATACATACATACATACATACATACATACATACATACATACATAACTAAATGTATATCCTGCCCTTCCTCCCAAAGGGAGCCCAGGGCAGCAAACAAATTATAAAACATTAAAAACATATTTAAAAACATCTTAAACAGCAAAAGCCTTTTTAAAAAAATCTTAAAACATCTCTCAAAAACATCTTAACAACAAAACATCTTTTTGTAAAAAAATATTTAAATCAGTTAAAGATACAGATGCAGACTGGGGTAAGATATCTACTTAAAAGACTTGTTGAACGCCCTGTAATCCAGGGCCAGTCACGGTCTCTCAGCCTGATCTACCTCACAGGGTTGTTGTGAGGGCAACACGGAGAGGGAGAGAACCATGTACGCCTCCTTGAGCTCCTCAGAGGAAAGGTGGGGATATAAATGTAATAGATATAACAAAATCAGTAATCAATAAAGAAGGGCCCTAGGCAAGTTATATAATATAATATAATAACACAGTAGTAGAATTGTTTAATACAATTCACAATCAGAAGAATAGGGTGGGGCCATATATATGCATATGCAGATATGTACATATGGGGCTCTCCCCACCACCGTCTTGCTCCGCTCACCATCCCCCTATCAGCTCTGCCTGGGATTGCTCTGCTCTGGTGGCTGAATCATGAATGGTTTCCTGGGTGCAAAAGAGGCCCCTGTGAGCATGGGCAGAGCGCCTTTCTCTCCCCCGCTTGGTAAAGGACAGTCAGCAGTAGGAGACCAAATTGGGTAGAGCAGAGGCACCGTCGCAGCTGGCTGCTAGGCTGGCCCATCCCCACCTTTAAAACCTCCAAAAACAATGTGACAGCAATCTCGTGCAAGCCACTTGCATTGGCTGCCTGTATGTTTCCGAGCTCGATTCAGTGTGCTGGTTGTAACCTATAAAGCCTTACACGGCTTGGGACCACCATACCTGATGGAATGCCTCTCCCGACATGAACCCACCCGTACACTATGCTCAACATCCAAGGCCCTCCTCCGGGTGCCTACTCGGAGGGAAGCTCAGAAGATGGCAACAAGGCAGAGGGCTTTCTCAGTGGTGGCCCCCAAATTATGGTATGATCTGTCTGACAAGGTGCGCCTGGCCCCAACACTGTTTTCTTTTCAGCACCAGGTCAAGACTTTAAGCTTCTCCCAGGCATTTTAACATGTGTTTTTAAATTGGTTTTTTAAAGTGTTTTTACATTTGTATATTTGTTTTTAATGTTTTTAATTGTTGTAAACTGCCCAGAGAGCATTGACTATGGGGCGGTATACAAATGTAATAAATAATAATAATAATAATAAAATATAGTGTGTGTGCGCATCCATGTGTGTGTACACAGAAAAAAAATCTTAATTTCATATATACACTCCTGGAGTCTTCTGTCGTTGTGGATAGCTCAATGAAGATGTCGACCCAGTGGGCAGCAGTTGTGAAAAAGGCAAACTCCATCCTAGAGATCATTAGGAAAGGTATTGCAAAGAATACTGCTGATATCATAATGCCATTGTATAAATATATCGTGCGGATGTATTTGGAATACTGTGTGCAGTTCTGATCACCTCACCTCAAAAAGGGTATTGCAGATCTGCAAAGGGTTCATAAAAGGACAACCAGAATGATCAAGGGGGTGGAGCGACTCCCCTATGAGGAAAGGTTGCAGTATTCTGGGGTTTTTAGTTTGGAGAAAAGGTGAGGAAGAGGTGACGTGATAGAAGCCTATAAAATTATGCATGGCATGAAGACAGTGGATGGTGAAAAGTGTTTCTCCCTCTCTCATAATACAAGAGCTCACAGACATCCAATGAAGTTAAATGGTGGAAGATTCAGGTCAAACAAAAGAAAGGACTTCTTCACACCCCTTAGTTAAACGATGGATTTGGCTCCCACAAGAGGCAGTGGTGGCCACCAACTTGGATGGCTTTACAAGAGGATTGGACAAATACATAGAGGATAAGGCTATCAGTGGCTACTAGCCAAGATGGCTATGATCTGCCCCCACAGTTGGAGGCAGCATGCTTCCAAACACCAGTTGCTGGAAAAAGCAGGAGGGAGCATGCTGTTGCGCTCAGGCCCTGTTTATGAGCTTCCCATAGGGCACTGTAAGGTTGCTGCCCTAGATGGGCCATTGGCCTGATCCATCAGGCTCTCCTTATGTTCTTATGAATGGCCTTTGCATTGGAAGGAATGGTGTGGAATAATGGAAATAATCAAGGAATCAATTATGTACAAGTCCACCACAGCAGAGCATGAGACGAATAATACTGTTGTTGTTGGAAGATGACCTGCAGCAAAATGGAAACAATGCTGAATGGAAAGGAATATGGGTTGGAGTGGAAACCGATGCCTTCTTACATCCCCAGCAGAAGCAGACAGATGTGCTAGAATTCCGCCCAGTTCAGATTTGGTACTGAATTTTCCATTAATTCACTGATTCTCAGTCACTGAGAATCAGATTCCAGTGTAGCGAATTCCCACTGCTATTTTTCAAAACGAACTTTTTTTAAAAAAAAATCCACCTCTAAAACACTGATTGTAAGCATGATAATTTATTGATATTTCCTTTTAAAATATCACTATTTCCTTCAATATCAATATTTTTAAGGGATATATCACTGTTTCCTTCAAAATATCGATATTTCAGTGGCTGCTAGCCATGATGGCTATGCTGGGCCCCCACGGTTAGAGGCAGCATGTTTCTGAATACCAGATGTAGGAAATAGCAGAAGGGGAGGGCACTGTTGCACTCAGGTCCTGCTTGTGGGCTTCCCACAGGCATATGTGAGAACAGGAAGCTGGACTAGATGAGCCATTGGCCTGATCCAGCAGGCTATTTGTGTGTGTGTATTATTTATTTATTTATTTATTACATTTATACCCCACCTTTCTTTTCATGATAGAAACCCAAGGTGGCTTACATATGGTTCCCAGGCAGTCTCCCATCCAGGCACTGACCAGACCTGACCCTGCTTAGCTTCAGCAGAGAGCTGGCTTTATGTGCCTTCAGACCATAGCCTGGGACTGTATTCATACAAACATGCCAGGAAAAAGAGTTGTGTCTTCAGCAAAGGGTTGTGTCTTTGGCACCAGATGCACCTCTCTGAAGAGAGAGTCCTACAGTTTAGGGGCTTCCACATAGAATGCCTTCGCCCAGACATTTTATCATTTTAAAGATATAGTCCACGGTCTTCAGTGTCTTTCATTCACATATGGGCATTTGTGAACCAGGCTGGAATGGAGCAAAATTTCCATCCCCAGTTCCTTTTAACACATTTAGGAAGAAAAGAATCAAAAATACTTTCAGCAACACCATTTGGGGAATAGAAACAAATTCAAGCTGGAACCCTTGGATATTTCCCATCATCTCAAATATTAGCAATTAATGTCAGTTTTGTGGCATTTCTGCACTAACAGGAAGCCATTATTTTAATGGCCTTTGTTTAGGTCACATTAGCATAAGTAGATCAGCATGGGAGAATTTGCATTGCAAAAGACCGTTGTGGAACAAAGCCGAATCACGTGTATCTCCTGCAAATCCCTCTGCTCCAGATATCTAGATAGAAAGACATTGATTCTCTCTCTCTCTCTCTCTCTCTCTCTCTCTCTCTCTCTCTCTCTATCTATCTATCAATCTATCATATAAATTGTTCCTACTGAAAGCAAAAAAGCTTTTTTGAGTCCCCCTCTTGAAGATCAATTTTTATTGTTGTTTTCGTCAAAAAGGAATTTCTTCACAATACACAGAGATGGTTGGTGGAAAGAGGAAACAAAGGGTGAAGGAGGCATTATGATCATTGAGAAAGACCCCTCAGGATCACATTATTAGCCAATGTTCCAATATTTTATAGATCTTTAGAAATAGTGGTTCCTGATGGGTTGAGAGAGGACCTCTCATTTGGCATTCTCTGTCTTGTGCGCACACTCTCTGTCACTCACACACACAAGCACACACCTCTTTATGCACCTGCCTTTTTTATCCTGGACGCTATTCTTTTTTTTCCAGGTGGAATGCTTGTGAACATATGAAAGTTGCTGCGTACTGAGTCAGACCATTGGTCCATCTAGCTGGGCATTCTGTATTGCAAGGATGGGTAACCTCAGACCAGGGTGCCAATCTGGGCCTTTCTATCTGGCTCCCAGGACTCTACCTAGGCCACACCCTCCCTAGCCACACCCTGATTCCCCAGGCCACACCCCTCACTATTTCACACCCTCCCTGATTGTTTTTGTTTCCTAGTTGGAATGTGTCCTTAAAGGCTGATAATGCCTCTTGCTTGCCTGGCTGGAGGACAGAGAGGGGTATGTGAGTGTGTATAACAACTAGTCTTCAGTACAAAGGTAAAATGCACTTTCCTTGCTCCACCCACTTTTGCCTCTGGCCCTACCAACCACTGGCATGTGGCCCTCAGAAGATTGTGCAGATGTTTCAGATTAGCTCATTGTCCTTCCGGGAATTGAGGTCCACTGGCATGTGGGGAAAGGGCCAATGCTCAGCCAGAGAGCATCTGCTTTGCATGCAGAAGGTCCCTGCTTCAATCCTCAACATCTCCAGGTAGGACTGAGAGAGAATCCTGTCTGAAATCTTGGAAAGCTGCTGGCAGTCATTGTAGACAAAACCGAGCGAGATGGGCAGCTTCCTCTGTTCCTATGGTAACACAGCCCTCAGGATGGAAAAAAAGTACCACACTCCAGCCTTAGTCCTAAAAAAGAAATACAGACTTAAAAAAAAAACAATTCTAGGCAATGACGGCTGGTGGCACCATGTCAGCAACTCAGTGGAATCCACTCTGGGTTTTGGTCCAAACTTTCAAGAGCTGTCCAAGGTACTGAACTGCTGCCTCCAGGCACTATCCTACTGTGCTGTCCTACATAAACTGTAGTACTGAATTCCACTTGACTTTTGCTCCCTATCGCCACTTGTAGGGTGGTGGTGGTTGTTCTCAGGGGATCAAATATATAGCTTGCAGCATGGCTGGTCAGCATTGCAGCAACATGAAGCAGAGAGAAAGCTGGCCTTTATATTCACCAGCAATACAGAAGTGGATGTTCTGGTTTTGTGAGATGTCGGCGTCTTTATCTCTTGCTGAGATGTGAGCTGTAACTGGAAGGCAGGTTTTATTTCTCCCCCCTTTTGTTTTTTTTTTTTTGGTGTGGGGGCCAAAAAGAAAAGAAGCCACAGAAATCATCACATCAGGAAGCTGTCAACCTGCTGGGCAGCAATCTAATGCACAACGTCTTTGAGGTTTCTCTGCGGTGGCTGCTGACTTTTGACCTTCGCAATGCTGTCAGGGTCTTTGGTTAGAAAGAGATGTGAAGCCAAACAAAAACCCCAGGAAGCAAAGTTGCAAGTGAGAATGGCAAACCCATGTCAAGCCTTTCCTCCAAAAGACAACTCACTTTGAGTAATACATACATACGTACAATGAAGCTGAATGTTCGGAGGTTCAGGGTAGACAAAAGAAAGGACTTCACACAGTGCACAGTCAAACTGTGGGATTCGATCCCACAAGAGGCAGCGACAGCCACCAACTCAAAGGACTTTAAAAGAGGGTTAGAGAAATCCATGGAGGAAAAGGCTATCAGTGGTTACTATAGCCATGGTGGTTATGTTCACCATCGGAGGCAGTATACCTCTGAATACCAGTTGCTGAGAACTGCAGGTGGGGAAAGCACTGCTGCACTCAGGTTGTATTTGCAGGCTTCCCATTGGGGTATCTGGCTGGCCACTGTGAGAACAGAGTGCTGGACTAGACGGGCCTTTGGCCTGAACCAACAGGGCTCTTCTTCTGTTCTTACAGTTTGGAATGATAATGTCTAGGGAGACATTAGTTCAGTTCTCATTTTTCATGCAAACCTACTGAATTTGCACTGCCTAAACCGAAACTCAAAGAAAAATGAAGTTATCTTTCCAAATGTGAGCTTCTCTGCATTTTATGATGCAGCTTTTCACCCCCACCCCGAAATGTGTGCAAAAATGAAGATAGTACCGCTGGGATCACACCATACATTTAAAGCACATTTCACCCCACCCCCCAAAATTCTGGGAATTATAGCTTACCCCTCACACAACTACAATTCACATTAGCCATAACAAGCTACAGTTCCCAGGATTCTTTAGGGGAAGTCATGTGTTTTAAATGTATGGTGTGTAATCAGCCTCAATAAAAATTATGTACAAAAATGCATTATATTAGTGAAAATTGCTTGCACCATATATTAAGGAAAATCATGGCAAAAATGTGTACATTAGGAGATATGTGAATCTGTGTGGATTTTTGTGCTGACATTTTACCAAAATTTAAAAAAAACACTAATGCAGAAATGGAGTAAACTAAACATAAAATGGGGAAAATAAACCAATATTGACAGATCCTTCTATTCCTATAGAAGGATGAGATATAAATCCTTATAACTCATAAATGAACTTGGGTGATTGACTTATTAGAGACTTATCGAGTGACTAAGCAGAGGAAGCTGCCCTACCAAGTCACCCCATTGGTCTATCTAACCCAGTACTATCGGCACTGACTGTCAGAAGCTCTCCACAGTTTCAGACAGGAGTCTTTCCCAGCTATCAGAGATAACAGGCACTGAAAATCTCGGGATCTGCATGCAAATCATGAGCTCTTCTCCTGAGTTTCAGCCCTTTGTCCAGCATGAACCTCTAAATTGTCATTAAATTTGACTTTGGGCTAGTTTCGGTGGCCACTTCAGTCACACCTTTTTTCCATCAGTGATGCTCTGCATATTTAGAATGCCTGTCCACATCCACCCCAAATGAAGATGGTAGGGTCTGCTTACTCTAGTACATGGGTTCCCAAACTGTGGTTCGTGGACCATCAGTGGTCCATGAGCTTCATTCAGGTGGTCTTTGCCTATCTGTGGATTTGTGGTTGAAGAGAGATGGCACTATATTAAATACTCATATTGATCTTTTATTGTATTTTTACTCCTTCCTTTATTTCTTATCTCGTATATTATTGTATTGCATAATTGAATTCTATGGAACTCAAATCGTAATACAAAAATACAATGTATAAGAAATACAAGAAGCAATAAAAATATAATTAAAGATCATACAGCATCTAGCACAGCATATTGCAATTGCTATTACAATTTTTGCATCTTTTCAAAGAACACGTCCACCTCTCTGCTGAGACATTTTCCCCCTTGCTTTGATCTTCTGATAGCAAATCTTCTTGTAGATGAAGGTCTACCAAGAGCCTCAGCAGTTTACATTTAAATTTTAAAATCCCCCCCTTTAAAAAAAAGGATCTGTGAGCTTCAATTATGTCTGGAAGGTGTGGGGAACCTTCAGCCCTCCAGATGTTGCTGAACTACAACTCCCATCATCTTTGGCCATTGGCCATGCTTGCTGGGGCTGATGGGAATTGAAGTTCAACAACGTCTGGAGGGCCAAAGATTCCTCACCTCTGATGTATGGTATGATGAGGTGTCAGTAGATGTGGGGGAGAGGGAAGAGAGAATTAGCTTGCTCAGGCTCCTGACATCTTAAATATCCAGAAAGAGGTGGGATATAATGTACAGTTAATGCCACCTATGTTCTCCGGAGACATTTTTCAAAGTTAATTTTAAAAACTCTCAAAAAGTGCATGCATGCAGTTGTGAAAAGCATGGGCAACTTTTCGCATCTTTTCAAGGAACACAAGTCTATCTCTATGCTGGGACATTTTCCCCCTTGCTTTGAACTTCTGATAGCAAATCGTCTTGCAGATGAAGGAGTAACAATTGAACACTTTGCCCAACAACAAAACTCTTTTCCCCTCTCCTCTGCTGTCTGTTGAACAGCTGATGGGTGGACAGAACCCAGAGGGCAGGATGAAATCCATCTGCAGGGCATATCTGATACCAGGCTAAGGGTCGCCGGCCCTGTGTAGAGTATTGCAACCTCAGTTATCTTTTCAGAAGAGAATCTTAGCCAGCTCATTTAAAAAGAACCCATTGATTTCATCTCTGGACACACTCTGGTCAAGAGAGGTCATGTTCTTTGTAAAAATTGTGCAAAAAGGGAGTTTATGGAGATCGGATTAAGGGTTAAAGTATATGGCTCTTTTTTTTAATATCGCTTTAAACCTTATCTTCTTCTCCTCCCATTGTGCTGGACTATTAATTTACCTGATTTATCTCTCCACTCATAAAAACCTTGCTCTGCAGAGACGTGAAGATTGCTGCGTACAAGTTTCTCTAGGAAATATTTCAATTTTGGCATGATTAAGTGTTCTTCTTTTGTAAGAAAGTTAACTGAAGTCCTTGTCCTCTCTCAATGTCATGACTTCTGAATTTTTCCTTAGCTACAGGTCTTCTCTCTTTTCTTTCTTTCCTCAGTCTTGAAAGAGATACTTTTCAAAAACTAAAATGGTAATGCAGTTCTAAGCAGTGAGCATCTGGCTGAAAGACTGTAGCCATTCAGTTTAAGCTCTGGTCCCACACCTCCTTCTGTGCCACTTCCAGAGTCTGGAAAGTGGAAGTAGAACATAGCTGAGGCAGAATATAGCCAAACATAGTAGCCAATGATAGCCTTATCCTTCACGAAGCTGGGAGGATGTTACAAAGGCACATATTTCCACCTATGGTGGGAATGCTCACTGGCTGCAGAATTTTGATCAAATACATATAAAGTCATGGCTGATATCCTCCAAGAACCCATACAAATCACAACCCAACTATCACTTTTATCTTTATTTGAAGATGCAAGTACCTTTGACTTCAAAGCCGAAGAACTCTTGATCTTTTTATTGACTGCTGGGAGACTTGCGATTGTACAGCATTGGAAATCATTGAAAGATTTGGACATATCTGTTTGGATTAGAAATGCAATTATTAACTCTAATAATTTGCAACACCCCTTCTTCGCAGCTTCTATGGATATAGCGAACTCATAATTTTCACTTGGTTTCTCTATTATATTTATGTTTCTAATTCCATACCCTTGGACTGTATTTTGTGATATTCAATGTAGGTTCCCCAGACCAGTTGTATTGTTTGTCTGTATTATATAAAATCCAATAAAAATTATTTTCAAAAAATATGAACCTCTCGGATCCTCTTTGGACTGTCCCCTTCTTCTAGCTCTGGGTTTGTTTCATGCTAACAGTATCAAGCTTTGCAACCTGGCCTGCTCAGCCCCCACCCACCCCCAGCAGAGGATATGCAAGGAATTCATAAGAAGCAATTACAAATTTGTGGTGGGTCCGTCTGTTCCTTTGTTTCGAACAGGAATGGAATAAAGGGGGGGACCCTCCATGAAGGGTGGTGCCAGAGATCACGGCTATAAGCAGCATAAATCTAAATGAGTTTGCATGATTAATCCATCCGCACAACCTATTTTATTAGCAAAGCCTCTTGAGTGCCAAGAGCAGCATTTGTGAGTGAACGAAAGCGATGAGAGCTCTACTAGGACAGATTTGTAAATAAGCATGGAGGGCGGAAGCTGTGATCGATAATCAGGAGAGACGCAGGTCTTTTGAACCCAGCCCCTTCACAGGAACATAGGAAGTTGCCTTATAGCATGTCAGACCACTAGTCCATCTAGTTCTGTATTGACTACACTGGCAAGTAGCTGCTCTCCAGGGTTGCAGGCAGGGGGCATTCCTAGCCCTACCTGGAGGTGCTGGGCATTGAAGCAGGGACCTTCTACATGCAGAACGGATGCTCTACCACTGAGTTTTGCAGATATTTCCCTAACAATAAGCTGTCTTACACTGACTAGCAGTGGCTCTGCAGGGTTTCAGACATGACATCTAAGTCCTCCTTGGGATGCCAGGGATTGAACCAGGGGTGTTTTTCATGCAAATCAGGTGCTCTACCACTGAGCTATGGCCCTTCCTCAAAAGGCAGGTTGTCCCTGGCTAACATGGACACTTAGGGACATAGGAAGCTATCATATACCAAGTCCTTGGTCCATCTAGATCAGTACTGTTGACACTGACTGACAGTGGCTTTCCAGGGTTTCAGGAAGAAGTCCTTCCCAGCCCTACCTGGAAATGCCATTGGGGATTGAACCTGGAGCCTGCTGTAGGCAAAGCACATGCTCTACCACTGGGTCACAGTCCTTTCTTCCACCATGGATCTCAAGGTGGCATACCTTTGGTTCCCAGGTGGACACCTATCCTGGCACTGACCAGACCCAAACCTGCTTAGCTTCAGCAAGGTGGTGGGGTAAAAAAATGCATGTGTGTGTGAAAACAACACACCAAAATGCATCAGAGTAGATTGTATACTGAACTAAAACTGGAACATGAGAAACCAAAATTTGCCCACACCTAGCCTGGGGAAACCCTGAGGTTTGCAGAGGTACTAGATGGATGGATGGATGGATGGATGGATGGATGGATGGATGGATGGATGGATGGATGGATGGATGGATGGATGGATGGATGGATGGATGGATGGATGGATGGATGGATGGATGGATGAGTTCTGTTTTAGTTCAGTATACAATCTACTCTGATGAATTTTGGTATGTTGTTTTCACACACACACACACACACATATATATATAAACTAAGGGTGCAAAAAAAGCCCATCCAAAACATAAAAACTATTTCTATGCCACCTTTCACTCCAAAGAGCACCAGGGTGCTTTACGCTATAATAAGAAAACATAAAACATATCAGTCAAGTATAAAGGTATACTTGCAAACTCATGGATGTTCTGACTCACCTTTAATGCTTTAGTTTATGAATATTTGTGAAGTATTCTCCAAGTGTATACAAAGGACATTAACTGCATTTTTTCTTAATGGAATTCAGTTACATTATATTTCATTAATAAAAGTTCAAATGTTTCAAAAAAATAAAAACATGCATAAAAACAAAGATAAGGAAAAAAATCAACATCGATTACTGTAATCCAGGTGGTAAACATTGACATTAACACTGTGGGAAAATCTGAGCAAATAGATACATTTTTAAAGCACGCCAAAAGCACCTGACAGTTGGTGCCCACCTAATTTCTAACATAGAAATTGGAAGAGAAATTTTGCATACAAAGCCAAATCTCTCAAATTTGCACTTTCCGAAACCGTATGAGAACACACCCATCCTTCAAAATTCACACCTATCCAATTTTTACAGAGCAGCTCTCCAGCCAATGTTTACAAAAATGCATATCTTAGGGGGAACTGTGCATAAAAATGAACGCATTCGTGGAAATAACATACAAACATGTATTATATCAGGAGAAATTGCTTAGAAAAATGTGTACATCAGTCAAAGCTACATACATTAATGTGCATGTTAGGATAAATTTGCACTAAAATGGGGAAGAATGTTCATGAGGATTTTTTCTTTCTTCAGAAATTTGCAAATTGCTGCTGAAATGTGGAAAACTGAATTTAAGATGGGGAAAATGGGGAACTGAGTGAACTGAAATGGATAGATCCACACATTCAAAGGAGAATCTGCGTTTGTGCAGCTATATAAGGTTTCCCAACCAATATAGAACCCTGTGTGATCAGTTGGAGAGCCTATGAACTTAGAGCTGTGCATACATAGAAATCCCTTTTCGGACATCGTACCAAATACACAGATGTCAGGGGTAGGGCTGGCAGTGTGTGTGGGGGTAACTGGCACAGTCCCACATTATGTGTGCATATGGAAGATGTACATTTGAACACCCCTGAACTCACATTCTAGAGCATCTGTTGTGAATGCAGAAGGTCCCAGATTCAATCACCAGGTAGGGCTGGGAGAGACTCCTTGCCTGAAATCCTGGATAGCCGCTGTCAGTCAGTGTAGACACTATTGAGCTAGATGGACAATAATCTGGCACTGTGTAAGTCATCCTCCTATGTTGCTAAACAAAATACGGAAGCAAGGGCTTTTAATTCTTAAGTACACTAGGATGTCTGCCATACTCTAATTTTTTTTTAAAAAACCACTCCTCCTGATTTTTGTTTTGACTTTAAAAAATAAAAATATTATATTGTTGCTGTTTTGTGTCTTTTATTGTTCTCCGCGTTGAAACTTTTAAACTGAGGAATGCTTTGTCCATGTTCCAAATGAATAAAATATCCTGCATGTCATATGACATTTTACCCCAATAAAGGATAGCCAACTGGGCACCAGATCAATGGCTCAGATCTCTCTGCCCATTGTTTCATATGATAAAAGGTTCCTTTCTGGGCTTTATTGATCATAACTCATGATGGGTTCTTGTAAAGCATCATCAACGGATCAATATATTTGTCCTGAATGGGGAGCAGCAGATGGAGGAAGACAGGGGAGAATCATCAGTCCCCCAAAACATCACATCACTGAGCACATTTGTACCCACTGCTAAACAACATACACTTTGTCTGACAAGAAAAGCATTTGCCATCCTATGGCAGGTTTTTTTTTTTCCTTTTTAGCTCTGTTTTCATCAAAGCCGATTCTTCTCTCTGCTGGGAATTTATCTTTTTCAGTAAATATCGATTTGACCTCTTGCATTTATAGAGGAGTTGGACTATTTCCCTTAACGCTACACTGTAGTGCTTTTTTAGTTACAACATATTGCCTAACCATCCATCTTGGGAGGGACGTAAATCTCTCTTACATAACTTTTTTAAATAGTGCTTGGACATGTACCATAGCCAGCAAAATTAAAATAGAATATTGATAAGAGCAGCTGTAGCTCTTAGTTTGTAAATGAGAGCTAATTCGCATGTTGTTCTCTAAAATGAAGAAATTATATAATGAAGCCTCGATGTGACTATACCATCTTCCAGTCTCAACAGCTACTACAGGCAGCAGTGCTTGGAAAGGTTCCTTCCAGCTCCTGCCTCACTCTGTGCTTCTAGTAAGGACACATACATGCATACACTTTTTAAAAAATGCCCAAAACTCCCTTATAGCAGTTGGTAGCTTTACCTTGCCCCAGTAAAGTAAGACATCACTGCACCTAGCTATGTACCGTGTTCTCTCTAGCCACAATTGCTTTTGCCTGCTTTCCTCCCATACTAACTGCTGGTAAGAGAGAGCAAGGAGAACAGCCAGGAACATCAACTTTCTTCTTTCAGCAGAGAGAACGCAAGCTCAGAGGATGGCAACAAGGGAGAGGGTCTTCTCAGTGGTGGCCCCCAAATTATGGAATGTTATTCCTGACGAGGCGCGCCTGGCGCCAACACTGTTATCCTTTCGGCGCCGGGTCAAGACTTTTCTCCCAGGCATTTTGGCATGTGTTTTAAACTGCTTTTTTTAAAATGTGTTTTTAAATTTGCATATTTGTTTTTAATGTTTTTAATTGTTGTAAACCGCCCAGACAGCTTCGGCTATGGGGTGGTATACAGATGCAATAAATAAATAAATAAATGTAGTTACCTGTTCCAAATATGTGGAATTTGAATTGCACCAACCTACTAAGGTTAAGCTGTGTGGCCACCCTTGCCTGGTCTGAAAAAGGAGCATGAACTCAATGACAGATTTAGAGGAAATCTGGAGGATCTGAACTCCTGCCACTGTGAATCTGGTTCTACCTGTGTGCTTGCTTCTTCTGCCATCTGGAGCAGCTGCTCAGTCTCTACAAAATAAACAGCTTATTACAAAGATGTCATGCCTCCAGCGCTCCCTCGTCCGCTAAAGGAAGCCCCTGTCCAAAAAAAAGGAAGAGTTTGAAACTAGATGTTTGGGGGTTTGCTCTAGCCGGAAAAAGATAAGCAGGACCCGCAACAAACCAGCTAAAATGGAGCCTTTATATAGTAGCAGCAGCAGCAGCAGGTATAGCCTGATTGTTACCCCCACATGCACTGGAAGATGCTGCTTGACTTAAAGGGACCCAGCCTTCTCCGAGCATCTCCTACTGTGACAGAGTGGAGAAGCCACAGGTCTTCCTGGGTCTTCTACAGTGGAATCCTCCGAGTCAGAAGGTGGCAGTGCCACATCCTAGGGGTGGGGCAGGGCATTGTTCCTGCAGGTGCATCTGATAGCAGCACTTCTAGGGTTGGCCCTTCAAGCCCTTCCTCTTGAGGTTTGGCGTCCTCACCTGCATCACCCAGTGAAGAGGAATCTGACTCTTGGCCCCCGATGCTAGTCACCTCTCCAGTTAAATTTGGGTCAGCTCCTGTGAAGTTTGCAAGGGAACCAGGAGCCCGGCCAATGCACTGACTTCACCTGTATATTTTCCATCCCGCTCATAAAATGACCTCATTTTTCTTTCCCTGCTGAATGCTCATTCCCTTTTGCTGTAGCAACTCTGAAGATAAGTCTGTCCAGATTTATGGACACAATTCCCCCACCTCCCCCGCCCCAAAATGTCTTTCATTAATCAACTGCAAATGTGCATGGCCAGTGATTTAGCATGCAGCTGCAAGGGGATGGCGAAAAGGAAATATCGTTTAGCAAAATAAATTTGAAAAAGCAGTGTAGCATTTTGTTTGGCCATTTGTGAAATAGTTTTTGTTTGTCATCGAAGATGCGAAGAATGCAAAGGGATGGCTGGTCATGGCGCATTAGCGGCTGGCAAATGAGATGTACATTTCAGGCAGAGTGTGAGTCTGGGATACGGTGACATGCTGCGGACATTTTTATTTAGATGCCAAACTTGCACAGTCCTGATGGATGCGGGTGGGCAACAATGGCTTGCATCTAAAGTTTGCCACATTCAGAGTCGACCCACTGAAATTAATGAACATTACTAACTTAGGTCCATTGACTTCAGCGGGTCTACTGTGACTAAAATTTAGTTGGCTACAAGTCAATGAGTATCTGAGGTAATTTAAATCCACCCCATCCGCTTGGAGATTTAATGCCACAAAAAATATGTATCCAACAAAAAGCTTTTTGCCACGCACAGAAAAACTCGCAGGATCCAGCTGAGGTGGAGACAACCTACACAATCAGCAAAGCCATTTCAGGCTGCAGGAGAGAGGAATTCCACTAGGAATTGGGGAGAAATCCAATTCAGTTCATATTTAAAGATGAACTTACCTGATCCTCACTTTCGTAAACAATACATGAACCAAAACACAGCCAGCCTTCAAAATTTACACTTTTCCAGTGGTGGGCGGGAAAGAGGGAGCAATGGATGGAAATTTTACCTTTGCACAATAGGCTAGTTTCTATACATATTCCCCACTCTTCTCTGTCCTCCATTTAGGCAAGCGAGAGGCATGATAAAAATTAAGGACACATCCCAGCCAAGCAAAAACACTCAAAAACACTCAAGGAGGGGGTCAGGCAGGGTGGGTGGAGCAATGAATGCAAATTCCACCTTTGTGCAGCAGCCATGTTTCTGCACACCCTCACACACCCCTCTCTGTCCTCCATTGAGGCAAGCAAGAGGGAGGGTCAGAGTTCAAGGACACATTCCACTCGAGGTGCAAAACAGGGCCAGTGAGGGTTGTGGTCTGGGAAGAAGGGGTGTGGCCAGATAGAGGGTGTGGCCAGATAGATAGGCCTGGAAAGTCACATTCAGCTCCTTGGCCTGAGGTTGCTCACCTGTATCTTAGCCACTTCACTACCCCAGTTCCTGTCTATCTGCCTTACTTCATCCCTCCCTTCCTTTGTCCTTCACATTCTCACAGGTCTGGCAGTGTGGCGGGAGCATGGAGGTGCTGCCTTGCTCCCGAGTGGCCCATATTGAGCGCACCAAGAAACCTTACAACAACGACATTGACTACTATGCAAAGCGCAACGCCTTGCGTGCCGCCGAAGTCTGGATGGATGACTTCAAGTCCCACGTTTACATGGCATGGAACATACCGATGACGGTAAGGGGAGGGCAGAAAATGCTTCTAAAAACAGATTTGGGTGGGTGGGTTCGAGCTTGGAAAAGTTACTTTTTTGAACTACAACTCCCATCAGCCCCAGCCAGCACGGCCACTGGATTGGGCTGATAGGAGTTGTAGTTCAAAAAAGTAACTTTTCCAAGCTCTGGTTCCACCAACACAGTAAATACGGATATGGACTGCTTGATACAAATTGACCTAATCGCTAAGATGAGTAAATGATATTGCAAACTATATAAGCTGATTTTGTTCAGTAAATCATACCCAGATATTTGAAATATATAACAGCCAAGCTCCCCAGCATATGATATTACAAATGGCTTGAAAACATACAGCAATGGGTTCCATTACTTATCTGAATACTTACCTGAGAGGCTTCCTTTGCTTACTTCTAGGGTTCTTTCCTAGTTGTTAATAGATGAAAATGATAGGGACTTTAGGGTTCTAGAGTCTGAAAGTGACATTTGATTTTAAGCGAAATCATTACCTGTCTGTGATACGTGTTGTGTGACTACGCAGAGTCCGCTCGCGGTTCCTTTGGAACTGTATATTTTCTTTCCAGAAAACAGAAAATGCCGGTGGTGGGGTTTTGGAACTAAATGTTTATTGTAAAGATTTTCAAATACATGGAATAAGTGGACATGACGTCCAACATTGAAACGAGACCATTTCAATACCATTAGAAAATAAATAAATATAATGACAATAGTAAAGGGAGGGCTGGGTGGTAAGGAGAGAAGGAGAGAGAGAGGAGAAGGAGGAGGGAAAGAGGGGAAAGAAGAAAGAGGGGAAGAAAGGAAAGAGAGAGAAAGATGAGGGGGAGGAATAGAAGGTGGAGAATGTAAATGCATTGCTAAGAAGGAGAGGTATATGAACAACATCCGAATTATATCACTATTTAATTTATATATGCTGTATATACATGACATAAATGACAATTAGAAGAGGTGTAAGGAATGTTAGAGTGAGATACAGAGGAGTGATGGTGGATACGGTTCTAGGACTTTTTCCACCAATGACATCTCTCCACAGAGAGTTGTGGGTGGAGGGTGGGGGTCTCCCATCATGTTCCTTTGTCGCAATATGGCTAATAAACATGTACCATGTGAAATGTCTCTTCCTTTCATGACTTACGTCATTTTCTTTGCTGTCGCGCGAGTTTCTCCATAAGGGCTATTGCCCAAATTTGTTGGCACCGTTCTTTCATTAAGTCGCGGTCAACCTGTTTCCAGTGGCGTAGCTAAAACGAAACAACAAGTTAAAAATTACTCAAAAAAAACCCAAAACCCAGATGTAGGGTTATCAGTGCATCTCACCAAAATGGGTTAATGTCCACTTGGCATGTCTGTGCACATAAGGAAGAGAGCCGGCAGAAGCAACTGCAAAAGTGTAGACCTGGAACAGCCATCCCAAACTTTGGCTCCCTGAATATTATTGAACCCCTCCCCCATCATCCTCAGTCTGCATAGCCCATGTTCAGAGATGATGGAAGTCATAGCTAGGAACGAGGGAGAAATTCATTTGGGCCACTTTTCACAGTGGATTGAACCAACCCACCACTTGTTGATATGGATGGGGGAGAAACTGCTTAGCCGTTTTCTACAATCAAGTGGTGTACATGTTGGATAGAGAAAGAAAGAAAATTTGATTCAGTTTGCATTTAAAGCTGAATCTATCAGATTAGCTCTTTCCAAAACAATATGAGGATCAAAGCACAGCGTTTCTTTGAAATTATCTGAATTTTGTGATGCAGTTCCCCAACTAACCAATGTTTACAAAAATGCATTTATTAGGGGAAAGTGTGCATCAGAATGAATATATTGGTGAAAACAACGTACAGAAATGCACTAAATTAGAAGACATTGTTTGCAAAAATGTGTGCATTAGTGGAAACTGCATACAAAAATGTGTTTATTAGGAGAAATTTGCACTAAAACCCTGAAGAATTTCCATGAGGTGTCTTTTTTTTTTTAATTGCTAACTTCTGAAGAAATGTGGAGAACTGAATCTGAACCAGTGTACGTTTTGAAGGACGGCTGTGTTTCAGTTTTCATATTGTTTCGGAAAGTGTGAATGTGCTAAGTTCTGCTTTAAATACAAACTGAATGCAATTTGTCTCCCATCCCTACTTCGAAGTAAACATGCATATAGGATTTCACCTTGTCTGCGTGGAAAACACTAGTGCAGCCTTCTCCAGCCTTGGGCTGTTGGAAGTCAGGCAAGCGCAACTCCTATTTCGGTTCCTTTGTGTGCATTCCAGAAGGGAGATAGAGTTCGGGTCCTCCAGCTGGCTAGGCTTGCCTACCTTTACCTGTGCTCTTCTCTGTCTAACTTCCTTCCGTTGTAAACTGATATGCTCAGGGATGCTGACCTGCCCTTCCTTCCTTTCCCGTCGTCTTCGACTGTCTGAGGAGAGAGGAGACATTTTTGTCTTTGTTCTCTCTCCTGAGCCATGAGGGCAATACCCACGTCTGGGAATTGGACCTCCAACTTAGTTAGTTAGTTAGAATGTCTTTCCTATCTACTATGTGTTTCTATAAATAAAGTAGCTTTTCTTATTTTACTAAGTCTTAAGTCTCAGTGATCTCAATGCAGGGCAAAAGCCTGCTTTTTAGGCAAATACACACACTGGTACACATGCAACCCAGACCGCTGAGTATCTCTGCATATATATTTCCATAACAGGGCCCCCAGATGTTGGCAAGGGCCGTAGCTCAGAGGCAGTGCATCTGCTTTGCATGCAGAAGGTCCCAGGTTCAATCCCAGGTAGGGCTGGGCGAGACCCCTGTTTGGAACCCTGGAGAGCCTCTGCCAGTCCATGTAGACCACTTGTAGGGAGCCTCAGGACCCTGCACTGCATGTGGCCCTCCGGACCTCCCTATCTGGCCCTCAGGACTCTCCCAGGCCACACCCCTCTCTGTCCCTTGCTTTGCAACACAAGTGTTTTTGCCTGGCTGAAACGCGTCCTTGAACTCTGATCATGACCCTTGCTTGCCTGGATGGAGGATAGAGAGAAACTAGCCTACTGTACACAGGAACAGCTTAAATTGGTTGCTTTGGGGAAGGGTCGTCTCTCAGTGGTTCAGCATCTGCCTTGCATGCAGAAGGTCCCAGGTTCAATTTCTGGCATCTCCAGGTAAGGCTGGGAGACTTTTGCCTGACAACCTGGAGAGCCGCTGCCAGTCTGTGTAGACCAGCCTTTCCCAACCAGTGTGCCTCCAGATGTTGGACCACAACTCCCATCTTTCCTGACCATTGGCAATGCTGGCTGAGGCTGATGGGAGTTGTGGTCCAACAACATCTGGAGGCACACTGGTTGGGAAAGGCTGGTGTAGACAATACTGAGCTAAACGGACCAATGGTCTGACTCATTATAAGGCAGCTTCCTATGTTCCTTTGTTCCATCACTGGCAGGTGGCCCTCAGAAGATTGCCAAGAAAGGAAAGTGGCCCTCGGGATGGAAAAAGTTCCCCACCCCCAGTGTAGCCAATACTGAGCTAGATGGACCAACAGCCTCTGAATTAGTATGAAGCAGCTTCTTATGGACTACAAACCCCATCATCTCTGACTATTGGTGATATCTGGGGCTGGTGGGGATGCAGTCCAACAAAATCTGGGTGCCTAAGGTTGGGCAAGGCTGCACTAGCAGAACATTTGGAGTGTCGGGTAAATTGTGAAGCAGCTATTACCCAAAGGCGAACCGAATGCACATGCTCAGAGTGTCCCTCCAGGACTTTGTGGAGGGAAAAAAATGGTTTTGCCTGATTCATGATACAGATGCGGAAGTAAGTGCACCCAAAGTGGGGCTTCAGATCTTTAAAAAGGCCATTGCAACAAGCGTTTCCATCTGATGGAAAATCTTCAGCCTTGTCTCTGCAATCACATCTGTATGGTCATTTTTTCCAGCTAGCTATAAAGCAGGCCTTTAGGGAAAGAAGAATAAAGGCACATTGCTTTTTCAGACATAAACCGACTTGGTACATTAAAGCTTCCCTTTGAGAAAAGAAAATGATTTTTTTTAAGTCACAAAAACAACCACAATTTCCCCTCCTTTGGAACACAACTACTTCACAAATGTGGATTCGCTGTTTCTCTGCCATTGTCTTTTGGTCCATCTAGCACTCACTCTACTACCAAATCCAGGTGGCAAGTACCAGCAGAAATAGCCAAAATTTGGACAATGAAAAGCAAGAGGTATCCCCCAAATTGGTGGAACTCTAATGCAGGTGTGGGGAACCTTTGGCCCTCCAGATGTTGCTGAAATGCAACTCCAATCATCCCTGGACACTGGCCGTGTTTGCTGGGTCTGATGGAAGGTGTAGTTCAGCAATATCAGGGGGGCCACAGGTTCCCCACACTGCTCTAAAGGAACAATCTCTCCCCGCCAAAAAAAATAAATCTGTACTAGCATGTTCAGTAGCCACAAAATATTGAGTGTCACCTGGAAAAAAACCTGGAAAAGTGAGGGGAGGAGGAACATATTATTATTATTATTATTATACATTCATATGATAGTTTACTTCCAAGGAGCTCAAAGTGGCATACATGCTTCTCCTCCTCCTCCCAATTTTTCCTCACAACAACCCTGTGAGGTAGGCTAGGCTGAGAGGCAATGACTGGCCAAAGGTCAGCCGGTGAGCTTCATAGCCGAATGGGGATTTGAACCATGGAATGTCAGGTCCTAGTCCAACAACTCTAACCACTATACGACACTGGCTCATGTATCCCAGAGGTAGGCATACCTGTTAGATATTAGGTGAAAATACACTGCAACATTTTGTTTTGCTTGCTAATTTATATATTGTTTCATATTTTGACACAAACCTCTTAGCAGAATAATAGGATGTATCCAGTGCTAGGCCTTTCAGAGTAGACCCATTCATATTCATGGGCATTACAAACTTAGCTCCATGGATTTCAATGGGTCTCGTCTGAGCAGGACCAGCTTTGGATACAACTTAATAATAATAATTCCACATTTTAAGTAACATGATTAAATAAAGATATCCCAACAATGTACATAAGGAAAACAGCTGAAAACCACCAAATAATATACAAAAAGTAATAATGTCTCATCATCAAAATCTCATAAATATTACCTCCAAAAAAACCCCCCACATAATACAATCGCTGCAGACATTGATCTACAGCATCACACTGCACAAAACTAATCCAAACACACAATCCCCACGTACACAACCACTCAATAACCTCCTTACATCATCCATCACTCCGTCCACTCAATTCTCGCATCCATAAAACACTCGAATGTTCCAACTAACCAACAATCATGCACAGAAAAACAGGTCTGCTAAACAACCCAACAGCAGCAATGGGGGTGGCAGAACACCCTCATTTCCTCTCCATCCCTCACCCGGGGTGTTACAAATGCCCTCTACCCACCTCTGGCCTAGGGAGATTAGCGGGGTCTCATAAGAACATAAGAGGAGCTTGCTGGGTCAGGCCAGTGGCCCATCTAGTCCAGCATCCGGTTCTCACAGTGGCCGACCAGTTGCCCATGGGAAGCCCACAAGCAGGATCTGAGTGCAAGAGCATGCTCCCCTTCACAATTGGTTTTCAGAAGCATACTGCCTCTGACTAGGGTGGCAGAGCACAGCCATCATGGCTCGTAGCCACTGATAGCCTTCTCCGCCATGAATTTGTCTAATCTTATAAAGCCATCCAAGTTGGTGGCCATCACTGCCTCTGGTGGGAGCGAATTCCATAGCGTAACTGTGCGCTCCCCTGTAGGGAGTCAGGCAAAGCTCACACGTTGTCAGTCCCACTTGTCTCTCTGTAACAGCCACTACCCCTTGTTCTATCTCTTGGTCACGTTCAGAGCATAACAAAGAGATACAACATCAGGAACTAGTCTGGAGGGGGAGGAGGAGTGAAAGGAGAGTGATGCCTCGCTGGTACTTTGCTCCTTGCCAACCCTAGAGACAGCAGCATGGGAAGGTGGTGAATTGGGGAGTGGAGGTGTAAGGGTTAATGGACGCCATTAGCAAAGAAGGATTCAGCACGTAGACCAGAAGGAGGCGCAAGCGCAGAGGATTGCTCTAAGAGTGGAAAATTACCAGCTATACAGTTATGTTTTGTGCAACACACTCACCAATGTATCTTTTCTGTTGTCTGTAACCCAATAAAAGAGCTGTGCCTCAACTGTCAGGAGACACAGTTTGGAGGACAAATTCCCCTGTGTCTCTGCTAGCAATAAAGTCATCTGATGAACCGAACTTGGGCCTGAGACTCCAATTCTTACCTTAACAGAGGTACTCGGTGATTTGGAAGGGCTGAAGATTGGGAAGGGTGAACAAGAAAGTGGGAGGGTGGATGAGGCAGGAGAAATCATCCCTTACCCAGTTTGATGATACTTTGCATGTGCAGGAGTTCCAATGCACACGTGAAGCTCCTCTCCAGGGCTTCCCCCCCATTCCTTTCAAGCCTAATGCATAAAACTCAAGGAGAGCTGCTCACTCCACTGAAATGCCAGGGGGAGCTTGATCACACACTAGAGCTCCATGTACCCATTGGAGCATATGCAAGACAGAGTGTGTTTTTGAACTCTGCAGATCTGTTTGCAGCGCATTTGTT
The DNA here is from genome assembly GCF_030035675.1 of Rhineura floridana. NCBI lineage: Eukaryota > Metazoa > Chordata > Lepidosauria > Squamata > Rhineuridae > Rhineura > Rhineura floridana. The sequence continues at coordinate 15,718,579 of NC_084498.1, read as the reverse complement.
AACAAGTCGGCTTCTTTCCACACCTGTTTCTGTATGGCTTTGCTTGTATGGGTCTCCCTTAATGACAGTACGTTGAATACTGCTGTATCCAATCTTTCCCATTTTCATTCATTCCTCCCCCCCCCCATTTTGGAGTGTCTTTTTTCAGTTACGGAAAGTTCATTAATATTTATTTCTTGTTCTCAAGGGCAGCTATAGACTGAGTAGCAACTTACATGGCAAGAGGGGAGAGCTTGGGGAGGGGAGGAGAGAGAGAATTGAGCTTGTAAACAAAATGAACAAAGAGCGTTTTTCATACAGTGAAATTGAATGGGAAAAAAGCCTAATAGAATTTCTGTGTTTATATGTTCCTGCTTTGTTTTCCACAGAACCCCGGCGTTGACTTTGGAGATGTCTCTGAAAGAATTGCTTTACGGCAACGTCTTCATTGCCGGAGTTTTAAGTGGTACTTGGAGAATGTCTATCCTGAAATGAGAATTTACAATAACACCATCACTTATGGGGAGGTAATGCATGGTTCTAAATGCCCATCACATCGCTGCATTAGTGTTCCATTTCCCCATTTCAGAACGACTTCACGTTGGAATAAGGGAGACGTTGCTTCAGCAGTGAAGTGGCCGAAACTGAGAGCTCATACAAGAGTTGCCTAACTCTCATCCAGGCCTTAATCCGGGGAGATGCTTCCATGCATTTCCCCCTCCTTTTGACTAGCCTTATGTGCATCTAGTCAGATGTTTCTCTGGTTGCTCTGACATTCCTCATTGCTCTACCCATTAGTTAAAAACATAAGCAGAGCCTGTTGGACCAGGCCAAAGGCCCATCTAGTCCAGCTGGGCCTGAGTGCCACATCTCTCTCTAGTTCCCTAAGATTCCTTCCAGACTGGTGTGTGTGTATGTTTGGCAACGTGTTATGAATAACCATGCATCAGCGGTGGATTTATACTGGATCATCCACACATCATTCCTCTTCATTAGTTGTTATGCGATGCTTCCCCAATGTTACCACATTATTGCTGTCTGGAGGGGCATTCTTGCACCATAGTGCAACGGCAGTGTGACAAAAAAACAACAAGTCCATAACATTTGTTGTGTAAAAGGTTACAGGATTTCAGTAGACCGTTGCACAACATTCACTGACTGGAAGCAAAGGAGAGAGTTCAGCCCATTCCGTTTGCAGGCATAAAGGGCTTGGCTGAGACACCAGCTTCATTTGGTTACTGACCTCCCTGTTCCCATATATAGGCACACAGGAAGCTGCCTTATATGGAGTCCATACAGGTCAGCATTGTCTACACTGCTTGGCAGTGACTCTCCCGGGTTTCAGGCAGGGAGTCGAAGCCCTATCTGGCGAGTTTAAGCCCCAGGGATTGAACTGGGGACCTTCTTCATGCAGAGCAGATGATCTACTACTCAGCTATGGCCCTTCCCCAAAAGACAAGCTATCACTGGCTAACATGGACCTTAGGAACATAGGACGCTGCCATGTACCAAGTCAGACCATTGGCCCATCTAGCTTTGCATTGTCTACACTGACTGGCAGTGGCTCTCTAGCATTTCAGACCTAAGTCTTTTCCCAGCCCTGCCTGGAGGTGTAGCATTCAGAGACACCCGTGCTTTCCTTGTTTTTCTCCTTCCTCTCTGGAGTGTATTGGCCCTCCTGGCATGTCATACCAGGAAGCTCCCGGGCAGTGGGTGTTCAGTTTCAGTTTTGCATTGCAAGCTGCCATTAGCTGCATGGTGTTTTCCTCCAGAATAAACCATGTGTGTTAAAACTCTTGTTTATGCATCCTCTGTGTGGCCTCCTCTTCATAATATATGTTGGGCTGCATCCAGTGCTGGTCCTACTCAGAGTAGACCCATTGAAAATAATTAACATGACTAACGGGTTCATTCATTTAGACTGATCTACTCGTAAATGGATCTACCCTGAGCAGAACCAGCACTAAGGATACAACCCTCCCCCCCCTTCGCGCTATGTTCTAGATTCCACAGATAGGGGTAGGGGTAGTGTCGGTCTTCTTTGTTCCCCTGGGGAAGGGCTGTGGCTCAGTTTTAGAGCACCTGCTTTGCATGGAGAAGGTGCCATTTTCAATCTCTGGCATCTTCAGGTAAGGCTGGGAGAGGCCCCCATCTGAAACCTTTGAAAGAGCTGCTGCGAGTCACTGCAGACAATACTGAGCTGGATGGATAAGTGGTCTGACTTGGTATAAGGCAGCTTTCTAAGCAGTCTATGTTTGGGGCCATAGCTCAGTGGCAGAACATCTGCTTTGTGTGCAGAAGATCCCATGGTATCTCCAGGTAAGGCTCGGAGAGATTCTCTGCCTGAAATCCTGGAGAGGCATTGCCAGTCACCGTAGACAATTCAGAGATGGATGGACCAATGGTCTGACTTGACATAAGACAGACTGCAGATCAATATAGACATGGTATAGACCAGAGACCAATAGAGATAGGCCAATAGATATAGACCAATACAGATAGACCAATATAAATAGAGATAGACCAACACAGATAGACCAGAGACCAATACAGACTAATACAGAGATCGACCAGTACAGAATTGGATGGACCAATGGTCTGACTTGGTATAAGGCAATTTCCTATGTTCCTCATTGATCTTGTCTAAGCCCCTCTGGGAGCCTTTATCAATGGAAAAGTGGACTAAGGAGGCTTAAAATAAATTATCCTTACAACAACCCTGCCAGGTAGGAGGCTATTACAAATTCCATCCTGCAAAAGAATGGAGTGGCAAGGCAGTTGGCTCATCTACATAGGAGCATTTCTTCATAGGAAATACTCTTCTTCTACCTTCGCTTTTCATTTGCATCGTGCACAGTTCTTGCTCAGTGTTAGCTGCCAATTGCTTTTTCCCATTCACACCAGCAGGCATTCCTCTGCAGAGTATTAATCTCACTTTTTCCTTGTGGCCCTGCCCTCTAATTATACATTTCCACTCCCTCTGGGTGCTAGGTGACTAAGCATGCTCCATCTATTCTACCAGCCACAGTAGGTTCCTTAAAATAAAACACAGAAGTGCAAATATCTGTGTTTTCCCTGGTAGGATTCAGCTGAAATACAAATCTCTGTTTGAGCAGTGTTGTGCACAAGTTAGGGGGAAAAGAAAATAAAGCCCCCCCTTTGCAGCAACATAAAAAAAGGCCAACAGAATGGAGGAGAGCAACCGGAAGCTGCTTGTCAGCATACAGGAAATAAAATAAACGAAGGGAGGAGGAGGGAGTGGGCGTAGAGAGGGGAGCAATTGACACACCCACCTAAATGCGTTAGAGCAATGTGTCTGCAAGCACTACAAGAAAGGGAGTGAAGTTTTTCTGTCTTCCCTTTCCGTATTATCAGTGGATTGGGTTAGTATGGAACTGCAGGGGGAAAACTGCATGATAGCTTCTGTTTGCCAGTACACCATGAGAACCACACAAATTTAAAGGAGATGTGAGTAACACCAAACACACAGTAAACCACCTGAGGAGCCCAGTGTCTAAAACTGCTTGCTTATGGCCATCTCATGAGCTTATGGGAGATTTAAGGTTTGAATCAGAGATGTATTGGTCTGGACTTTATCACAGGTGGTCTCCTGAAAGTGCGACTTTGGAGGAAATGATGAATACATTTCCCGTCCCTTTGTTATTTTTTTCTGATGAAAAATGAGCCTTCGTTGTCTCCAGGAGGAGACTCCAGAGGCTGGAGCAACTAGATATGTTGAAGTAGACAGAAAAAAAATTGAAAGGGTTGTAAAAATATATTTTCTATCAACCAAAGTCACATTCTTTTTAATGAGGAGTCGTAAAATCGCTATCATTGCCTTATACCCGGATAGCATGTTTGTAGTAAACTGACTTCGCTGCCACTTAACAGTTGGCATGCTTTAATTGGCAGCAGCTTGGGAATGGGTGTTGGGTGGCCTCACAGCATGCCCTGCTGTCAGACGGTATTGATATTGTTGTTCAGAGCAGAGAGGGATGTGAAACTTCAAGGATGCTCACCCACATGGGGTTACTTATTACTTATTTATTTAAGATCTTTTTACCCCACCCTTCAAACACTTGATTCAAGACAAAAGAAAGGACTTCTCCAATCATGCAGTGCACGTGACTGAACTATTGAATTCACTCCCACAGAAGGCAGTGATGGTTTTACTGGTTTTTAAAAAAGGATTAAGCATATTTATGGAGGATAAGACTAGCAATGGCTACCAACCATGATGGCTATGCCCTGCCTCTACAGCTGGAGGCAATATACTTTGGAATACCAGTTGCTGGAAACTACAGGAAGGAAGAGTGTTCTTGCAATCAGGTCTTGCTTGCAGGCTTCCTGCGGGCCTCTGGTTAGCCACTGGGAGAACAGGAGGCTGGACTGGATGGGTTTTGTCCAGCAGAGCTCTTCTTACGTTCTTATGTACTTCCCAGGATGGCTTATTATATATACATTCATTCATACATTCATACATTTACATACATACACACATACACACATACATACACACACACACACACACACACACACACACACACACACACACACACACACACACACACACACACACACACACACACACACACACATACATACATACATACATACATACATACATACAGTAGGGCCCAGCTTACCGGCGTTCCATTTTGCGGCGTTCCGCTCATGCGGCGGCTTTCAATTTGGGGAAATTCCCCATTTTAAAGCCGATTTTGCTCTTTTACGGTGTTTTGCAACATTTTTGCATCATTTTTATGTGACGCGGCCCATTATAGTCAATGGGTTCCGCTTTACGGCGGGGGCCTGGTCCCTAACCCTGCCGTATTAGCAGGGCCCTACTGTACATACATACATACATACATACATTTACAATAAACATGGCTAAAACAAGGCTAGGGAACTTTTCCACACTAGTGGACAACCTTCCGGGGCTCCCATACCAGGGGTGGGCATAGCTAGTGGTGAAAAGTGGCACAGCAACAGATGCGACTCTTGCCTTTGCACGAGATGCTTCATTCAAGCCATGCAGAATCCAGAGGTTTCCATGCATGCATCCCATCAACCAGGCAAGTAAGAGGCATTGTCACAATTCAAGGAATTCAGCCAGGCACAAGCAGCCCAGGAACCACGACCACTGAGGGACATCAGGGCCTAGGGAGAGGACAGCCTGAGGGCTGGAGAAGGAGGCTGGTTAAGGTTCCCCATTGCTGGTCTAAACCGTAGCCTAAAAGCAGCAAAAAGTTCTCTCAAAATTAGGGATGGAAGTATCTGTCAGTTTCAGGTATCTCACTTCCTCATTTTTTCTAATCTTAAAAGCAGTTCTCCACATTTCTGTAGCAATTTGTATTTTTTTTAAAAAAAACCTCATGAATTGCAAATTTCTCCTAATAAACACATTTTATATGCCGTTTTGACTCATGTACACGTTTGTGCAAGCAATGTCTTCTAATACAAAGCATTTTTGTATGTCATTTTCACTAATATATTCATTTTTATATACATTTCCCCCTAATTATGCATTTTTGTAAACACTGCTTTGTTAGAGCACTGCATCACAAAATTCAGGTAATTGTGAATTTTGAAGGACGGCTGCATTTTTGGTTCTCACATTGTTTTGGAAAGTGCGGAAATATTATTGTTATTGTTTTTATTGCCCACCCCCTTCTTGAATGTTTTTCGCCTGGATAGGGTGTGTTCTTGCGCTGCACTAACGCCTCTTGCTTGCCTGGGAGGAAAACAGAGGTATGTACGTATGTATAGAAACCACTGACTTTTGCATAGCTTGAATGAAGCCTACTGTACACAGGCAAGAGTCACATCCATTGTTTCATCCACTTTGACATCTCACCCTGCCCACCACTGGTGTGTGGCCCCCACAAGGTTTCCCATGAGAAAATATGGCCCTCAGGGCTAAAAAAGGACACTCACCCCTATGACAGAAGTTTAAATTAGGCATGAAGTGGAGAGAGTGGAGAGAAACACCTTTTCTCAGGACAATTTTCTATCTGCTACTTGTAGAGAGGGCTGAGTCTGGAGGCAGTTACGGTGTGGATGAGGGCAGTGGAGGCTGGCCCATTGGGTAAATGAAGCGCAACCCCGCCAACCTCGCTCTACCTTCAGCCATCCCCCACCAGTCCAAGGGGTGGCCCTGCCTGTCAGCTTCCTCTTCCTTGGTCTCAGTGTTGCCCTTGTAGAATTCAACAGTGAGGAGGACAGGTACAAAACTAGAATGAGTTGGCTCTGCCTGTCATTGATGTTGGCTCCACTTACTGTTGGGATCTCTAATTTCCTCCCTATCTATTCCAATGAGCACCAGACACCAATGATGAGGGCAAACTACCTGGAACATAATTGGGACAAGACAGAGGTCCTGTAGGTGGGGAAATCTATTGATCTGCCAAGAGGCAGTCAGCTAATACTGGATGGGGTTGCACTTTCCTTGAAGGACCAGGTTTGTAGTGTGAGGGTCCTTCTGGACTCAGTGCTGTGTGTGGAAGCATAGCAGGCAGCCATGGCCAAAAGTGGCCAATAGCCATTGATATAGCCCTCCATGAGTGTGTCTAACCCTCTTTTAAAGCCTTCCAAGTTGGTGGCCATCACTACATCAAAGGCTGTGGTCTTCTGGGAGGCTCACAAGCAGAGCATGTGGTCGGCCACTATGACAAGCAGGATGTTGGACTTCATGGACCTTTGGTTCATTCCAGCAAGGCTCTTCTTGCATCCTTATGCTCCTCTGTAGAGTTATGCACACTTACCTTTAGGCAACACTCAGAGAGTTATGATGGATTGTACCCAATAGATGGGATTCAGATTTCTCATCAGTGTTACTCAGAGCGGTATTTGGACCATGCTGTTTACGGCGCATATTAGTACTTCATCATCTTTCATGTCATACTCTGCAAATAAACGTCTGCTCTAAGTTGTCAGTCTGTTTTTTAATATATAAAAAAAATGCTGCCTGCAAGGATAATATGTGTCTGCCTTCGCAGAAGAAAAAGCTGGCTATCCAGCCCCTAACAGATACGCAAAAGAAGGATTAATGGGGTGTCAGGAAGAGTGAATGACTGTGTTTTTCTTCCTTCAAAGAAACTCCCTGATGGTTCTCATCCTATTTTGTTTGGTCATTGCAAAAAAATGACCAGGTTTAGAGTTGCTCCAAAACAGGGAAGAGCTGCAGCTCAGTGGTACAGTATCTGTCTTACATCAGAAGGTCCCACGTTCAATCCCCAGCATTTCTCGGCCCTGCCTGAATCTCTGGTTCTGAAGATACTGCAAGCTTTTTTGCGGAGACTGCAAATCACAGCAGAGTATCTGTGGAAACCTGTAAGTCAGTTAGGAGCTGCTGGTGCTAAAACCAGGAAACCCCCTACCAGGGCTTTGGGTTAGAGGATTTCTCTAGGCTGGGGATAGCCACCGTGATGCCCTCCAGATGTTGTTAAGTTACAACTCCCATCATCTGATGCTAGCGACGGCTACTGGGAGCTGGAGTCAATCAACATCTGGAGGGCCACAGGTTCTCCATCCCAGAGCTAGGATAATAGCAAGTAGGAGTGGGGAACCTTTGGGCCTCCAAATGATGCTGAACTACACCTCCCATCAGTCCCAGAAAGCATGGCCAATGGCCAGGGATGATGAGAGCAGTGGCGGCTGTGGCTCCATGTTTGTGGGGCAATGGAATCTGCTCCGGGCTTTACTCTGAACATTCAAGGGACTGTCCAAGGAGTTGAAACTTAATTCCAAAATAGGTTAAGCACCTGGGAAGCTCCTTGACAGTTCAGACTAAAACCCGGAGTGGATTCCACTCCCCACTGACATGGAGCCACCAGCTTCCACTGGATTAGAGTTGGAGTTCAGTAACAACGAGGGCGGGGGAGAGATTCCCCACACCTGATACAAGAGATCCATCATAGCATTACAATCTTGGCTAAATCTTTCTGTTCCCCACCCCTGATTTTGATTTCAGGTACGCAACAGCAAAGCCAGTGGCTACTGTCTGGACCAGGGTGCAGAAGAGGACGACAAAGCCATTCTCTACCCGTGCCATGGAATGTCCTCCCAGGTAGATGAGATCGTATGTTGTTCTATTTCTTCACTAATAAATTTGACTTTGTTCAGTTTGAATGAGAAGCTACCTAATTTGCCCTTCTCAAACCAGAATGCAAACATAAACACAACTAACCTTTGAAACCTGGGGGGCTGGGGTGGAATGGAATGCCCTGGAAGAGGGCACAGCTAGCACCTTGAACAAGAGTACAGCACACTGCAACATTTTGCTGCAGGTCTTGCTTAGGAAGGTACATAGGAAGCTGCCTTATACAGTAATACCTTCCATTAACGTACTCAATGAGACCAGAGTGAGTACGTAAACCGAAAATGTCCTTAAACTGAAGCACTACCTTTTAAAACTTTTTTTTACCTCTCCTTCATGCGGAGCCTCAAAGCCTTTCACTAAAGCCTCTGCTGCTGCGCTGCCGCGCCTTTCAGCTGATCGCGATCGCCTCCCAGCTGATTTGTGGTGGCGCGATCGCTTCTATTTCCACCCCATGAGCTAAAGCCTCTGCTGCTGTGCTGCCGCGCCTCCCAGCTGATCGCGATTGCGCCTCCCAGCTGATCGCGATTGCGCCTCCCAGCTGATCGCGATCGCGCCTCCCAGCTGATTTGCGGTGGCGCGATTGCTTCTATTTCCACCCCATGTGCTAAAGCCTCTGCTGCTGTGCTGCCGCGCCTCCCAGCTGATCGCGATTGCGCCTCCCAGCTGATTTGCGGTGGCGCGATTGCGTTTATATCAACCCCCACCCGCTAAAGCCTCTGCTGCTGCGCTGCGTTTCTGGAGAAATACAGGCATGTGGAGCATGTACCTTATAGCGAGGCGACCTTAAGTGAAGCAAGGTTAAGCGGGTATGCCTGTACTGACTGAGTCAGGCTATTGGTCCATCTAGCTCAGTACTGTCTGCACTTACTGGTAGTGGCTCCACAGGGTTTCAGTCAGGGGAACTTCCCAGCCCTACCTGGAGATGCCAGGGATTGAACCTGGCACCTTCTGCATGCAAAGCAGATGTTCTACCACTGAACTTTGGCCCTTCCCCTAACTAATACCAGTTTTCAAGGTCATTAATTTACAAAGCCCTGAACAACTTAGGTCCAGTGTACCTAAGGGATCACCTGAACCCTTATATCCCAGCTCAGTCACTGAGATCATCTGCCGGAACATCATTGGTCATCCCCCACGTTGGCAAGGCTCATCTGACAAGAACAAGCAATGGAGCCTTGAGGGTCAGCAACCCAGTCCTGTGGAATGCCAACAGAGTTTCAACAGGCACTTTCTGTTATGATTTTTAAACACCTGCTGAAAACTTTTTTGACACCAGGTTTATGCAGGCAATTGAGACAGTAACTTTCTTCCATAGTTAATTGCTTTCTGATTTTAAAATTGTCTGTTGTTTTATTCTGTGTTTACATACTTTGTAAACCACTTTGATATTTTTTTAAAAAAAGCGGTATATAAATATTTTAATAAATCAATAGATGTAAACCACGTTGTGAGGTCTGCCTGAAAAGCAGTAGATAAATGCCTTAAATAAACAAAGAATGCAAAGAATGAATACAGCAGCCTTTCCCAACCTTTGGGTTCCCAGATGTTGCTGGATTACAGTTCCCATAATTCCTGACCATTGGCCATACAGGCTGGGGCTTATGGGAGTTGTAGTCCAGCAACATCTGGGGACCCAAAGGTTGGGAAAGGCTGGAATACAGGATCCTTATAGAATTCCCACTTGTGTTTGTTCAGTTCCTCAGCATGCAATTTGCCCTATCATAGGGGGTAGGTAATTAAAGTCAGGAGAGTCTAATGGAAGAGATATGGGGGAGAGCTTTGAGCATCTCCACTTTGGGGATAGGCCTGGAGGAAAACATATATTCAATTCACATTTAAAGGTGAACCTTCCTAATTTGCACTTCTCAAACCAATGCATAAACTGAAATGTGTACATTTTCAAGTTTTGCAATTCAGTTCCCCAACCAAACAATGCATGCATTAGGGGAAATAATAAAATGCATATATTCATGAAAATAATACCGAAAATGCATTACATTAGGGGGAATTGCTTGCAAAAAATGTGCATTATTAATCAAAAACAGCATGCAAAAATGTGCTTATTAGGAGAAATTAGCACTAAAACAGGTGTAGGGAATTTTTGGACCTCCAGATGTTGCGGAACTATAGCTCCATCAGTTCCTCACAAGCATGACCAATGGCCAGGGATGGTGGGAGTTGTAGTTCAGTAACACTGGGGGGGCACTAAAATGCTGATGAGTTTTCGTTAGGATTTAAAAAACAAAATTGCAAATTGCTGCTGAAAGGAATGTAAAATTTGGGAAATGAGAAATTGGAAGAAACTGAAATGGACAGATGTGTCCATCCCTACTGCTGATGTCAACTGAACATCAGAAAAAAACTTCCTAACCGTTAGAGCAGTACAACAATGGAACCAATTCCCTAGGGAGCTGATGGACTCTCCAACCCTGGAGACATTCAAGAGGCAGCTGGACATCTACCTGCTGAGGATGCTTAAAGCTGGATTCCTGCATTGGGCAGGGGGTTGGACTTGATGGCCTTAGAGACCCCCTCCCACTCTACTATTCTATGATTCTATGAACTAGCCCAGAACAGGCAGAAGGCATCATTGCATGGAATGGAACGCTGCTCTCCAGATGTTAGGTATGGGGGCAGGGATGAAGAATTTTGATGCGTCTGACACTTCCCCCTGTAACTGAAGACTTCTCCTCTGCACTTTGAGATTCGCCAAAGAAATCCAACTTTAGCAACACCAAATTGGCATCCATAGAACTGGACCAAAACGTTCTCAAATGAGAACTTTCAGCCAGAACAAAATGAAAGTAAAGTTTGCAGGTACAGAGTGCAAAACTGGAATCTGTGTGTGTCGGGGAGGGGGGAGGTAAACCTCACTAGTCCCAACATGATGCTGCATCAGCTGGAGACTGCTATTGGCCACTGGCTTTGCAGGGCCCTTGGGCAAGACACCCTCTGTGGTCACTCCCTCCGTCTCCCTCCCTCACTGAGTCTACCTCCTCACTGCAGGAGGTCCAGGGAACTTTTGTCACTGGGCACCCCACTGGAGTGTGGGTCCTCAGCAGATGCCCAGCCATGCTGATCCTCAATACTAACCCTTTTTGAGACTGGGCCTCAGAGCTCAGCAGGGATTTGAACCCCAGTGTTCCAGCTCTAAATCCTGCACTATATTAATTCCACTGCACTTGCTCCCAGTTCCTCTCTTCAGTTTTTAAAATCCATTTGATACTTTAAATGGATTTGTGTGTGAGCCGGGAGGGTGTCTTTTCAAGAAAAAGCAACAGAACTGTGTGACACATTTTTTGTGCAAAGGAAATGCTAATAGGATATGTAGTAGTGCCATTTCCAAGTGCAGTCAAAACATTTCAGCTTTTCCTCTGCCAACAATTTTCACACACACACACACACACAAAGTAACCCTGTACTTTCAACTCGCAGTGAAAATGCGTTCACGGAGTCTCTTTTTAAAAAAAAAAAAATAGAATGTAAAACACATTGGGTGGTATTCAATGCTAGTCCTACTCAGAGTAGACCCATTGAAGATAATGGGCATGACTAACTTAGGTCCATTGATTTCAATGGGTCTACTCAGTGTAGAACTTAGTTGGACACAAGCCAGCTCCATTTAATGGGATGAGGGAATAATCATGAAGCACTGAGAGGAAGAGAAGCCAAAGGGTACTGAAGTAATGGTACCAGCACTGTGGTCCACTTGGATGAATGGGGCAGTGCCTCACCAACCTCAGACTGCTGTCAGCTGCCCAACTTCCTCACACTCCAGCACGACCAAGGAGCACAGCTGAAGATGGAGCTATGCCAATAAGAAATTGTCTTATTGGGGTTGCCAGGTGATGGAGCGAAGTTAGCCAATGAAGCTGGACCATTAGGGTAAATTGGACGCTGCTCCGCCTGCTTCCCTTGGTTTGACCTACCTTACAGGATTATCATGAGGAGAAGTGGGTAGGTGAACCAGCAGGCTGTCCTGACTTACCTCTGTGGGCAGGATAGAACTGGCGGTCACCTGCTTTATTCCCCATGTGGCGCCTTGGGAATGATGCAACACCGTCTCGGATCATCTTCTTCGGCGTATTTGCGGCCTGTTTCCAAATTGTGAAGGAGCCACACTGCTGGCAAGTGCTCAGCCGTGCTGCGGCATCATTTTTAAAGGTTAGGAAAGGACGGAGGGAGCAATTAAGAAGCTCATGGGCCACTTTGTTATTTGAACTCTACGTACCACTGCCATCCTGATCCAAAAGTCACCTGATATTCCCTGCTCTCCTCCTGTATATTCCTGTGTTCTTCATCCCCATCTTTGTTGAGAAGAGGGGTCTGACAGAGATGTTGGTTGATGAGGGCCTTTGCACAGTCCTAGGTAGCATTCTTCACATTCCTGAAGGGCTATCTCCTAGCAGAGGGCAAAGGCTTTGATCTGAGTCAACCTGTTTACTTTGCTCAAAGAACCAAAAAAGAGTCAAGAGATCCTTCCCTTATCGCTTTTGATTCTGTCTAGGTCAGGAATGAGGGACCGACGGCTCTCTAGATCTTGTTGCACTACATCTCCCATCATCCTTGAGGATTGTCCATGTTGGCTGTGGCTGATGGGAGTTGTAATCCAACAACATCTGGACAACCCAAGGGATCACCATCCCTGGCCTAGGTACGGATCCACTGGGACTGAACGTTTGTGAGTCACCCAATTCAGTATCCATTCTCAGTCAATGGTCACAACTGAGGGCTAAGGCTGTTAGACTACCTCTAATGATCTTAAGTTACAGGAGGGTAGGTTTCAGATGAACATCTGGAGAAGCTTCTTGATGGTAAGAGGAGTTTGACGAATGGCAGCAATGACCTAAAGGGGTTGTGGAGTCTCCGTCGCTGGAGGTCTTCAAGCAGGGGCTGGAGAGCCACCCATTGGGGATGCTCTAGCTCTGGATTTCCTGCACTGAACAGGAAGCTAGACTGATTGGCCTACAAGGACAAAGATCTTCCTAATGCTATGTGTTCACCTCTGCCCATATTCCACCAGCTGCAATGATGTCGATCCTTCACTCTTCTTCTGTACCCTGTGCAATTCAGATTTTTATTCACAATCTCGTCCCATCCCTTAAACTTTGGCTTAGTGTTAAATCCACAACTTTAATCCTATCAGAATCCATAGGGATTTCAGCCCATATTTATATTTCTAGGCATGAATTTTGAATATTTTATTTCATTTTTGTCCCTCCTGTAATATTGCTCTGTATTTTACCCTAGCTATTCAATTATTATTATTATTTTATTCCATGTGCCTTGAGGTTTTAAAAGAAAATCTCTTCTGATTGCATGTCTATTGCTCTTCCTTATTTTTTAATGAAAGTCAGATATCATTTAAATCCCAGATGGATCCCCTCCCCACATAACCCTCCTCCCGCAATGCCATTTTAGCACTTTCTGATGTGCCATCCAAATTGGAACTGCATTAATGAATCATCACTCGTGCATTCATGCATAAATAATTCTGACCTTCTCACCCACCAAACAATTACCTGATGTTTCGCTGTACGTGTTATTTGTTTGGACTGGGGGTGCCGGCTTGAACATTAACATTGAAGGCGAGATTGGCAAATATATATATATATATGTCCGTTTTTAATTTTCCTGGCTGAAGCAACTGGAGACTCTGTTGTTACTGTCAAAACATCTATCTTGGATAGGCTCATGATGAGGTACTACTTTGACACTTTGCAGCAAATTTAGCCTCGATAAATCCAGGGGCAGGGGAGGAATAGAGAATAGAGTCGCTTAATTAGATTCAAATGAGGCTTTCATGTAGAGTCCTATTTAGCAAGATGTTGACACAAGCTCACCTAGCTTTCAGTTACTTCCACCATTTTCCTGTGGCCAAACAAAACAGCCCATCGCCATCCTTCAGTAAAAGGAACAAAGGGTTGTGTCCAATGCAAGTCCTACTCAGCGCAGACCCATTGAATTAATGGACACAATTATACAGTTTGGGACCAGGATACCTAAATGACCATCTCATCTCCTACATACCCAACCAATCACTGCATTCTGCAGGAGAGGCTTCCAGAGATACCATCCTATCAGGAGGTCCATCTGCACAATGTCAGAACTGGGCCTTCAGTGTGGTGGCACCTACCCTTTGGAACTCCCTCCCACTGCATATCAGGCAGGTGCCTTCTCTGTTGTCTTTTTGGTGTCTGCTAAAGACGTTCTTCTTTCAACAAGCCTTCTAAAATCTTTATCCCAGTTGGCATCTGTCTTGGATCTAAAAGCAGGGGTATCTACTGCCAAACGTCTACTGGCAGGGAGTTCGACAGGGCAGGACCTGCCACGCTTAAGGCTCAGTCCCTGCTAAAGGCTAGCCAAGCTTCAGGGAGGTGGGGGCTGAGACTACCAAAACTGCCCTGACCAAAAATCTCAATGACTGAGGCAGAGCATAAGGGATCAGGCAGGTCTTAAGCTATTTTGGGTCCAGTTGTTGAAGGCTTTATGAATTAACACATCAACTTTGCCGATTGGCAGCCAGAATCATCCTCATCAAGCCATCTTTCCTTCCTTCCTCTGTGTCTTCCAAAGAAAGACCTTGTGGGTTTTGATTTGCATCGCTTCTTCTTTTCCCCTTCCCTGGCCTCCATGCCAGAAATGAAAGACAATGAAATATATGCATGTAAGCCCAAACACCCAGTTTATTGAGGCAGTTGAAATGGGACTGTCAGCTGAGTCAGAGGGTGCTATGTAAGTCTCACAATAGTGGCCAACACCCACAGGAGGTGCTGGGATCTGTAGACAGCTGCCTAGTGTGGTGAGCCATTGCACTGCAGGTGGCAGCTTCTCAGTGGAGTTCTGTCAGGTCCTGCACTGAGTCCACCCACCCAGGCTGGCCATTGGATCATCCCAGACAGGAAGGCATATGAGAAGGTTTCCTGTTCCAGTTGAGCCTTGCTTGAACAAACAGGTCTTCCTGAGCTCCAATGCGGTCCTGTATCCTTGATTGTTCTTCATCAGTTCTGACTTTTTGCTCAGTCTTACCTCCTGGCCTGTCCTTTTGTCCTGATTATTAGTTTTGCCCCATGGCTGCTGGTTCACTGCACTCTGCTGCCCATGGGCCAGCCTTAACAAGTACAGAGCACGACCAGCCACACGTCAATTGAAAGCAGGCATGTGGAAGTTCTCTTAGTGCTTTGAAACCAGCTTCAGACTGGCATGGGGAAGTTGGTTCAGTGCCAGACAGGACGGTATCTGTGCTAGAAGAATGTATATCTGCTGAGTATCATCTGCTGCTGGCTGTCAACCCTTTTCACACTCTCTGCCTGAACATCGATCAGGGAGGTTGGTGCTGCTGCAGCCCTCACACCAAACTAATTTTGCAAACTGTGGTGAGATGACAGAAGTTTTCCAGCTTTGTAATTGTTAATTAACTCAGCTACATATGAGTGATCCCAGCCGTTGCTATCAGCAAAACATTCCGCTGAGATTTTTTTAAATGTCACCTCTTCGTGGCAACTCACCATTTCTTGCTGAACGTGACATCACAATATAATAAAATATTAAAAAATGGAGAATATTAGGTGACCCTAGAGGGGGAAACATCTCTGCTGCATGTCCAACGTAGCTCTCAGAGGAGCAACATTCGCCTGCTTGATCAAAGATGGTGAACCTGTGGCCCTCCAGGTGCTAGTGAACTACAATTCCCATAATCCCTGACCATTCACCATGCTGGTTGGGTCTAGTGATGACCTGTCAATTCCTGCTTCTCATTTTTTCCCCATTCTTACATTCGGCTGCATTTCAGTGCAAATTTCTCCTAATAAATACATTTTTGTATGCAATTTTGACTAGTGTACACATTTTTTGCAAGCAATTTATCCTATGATGCATTTTTGTATGTTATTTTCAATGAAATATCCAGTTAAATGCCATTTCCCGCTATTTATTTGGTTAGAGAACTGCATCACAAAATTCAAATACGTGCAGATGTCAAAGGATGGCTGTGTTTCAGATCTTACATTGTTTTGCAAACTATGAATTAGATGGATTCGGCTTTACATGTGAACTGCACTGAATTCCTCCCCCATTTCTGGGTCTGATGGAGCCCAACAATACATGGAAGGCCAGAGAATCCCCAGCTGACCATGCTTCCTGATCTGAAAAAGTCCCATGCAGGCATTTACCTCAAGATACCTTCTCCTGGGCTTTAATTGAAGTGCAGGAAGATGGGGCGGCTGGCTACCAAGTGCTTGAGATAGGTGTGCTGGCGGATTGTGTTTTTATGGGAAGTTCTTTTGCAAAAAAAAAAACTTTCTGCTCTGATTTCTTTAGATGTAAAACTATACTTTTTTTTAAAAAAAATGACCATTTCTCAGGAGCAGATTGGACACCCCCCCAACTTCTGATGCTTGCAGAACAGCCCAACCAAGGTCATCATGGGTTTCTCAAGGGATTAAAGTTAAATGTAACAAAATCCTGCACCCCACACATAAGAATTTCACTGACATTTTGTCTCCCCTTTAATCATTTTCAAATATTTGCCTTTTCCCCCCGCTCATGGCTGGAAAAAAAATCAGAGTGGAAATTTTCAGTGGCAACTGTGCATGCATAGTGTTGTATACATTTTTTTTTCCAAAAGGGAAGTCTATAGCACAGTGGTACAGAGAATCTGCCTTGCATGCCGAAAGTCCCAGCTACTGTCCCTGCATCTCCAAGTAGGGCTGAGGGAGACCCCTTGTAATATTTGCAAGAGTTGAAATGAATCCCAAATACTCGTTAGAAGGAACAAACTTTACTTAACAGTCTGTTGCAGCATAACCAAGAGCTCTGCTTTCGTTTTCCTACTGGTCCCACCCCCAACTGATTCCCCATACAACTACTTCTAATTCACTTGAGTTCCTACTCACATTACACCCCTTATCTGAAACCCTGGGGAGCCTCTACCCGTCAGTGTAGGTTATACTGAGCTGGATTCTTCCTATGTTCCTGAAAAGAAGAGTAGGAGCTTTCCTCATACTTCAGTCCCACAAGACTAGGCAATCCAGAACTCCAAACCTAAGAGAGACATTCATAAGCGTTCTTTTCATTATTATTAGTTTTTTATTTGCAAACTTAACAAAAAGAGGAAAGAAGGAAAAGGATACGTTTAGAAAGAAAGAAAAGGAAAGCTGCTGCAATAATAAAATAACAATAAAATACCATCAGCTCACATTAAGGATACAATCACCGCCAGTACAACCTCCAGATGTCCACGTAGGTATCTACATGAAACTGATGTTCAAATGTAACCAGTGCAGTACATTCCTTCCGGCCATTGCCTAGTATCGGAATCTTTGAATCTGAATCTTTATTGTTATTGTTTTTAGCCAATGGCAATATGAACATACAGTAAAACATGTTTAAAACATTTGTAGAACACTGGGTTTCAATCCAATGTTGCTGGATAAAACCCTGGGCTTTCAAAAGCTGATAAAAGTAGGGACAGGAGTAGTAAAAGTTGCTACATTTGTTTAAATTGGGAGTGTACTCACGTGGTCCCCCCCTTTGCTGTTGGTGCTAATATGTTTCGAGAAGGCCATTCCCTAGTAGACAGTTGGTGTTCATCCTTCCAGGCTCTGAACAACCATACTCTGGTTTCTCTTCAGATCATATAGATCTTTTATTCGTAAACATTCTGATGAGGAGTTCCATCTCCACACCTTCTTACTTGCTTTCATGCCCCTGCCCCCCCCCGGTAAGACTCCCACTGCAAACTACTTTTCAACAAACAAAAAACCCTTGCATCCCCCCACAGCACGTTCACTTTTCCTGCCTCCCAGAGCCTTGCATTTGCTCCGCAGATGGCTTTTTTATTAAGAACAGCTTCCGATACGCAATCGAGCCATTTTAAAAAAAGGAGAACACGGAGCAAATTCCACAGGGCATTTGGCTCCTACAGAAAAGATTAGCATATTATGGGCTGGTTGTGTTACGCCATTACTGCTTATGACTTATATATATATAATATATGTATGCATGCATCAACACCCCCCCTCACTTTTCTTCAATACTTTTCCCTGTTCTTTTTGAAGACCCCTGAAGTAACAGATGGCATTTATGGGACCTTTGCTTAATTATAGGCAGGGCTGTTTTTCATTCCATGCTAAAATAAATGCAGCATTCCAAAGCCTGCTCCAAGGAAAGGTTGGATCTTTGGAGAACAGTGGGTGAAGAAGGGCCATGGCTCAGGGGCAGAGCATCTGCTGTGCATGCAGAAGGTCCCAGATCCAAGCCCCAGCATCTGCAGGCAGAGCTGGGAATGTCCCGTGTCTGAAACCCTGGAGAGGTGCTGCCAGTCAGTAGACAATACTGAGCTATATGGACCGATGCTCTGACTTGGCATGAGGCAGCCTCCTAACCATTTCTCCATCAAGGGCTGCATTCCCTAAGGGGTAAAGTGTCAGGAGACCGCATTCTGCTAGTGGGCAGGACTGCAGCCAGTGGTAGGCAGGGCCAGAGCCAACACTGGATGGCGAACCCCTGTTCTCCACCCTCTCTCTTTCTTCCAACTCTTTTCTCCCTCTTTGCCACCCCCCGCATTTTCTCCCTTCTTGCCTCTCACAGCCAGCTTTCAGTGTGCAAGTTGCCCACCCGTGGTATAAAAGATGCAAATACTTTCTTTTCCTTATTGTGCATCCTTTGCAATGCAATCCTGTGCATGCTTACTTGGAAGCAAGGCCCTAGGTAGGGCATTGTGACTTATGCCCAACGGAGCATGCATCGGATTGCAGTCTTATTCTGGTTTTGCTAGCTCGTAGAGCTTCAGTTTAACAATCAGTCCCTCTTTCCCAATGAACTCTGGGAACTGTAGCTCTGTGAGGGGAATAGGATGTCTCCCAACACCTCTTAGCACCCTTTTACTGTTGTTGTGTAAATCTGTATATTTGTTAAGCAAAGAATAACAGCAGTCTGAAATGCGTGTGTGCCAGTATGTGCGTTTAGCTAAGAAATCAGGCTTTTAGCCTGCATTGAGATCACTGAGACTTAAGACTTGGTAAAATAAAAAAAGCTTATTTATAGAAATACATAGTAGATAGAAAGGCATTTCTTGGCGATCACTCGTGACCGAGTAAGATTGTCTTCCAAAATATAGTCTTTAACAATGGATCCGTCTGAATCTGTATCCACTGCCGATGTACCAGACCATGACTAGGGGCTTCTGGATTTCACAGTCCTGCCCCCGTCGCCATTTGTCAATCGCCATGGGACTTTTGTTATGGAAGACGCCTGTGCGTGAATTTGTTTTATGTGGGGAGATTGGTGCACCATGATCAACACAATCTTGACAGAAAAAGGCTTTGATCCAATGGCATGGGTACCATGGCAATTGGAAGTCCTTTATCTGCTGCAGCCTTCATCCGCCTTCACAGCCGTTGTAACATACACATTGTTATCCTCCGTCTGTTCTGCTGTTGAGGACTTTCTTGGATCGTTCTTTGTCTGGTTTCTCTCCCTTGACCTTACCGCCATGGGTGACCCTGCTGGGAGTACATGACTCCCAACGGCATCGCTCACAGAGTTCATTGGAACACGCAAGCCCACTCACCACTACAAGGTGATGATCCAGTGAGGGGTAGAAAGGCATACCTAGTTCTAACTAACTAACTAAGTTGGAGGCGCAATGCCTAGGCTTGGGAGTCGCCCTCATGGCTCAGGAGAGAGCGAGCAGAGACAAAGGTGTCTCCTGTCTCTCAGACAGTCGAAGAAGAGAAGAGAGGAAAGGGCAGAAGGAGGAGGAGCAGATAAGCTTCCTTAAGATGTATCAGTCTAAGGACGGAAGGAAGTCAGTCAGAGCATCACAGGTAAAGGTAATCAAGCCTATCCATCTGGAGGACCCTAACTCTATCTCCCTTCTGGAACATAAACAAAAGAACAAACAGGAGTTGCTCTTGCCCCACTTCCAACATTTACAAACTGCCATTCCCAAGGTTCTTTGGGGGAAGCCATGGCTGTTCAAAGTGGTGTCATGGTGCTTTAAATGTAAATAGTTGTATTCAGCTAAGATCTACTCAGTTTAGACCCATTGAACCTCAGTGAGTCATATCTATTAACTTCAATGGGTCTACTCTGGGTTGGATTAGCACTGAATACCACCCATAGCAGAGATGTGCCACAATCCCCTTTTCCAGCTATCCAAGTTGGTGGTCGTCATGACCTGCTGTGGGAGCAAATTTCATAGTTTAACATTCAGCTTCATTGGATGCTCCTGAGTTAGTGTTATGAGAGAGGGAGAAAAACTTCTCTCTATCCACTTAACATGCCCAGGAGTAGGAGAAAGCCTTGTACTAAGGCCAAGAGCCACAGCCGCCGGACGAGCTTGACCTTTCGAAATTTGTCATGGCATACTTGACTGCAGCCTTCTTTGTGTCAATTTGGTTCCAGCTTGTGCGTTACAGCTCCGAAGGTCTTCTGCAACTGGGCCCCCTGGGATCCACGGCATTTCTGCCAGACTCCAAATGTCTCATAGACGATGGGAAAGGGAGGACCCCAACTCTGAAGAAATGTGAAGATACGCTGAGGCCAGCACAGAGGCTGTGGGATTTCACACAGGTATTGTAGCCAGGTGTACATACACACACACGGAACTTGCAACCAAATGCTGGAGTGTGCCAAGTTTGTACTTGGGATTCTAGGTATTCCTTTCCCTCTCCCCTCCTCCAGGTTCCCGGTTCCTCCACTGTGTATGCACAGTCCTGTTTGGGCTGTTTTTTGGTGTCTCCCCACAGGGTTTTCTCCTCAAAGGTTTGTTTGTCCTTCTGCAAATCTTGGGTTTTCCTCTTGTCCATGGGCGGTGCCATTTTGGCGGCCAAAGGATCGGCACTCACAGCCTCGGAAACAGAGGGAACGATATGAAGCCACCATATGCCAAGAGATGCCCCACTGCCCTGGGCAATCCATTGGGACAAAAATGATAATAATAACTTACAGGACAGGTGCAAATAGTTTTGTTTTTTACTGTTACGCCCCCCCGACACAAACTGCAACATTAAGAAACGCACAGCCTGTGATCCCTCCCGCCATCAAGTATCCATATATGTTTATCCATGAGATATAATCTGTCGCACAAACACTGTCTCATCCTGGTTATATGGGCGGATGGGGCTCTGCCCCACAAACCTCAGCCTGCCCTCAGGCCCCACCTGCCTGCCTTCTTACTTACAACCAGTCCAGGGCGGTGGCCCCGGCTGCCAGCTTCCTCCTTCTTAGGCCACATCCACACTGTGCATTTATTCCACTATTGCTCCACTTTAACCAGCCATGGCTTCCCCCAAAGAATCCTGAGAAGTGTCGTTTGTGAAGGGGGCTGAGAGCTGAGTAGTTTAAGTTAGTCCCTCTTCCCGGGGAACTCGGGGAACTACATTCCTGTGAGAAGAACAGGGGTCTCCTAACCAGAGCTTGGAAAAGTTCCTTTTTTGAACTACATCTCCCATCAGCCCAATCCAGTGGCCATGCTGGCTGGGGCTGATGGGAGTTGTAGTTCAAAAAAAGGAACTTTTCCAAGCTCTGCTTTAAAGTGGAATAACAGTGGAATGAATGCATAGTGTGAATGTGGCCTTAGTCTCTGTGTTGCCCTCGTAGAACTGAGCAGGGAGGACAAAACTAGAATGAGTTGTCTCTCCCTGTGATTGGCTCTGGCTCCACCTGCTGTTGGTCTCTGTGCCTTCCGCCCCACCAGACGCACCAGCCACTATTCATCTAATCACATACATTTAGTGACATTTAACAACAGACATGCAAACTGATTTGAAAGGACAAAAAGAGGAACGGGGGAGAAAAAACAGGGGGTTAAGGACAGGTGATGTGATGATGGGTGGAGTTTCAAACTGAATACAGCTTGCTCACCCACAAGTTCTTATAATGGTGTCCAGATAGTTATATATCTTCTTTTTAACCTGTGGTATATTTATGATGTGAATACATCGATCGGGCAGCAGTTTCAAAAACACTTAGTAGTAAACATCCATTTCTTTACACAAATACTGCAGCCTTCACAAACTAATTTCCCTCCTGATTTTATATCATGCTTTTAGCAATGTTTTGAGATTTTTGTGCTGTAGATCTTTGTGGCGTAGGTCTATTGCGTGCTTGATATCTGTCTTGTACACCACTTAGGGAAGATTTTTTCCTTGGAAAGTGGCATACAACCAATGCCGGGGAACCTTTTTCAGCCAGAAGGCCACATTTCCTTCTGAGGAATCTTCCAAAGGCCACATGATAGCGGTGGGCAGGGCCAGAGGCAAAAGTGGGCGGGGCAGTAAATGCAAAGTGCACGGTAGGTTAGTTCCTACACATGCTCACACACCCCTCTCTATCCTCCAGCCAGGCCAGTAAGAGGCACAATCAGAGTTCAAAGACACATTTCAGCCAGGCAGAAACACTCAAGTAAAGCAAGGCTGGTGACGGACATGGCCTGAGGAAAGAGGGAGTCCTGAGGACCAGATAGAGAGGCTTGGAGGGCAATATTTGGCTCCTGGGCCTGAGGTTCGCCACCCCTGATTTGCATGGTGGACACATCCTGTCTCCAGGTTTGAGGCAGCCTTGGGCAAAGCCTCCTCTGGGGAGCCGCCTCCTCCTCCTCTGTCAGTGGCCTTTGGTGCGCTTGCCTGGCTGCAGCGGCACCATGTCACGCCACACTTGGAAGCAGTATCTAGCCACCCTTTTTAATTTCCCACAGTGCTCCAGAGCAACGCCAGGTGAGGAGCATTCTGGGAAATCAAAAAGATGGCAAGCTCCAGCTGCCCGGTGCTGCTCAGAGTGCCAGGCCAGAAGGGTTGGTTGTTGTTGATTTTAAAGGGGAATCCAGGACCTGTAGCTGTAGTGATGGGCAGCTTTAAAACGGACAGACAAAATTCATGGAGGAGAAGGCTATCAAGGGCAACTAGCCATGACAGCTGTGTACTGTCTTCACTGTTGGAGGCGATATGCCGCCGAACACCAATTGCTGCAAATCACAAATGGGGAGAGGGCTGTTGCGCTCAGGTGCTGCCTGCAGGTTTCCCAGGGCATCTGTTTGGTAGCTGAGAACAGGATGGTGGACTAGAAGCACCTTGGCCCTGATCCAGTAGGACTCTTCTTACGTTCTTAAGGGGATTAGATGCATTCATGGAGGATAAGGCTATCGATGGCTGCTAGCCTCTCCCGATATGAACCCGCCCGTACACTACGGTCTACTACGAAGGCCCTCCTCCGGGTCCCGACTCATAGGGAGGCCCAGAGGGTGCTGACAAGATCTAGGGCCTTCTCAGTGGTGGCCCCCGAACTGTGGAACAGTCTCCCCGAGGAGGTGCGCTTGGCGCCGACACTACCATCTTTTCGGCGCCAAGTTAAGACCTTTCTCTTTTCTGAGGCATTTTAATGTAATTTAATTTAATTTTAAATTGTTGTAATCTGATTTTATATTGTACAGTTTTTATATACTTGTTCTATTAGATTGTGTAATTTTATTGTATTTTTGATGTTCACCGCCCAGAGAGCTATTGCTAGTCGGGCGGTATATACATTTAATAAATAAATAATAATATAAATATAATGGTTGTGTACTACCTCCGCATTTGGAGGTAGCATGCCTCTGAATGCCAGTTGCTAGAAATCACAGGTGGGGAGAGTGCTTTTGTGCTCAGGAGCTTCTTGCAGACTTCCCACTGGGACCTCTGGTTGGTCACTGTGAGAGCAGGATGCAGGCTAGATGAGCCTTTGGCCTCATCCGGCAGGGCTCTTCCTTCCCTACAGCTGATATTATTGACAAGCTTAAAAACTGATTAAATCTCCCTCCTTTTTATGAGCAGCCCTTTTGATATACAGCAGGGCCCTGCTTTACGGCGTTCCGCTTTACGGCGTTTTGTTCATGCAGCTGTTTTCAATTCACACCTTGTCCCGTTTTTGCGGTGCTGGTTTAGTTTTTGCAGCGATTTCCCGTCCTCCCGCAAAGACGCAGTTGACGGCACCCGACGCTGTGAACGTGTCATCAGAGCTTGAAAACGTTCCTCCCACAGTTGGGCTGATGGGAGTTGTAGTTGAAGCAAGGAACATTTCCAAGCTCTGCGCGTCGGGCGCCATTTTGTCTACAGTATTGTCGGTGCGGTGTGATTCAGCATTAGTGTATTCAGCGTCTCTTCTCTGTGTTCTGGCAATTTTCCAAAAAGGTTTAGATTACAGTACAGTACTGTACGTACTGTACTGTATTATATTGTAGTCTGTATACTGTATAAATATATATAAATAATAATATATAATTATCATTAGAATAATTTTACTAATTTATAATCTTACAATTTACAGTATTTGTAATATATATATTATAATACTGTATATACAGTACCCCATGCGTTTAAGGGTAGATCAGATCCTGTAATCTCTTTTTGTGCTTTGCCATTGATCATCATGATTTGATATTTTTTGTTTGCTTGCTTGTTCACCAAAGTCTACCGCATATCAGATTTCAGTAGTCTTTGTTTTCTATCCCTACAGAATGGCCCAATCATCAGCCGAGACACTGGCCGGTGTCTAGAAGTAGAAATGTCCAAAGATGCCAACTTTGGGCTCCGATTAGTCGTACAAAGATGCTCAGGGCAAAAATGGATGATCAGAAACTGGATCAAGCACGGCCGGCATTGATTTCAGTCTGGAAATATGTTCTCTCTGCTGGAGTCCTTTGACCGGTGTGTGAGCAACTCTCCAAGAGATACAGGTTATAAAGAGGACTACTGTGACGAGAAGACAGCTCAACAAATGAGAAGATGACCAGCGTTTTGAATTACAATTGGGCACTTTTGTCTTTCTTTAAAGGAAGGATGGAAATTGGCATCTCATCTAAGGCCACAGAGGTGATACACCTATGCCAGGACTATTCCATTTCATGACTGAATGCTCCTCCATTTCTTTTTTTTTTTAAGCCCTGCATATAGAAAATTAGCATGTCAGAGAGAATACTAGGCTAGAAACCATCTCTTTGATGTACTCGTTTTCTCGGTTCACAGTTTTCCTCTGATCAGTCACATAGCTCTGAAACGGCATAGCCCAAGCCACCTCAGCAAGTCCTAAGCCTAACCTATATTCGTACCCTTGGGTGCTCTAGAAAGACTCGTGCAAGCTTTCTGTTCTTTTGGAACTCAACTGGAGAGGATCCAGATGGACCACTGATCCAGACTTTGCGTCCACTCTCCCAGAGGAAACAGGAGAGCAGCCATATTTGGTTTGGGTTTGCAGGACAGATCAGTCTCGTGCCTCAGCAAA
Organism: Rhineura floridana; assembly: GCF_030035675.1. NCBI lineage: Eukaryota > Metazoa > Chordata > Lepidosauria > Squamata > Rhineuridae > Rhineura > Rhineura floridana. The sequence continues at coordinate 15,693,240 of NC_084498.1, read as the reverse complement.
GACAGCTCCTGGGGTGGAAGGATTTGCTAGCTTTACATTGCTGGCCAATGCACAACTCTTATGGTGAACAGAACCGTGTGCCTTTTCTACTGTACTTCCTATCCGAGTAGACTGGGAAATGCAATCTCTTCAGCATGTCTGAGTAACTATTCTGAACAGTAACTCTGATGGCAATGATAGCAACATACTCTGTAAATAAATTACACTGCAAAAAAAGAGAAAAGAATCTAATATATAATATGTTTCCAGAGTGTTTGCCTTGGAGTCTCAATTTATAGCAACATTCTTAATTGCAATGGAAAATTAGGCTGAGGACAGATGCGGCCTTTTTAGAACAGTGGAGCTGGTCCATTTGTCCAGAGGCAAACTGAAAAATTCTACCAGTCTCAAGAGCGGATTTGTGCTGTCTAAGCATTGGCATTTGTTGTATGGAATAGGACAGAGGATGGACCTGGTTTTTCATGAGACAGCCTACAATAGCTAACAGAGTCCAAGTACCCTGGCACCCTGGGAAGATCCACCCCAATGCCTGCCCTCTGCCCCATTTTTTATTTTACCTGTCATTTTTTTCCCCGTAGTGAGCAGTTTCTGGCTGCCATCTTGTATTTGCTCCCATTCTCCTGGACGTTCATGCCAGAGTACGGTGTTGTCATGCTTTTGTGATGAGTGCCATTTTTCCCCTCCCACAAAGTTCTGGAATGTGTCATCCATGTAACACATTCTTGTACCACTTTTAACAGCCATGGCTTACCTCAAAAAATCCTGGGAACTGTAGTTTGTGAAGGGTGTTGAGAGTTATTAGGAGGCTCCTACTCCCTTCATGGAGCTACAGTCAGTCCCTCTTCCCAGGGAACTCTGTGAGTATTGTTGCTCTGTGAGGAGAATAGGAGGGACTCTTAAACACTCTCAGCACCCTTAACAACTTACAGTTCCCAGGATTCTTTGGAGCAAAGATATGACTGTTTAAAGTGGTATAATAGTGCTTTACATGTATGGTGCAGATTGGGCCTAAATCAACTTTCAGGCCATTGAGGGGCAAATCCAAGATGGTGGCAGGGGGGAAATTACAAAAAAAAATTAAAAAGAGAAGACCCACCACTAGGAAGGGGACTACACAGGACTGCACTTTCCCACAGGCCTTCTCAGCCTCGGGGGCCATTTCTAGGAAAGGATGAATGTCCAAAGTGATGAACAGGTACATGTAGCCTTGTAAAAATAAGTTTTAAATGGACAGTCCAGTTGACATCTGTTGGGGAGGAGAGGCTGGTGGCTGAATCAGCATTCAGACTGTGGGCAAGAGCTTCTCCCATTCACATCGCAGAGCCAAAAGGAATCACAGCAGGGGAACCTGCTCTCTCTCTCTCTCTCTCTGTGATGTATTAGTCCTTATTTGGTGCCAACAGGGCAGTAGAGAACACGAAGGTGACCTGTCCTTCAATCCATCTTATCTTCATAACACTGTGAGGTAGTTCAGGTTGAAAAAGAGTAGCTAGTCCAAAGTCACGCAATGAGCTTTATGGCTGAATGGGGATTTGTATTCATGTCTTCCAAGCCTGACTCGGACACTCTAACTACTACCACACTGTTTTAGCAGCTCAGTCGCTAATCTTTGGATGTTGTTGGACTAAAATTCCCATCAGCCACAGCCATCATGCCCAATGGTCAGAGATTATGCGTGCTGTAGACCAACAATGTCTGGAAGGCCATAGATTCCCCATCCCTGATGTAAACAGTAGAAGGAGGTTGTGCAACTCCTTTCCAGACAAGCACCATCTTGTGATGATCTGGCAGTTGTTTATAGAAGACCGTATCAACAGTGTATAAATCAATAAACAATAATAATTCTCCCTGTGTATGATTAATTGGTTTGGAAATATTCCAAGAATTTCCCAAAAAATAAGGAACATGGGATGCTGCCTCCTGCCAAGACAATCTGAATTGGTCCATCTATCTCTGGATTGTCTACACGGACTGGCAGCAGCAGTCCTGGGTTTTAAATGGGATGCTCCCAGCCATACCTGGAGATGCTGGGGATTGAACCTGGGACCTTCTGGATGCTCTAGCACTGAGCTATGGCCCTTTCCTTATGTGGATTTAGAATCTGCCCTAAGGGACTCCTTGAGACAGTGGGGGAAAGAAAGGGCTCTAGTTCAGGTCACATGTCACATGTCACATGTCATGTGTGGGGCAGGGGCAGAGCTTGGAAAAGTTACTTTTTTGAACTACAACTCACATCAGCCCAGTCCAGTGGCCATGCTGGCTGGGGCTGATGGGAGTTGTAGTTCAAAAAAGTAACTTTTCCAAGCTCTGCAGGGGTGCTGTTCATTAAGCTTGTCCATAGTGATGGATAGGGTAAAGGGGACACTGCCCCACAGAGCTTGTCATGTAGACTCTAGGGAAGGGGGAAAATTTGATTCAGTTTGCATGTAACGCATCAAACTTGCACTTTCCAAAACAATATGAGAACCAAAACCCAGCCATCCTTTGAAATTGGCACATATCTGGATTTTGAGATGCAGTCCTATAACCAATGTTTACAAAAATGCATATACGTGTATTAGAGGAAAATGTGCTTTTAATTGGATATTTCAGTAAAGATAATATACAAAAATGCATTATACTAGGAGAGATTGCTTGCAGAACTGAACGGAACTGCATATAAAATGTGTTTATTAGAAGAAATTTCCACTAAAATGCTGACAAATTTTCATGAGGATTTTTTAAAAAAAAGAAATCTGCAAATTGCAGAAGTAATGCAGAGAACTGCATTTAAGACTGATAAAATGAGAAACGGAACGAACCAAAATGGTCAGATCCTTCCATCCCCAGTAATCATAGAGTGCTCCTGCCGGCTTCTGCTTGCCGATTTCATAAAGTATTTCTCCCTAATCTGATCACCTTAATCAGAGCTGTAGAAGTGTTGCCATTTCAGAAAAGTTGATGAGGCTCCACTGAGTTGCTGCTTAATGGCAATAATAATAACCATAATTATCCCTTGGTCCTCTTGAGAATATTGCCAACTATGGAGGACATGGCCACTTTTTTATATATTGTACATGTGGACTTAGTACTCTGATGCTATACTAGGGGTGAGCAAGAAATTCTATTCAGCTCACATTTGAAGCTGAATCTATCAAATCTGCACTTTCCAAAACAATATGATAACAGAAGCACAGCCAAGTTTTCATTCTTTCAAATTTTGCCATGCAGTTCACCAACCAAACCATGTTTCCAAAGACACATGTTAAGGGAAAGCATGCATAAAAATGAATATAGGAATGAGAATAACAGACAAAAAAAGCATTACATGACAAGAAATTGTGTGCATTAGTCAATGTGTACATTAGTTAAAAGTACCTACAAAAATTTGTTTATTAGGAGAAATTTGCACTAAAACGTTGACGGATTTTCATGAGGATTTTTCTTTATAAAAAATTGCAAATTGCTACAGAAATGTGGAGAAGTGAACTTAAGATTGGAAAAATGAGAAACTGAGAGAACTGAAATTGACAGCACTTTCCATCCCTATATGCTGCACTATAGGGGGATACGCTGCATGGATTAGGTTTTCAATAGAAATGTCAAACAAGTATTTTGTCAGTGAATGGGGTGAAAGTGCTCACGCAGGGATGGCCTCACCATTAGGTGGAATGAGGCAACCACTTCAGGCTGCAGATGCTTCAGGGGATAGGCAGTGGTAGAAGCCTCCCAACTGGCCCTCCCGACCCCTGCCTTGTTGGCAGCGGTGTATCGATTGCGTGTGCCCGGCAGTATAGAGCTAGTTGAAAGGATACCCAACACACAGGCCGTTAATTGTTAAGAGTCTTTTACTGACAGGATTTCATAAAGGAACGGTTGCAATACAGATACAAATACTTTCCTTTACTCTCCAAACACTCCCACACCTTGTAGTTTCTCTTTCAAGGCTTTATAGTCTGGGTTTGCTCTGTGCCAGCTGCAGCCTCTGCTGTGAGCTGTCCTTGAGCTGCTGCACACCTTAACCCTTTACTTGTCTTTCATTTCTGGCTTTCTGGAAAACTAGACAGACTCCTCAGCAGCCTACAGTTCCCACCTTTTCCATAAAGACACAGTTAATGACATTTTATTCTTTTTTTTTGTTTCATGATTACAGTCAGTACATACCGCTATGGCAATCTATATTTAACACATTCTAGGTACAATACCTGATTCCAAGGCTATTTGTTTGTTCGCTTGCTTGGTTGGTTGGTTGGTTGGTTGGCTGGTTGGTTGGCTGGTTGGTTGGGCCCATGATCAAATCACAGCAAAACCATTTCCTGGCTGAAGTACCATCAAGGGAGTTTTTTCTTTTCAGGAGCAGATTCTCTTGAGAAATGAGACAGAAGTCAGCAGATGCTTCATGATGCTAAATCAAGGTCGTTGTTTTTTATAACTCTTTTTCTGGCATTCTGTCTCCAGATCAGTCCTGCTTTCCAGCTGCCTGTCACAGCACTTCTCTCCCTCCCTCCCTCCCTCCCTCCCCCCCTCTCTCTCTCAATAATTCTGTTCACTCTCTTTATATCTGTTTAACCAATACAACAAGAATTATGGATGGTGTGGTATTTTGTTTTTGGCAAACCAGGGCTGGGGCTGGGGGAGGAAGAAGATTAGCAATGGTTCTTACATAAAAAGTAAAATAGAGTTGTTGCCAGTTGCTAGCGGTTTTCTAGAGTTTGATGGCAAATTGCATTGCTGATTGTTGGCAAAGAAAGAGTGCCTGAATGTATTTTTCCACAGCAGAGTTACAAGGCCAAGAAGCACAGAGTCCGTGCAGATCTCAAGGACAAGTAGCCAAGGCAACCAGCTGGCCTTATCTATAAGACTTAGCAGATCTGGCCAGTCGGTGTGGGGGTCGAGGAGTTTGTACAGAGAGAGCTTGTGATATATTGTCAGTAAAGTGACTCTTAAAACTTATTGCTTGTCCGGCTCATTGCTTCAACTGGCATCTAGCCTGTCACTATACTGTTCTGCATCCTGGGCATCTGCTTGTGCCCGATCCAACATCCAACAAGTGGTAGCAGAGAATGGTTACCTGGTGCTGAGGGTTACCTGGTGCTGAGGATTACCTGGTGCTGAGGATTACCTGGAACGGAGGATTGCAGAAAAGCAGCAGAGAAAAGCCAGGATTGCAGACCAGCGAGTAAAACAGCAGAGAGACGGAGAAACCGAAAGCTGAGCTGAAAGCTGTGAGAGAGCCGTGGGGAAAAAAAAAACCTGACTGAAGGACAGAGGTGAGAAGCTCTAATTACAAAGGTGGTGAACTGTGAAAAGTGAAAGTATGTCTATTACGTTATCGGCCGGGATTCCCTTGGAAAGGCTGACAGGGAAAAATTATGGCACTTGGAAACAGAGAATGCAGGCTTTTCTAGTGAAAGAAGACCTGTGGAAAGCTATCGCAGAAGACCCACCCGCCGGGGTGTCTATTCCAGCAGATTGGAGAAGGCTGGATGAGAGGGCAAAGGCGTTAATTGTTCTTGCTATTGATGATTCTCAATTACTGCACGTGCGTGATGCAACAACAGCTAAGGAAACCTGGGAAACTTTGAAAAATATTCATGTGAAAAAGACTGCCAGTTCTAAAATATATCTTGCCAGAAGATTGTATCAGATGCGCTTATCTGGAGATACAACCATGTCAGAGCATTTGTTGGAAATAAACAGACTGTTTACTGAGTTGTCAGAACGTGAAATTGAACATTCTCACACGCAAAAAGTGTATATCACATTATCTCCACTAGATTCAAGTTATGATAGTCTGGTGAGCTCTTTGGAAGCAATGGACGATGCCAATCTCAATATGGATTATATAGAAGGCAAACTTTTACAAGAATTCCAAAGGAGGCAGGAAATGGCAAAGCAGGAAAAGACTGAGTCTAAACACAACGTGGAAAAACAGAACAACAAAGCTGCACAAGAGAGACTGTATGGACAAAAGGCATGTTATTTTTGTGGTTCCAAGCAACATCTTGAAAGGAATTGTGAAGCAAGAAGAAGAGAAAGAGGAAGAAAACCATGTGTACAGGTGATCTATGCTAGTAAGAATAAGCAATGTATTAATAATGAGCAGGGAAATAACTGTAAAGATTTATGGGCAATTGACAGTGGGGCAACAAATAGTATAATCAAAGATAAATCTATGTTTCATACATTTTGTGACGTAGAGGATCATGTAATAATGGCTGATGGGACTAAGAAACTGATCAAAAGTAGGGGTACAGTGAAATTAGCAGGTTTTAATACAATAATGACAGATGTGCTGTTTATTCCTGACATTGAATGCAACATTATGGCTGTGTCGAAACTCAATGAAATGGGGTTCAATGTAATGTTCAAAAGGGGTTCAGTGCATGTGATGAGAGGAGAAAAATATTCATGAAAGGAATAGTGAGGAACTCATTGTTCTTCTTACACGTGAAACAAACAAATCATGTACTCATGTGTGCTAATGAGAAACCCCATAATAATTGTGTTCATTTATGGCACAGAAAACTAGGCCATATAGGATATGAAAATGTGGTGAAAACAACAGAGAACAGTAATGATGTGACATTGAGAAACTGTGAAAAATATGTAGACTGCCACGTGTGTAAACAAACTAGGGCAGTTGTGGCTGCAAAGAACAAAGAATCCATGCCCAGCACAAATGCACCTTATCAATTAATACATGTGGACTTAGTGGGGCCATTTCAACCTACTCAGGGGGGTGCAAGATATTTCCTGACAATAGTTGATGATTTTTCAAAATTCTGCACTGTTTATTTACTAAAAGCTAAAAGTGAAGCTGCAGAGAAACTGAAAAGATTTGTTACAAAAATTGAAGTGCAGTTTGGTGTCAAAATACAGAGAATAAGATCAGATCAAGGAGGAGAGTTCTCAGGACACTCTTTTACTGAATACTTGGATAAAAGAGGAATAAAACAGGAGTTAACAGCCCCTTAAAGTCCTCATCAGAACGGGTTAGCTGAACGCTGGAACAGGTTGCTTCAGGACTCAATAAGATCAATGCTGTGTGACTCCTCTTTAACACAAGGTTTCTGGGGAGAGTGTGTTCTGTATTCAGCTTACATTCAAAACAGAATATTCCATAAGGCCACTGGAATGTCTCCTTATCAGAAATTGTATGACAGAAAACCCAGATTAAAACATTTGATTAGGTTTGGAGCAGAATGCTGGGTACATGTTCCCAAAAACAAAAGGACAGGGAAGCTGCAAAGGAGAGCAGACAAAAGGGTACATGCTGGGATTTGAAAACACGTATTACAGAATATGGCTGCCAAAACAAAGGTCTGTAGTGTTAAGCAGAAGCGTGCAAGCAATAGAGCAGGATTGGGAAGAGAAAACATATGTGGAGTTGGGAAACACTGAAGGTAGTAATGAACAAGAACAGGCAGACACAGTACCAATAAAACAAGAAGAAACAGGCAGCAGTAGTGAATCAAGTTCTAGCTCTGAGAGAGAAACTGAGGAATCGCCTGACACAGACACAGACACTAAGGCAGAAATACAACCACGCAGATCAGAGAGAACAACCAAAGGTATTCCACCTGTTAGATTTAAAATAAATTCCATTAAGCATATAGACTTCAGTAACTGGAAAAAGTGGGATGATGGGAATCATGAAAAATAATTGCTGAAAGAAATATAATGAAAATGATGCTGAGATTGCAATGGAGTAACTGTATTACAAATGATGCTGATGTAAACTGAAGAAAAGAAATGTATCATGTGGAGAAATGTAATTTAAGTGACTGCAAGAAATGTAACTGTAATTGTGATAACAAAAGTTAGAAGAAACATGAAAGATGTAATGTAAATGATAAAGGTTTATGCTATGGAAAAATAGGTGGGGGGTGTTGGCAAAGAAAGAGTGCCTGAATGTATTTTTCCACAGCAGAGTTACAAGGCCAAGAAGCACAGAGTCCGTGCAGATCTCAAGGACAAGTATCCAAGGCAACCAGCTGGCCTTATCTATAAGACTTAGCAGATCTGGCCAGTCGGTGTGGGGGTCGAGGAGTTTGTACAGAGAGAGCTTGTGATATATTGTCAGTAAAGTGACTCTTAAAACTTATTGCTTGTCCGGCTCATTGCTTCAACTGGCATCTAGCCTGTCACTATACTGTTCTGCATCCTGGGCATCTGCTTGTGCCCGATCCAACATCCAACTTGCCAACTCAGCAAGTAAAGAGCTTCCTCGCAGAAAGAGGAACGTGCTGTGGCTTTGTTAGAAAAGTCTGTCTCATTGCAAAACAGAAGAATTTAACTTGATGATGGCACCCAGAATCTATTACTGCTGAGGAACCTGGGAAACTGAGGTTTCAGCATCTCTCACGCTAATCCATTGAGCCAGAGGTCATGGAAAAGTTGCTTTCCCAAGTTCCTCAATGGCAGTCTTGAGCACCTAAAAGAAATTACCAACACTTGTACCTTAAGAACATAGGAAAGCCTTGTTGGATCAGACCAAAGGTCCATCTAGTCCAGCATCTTGTTATCACATTGGCCAACCAGATGCCTACATGAAGCTCACAAGCAGAACCTGTGTGTAACAGTGCTCTCCCCATCTATGATTCCCAGCAACTGGCATTCAGAGGCATAATCTGTAGTGGTGGAGATAGGGTGCAGCATCCATGAATTTGTCTAAACCTCTTTAAAGCCATTTAAAGGCATCAAAGAACTGAAAATTTCTTACGTTCTCTCTTGCTGACTCTTGGGAGGGGAGGGGTCTAAAAAGGTTGGCAACCCCCAAAATACAACTTAATATAAAACAGACAATATGCTATCAGCCAATATATCACATGATCATATCAACACATCCTATCAGCCAATTATTTAATGAATGTATTCATCTCCCACCCTTCAACATTAAATCTCTCAAGGTGGTTTACAACAATTAATGTATGCAATATTGCTACCCACCTGGAGATCATTGAATGAAAGGGTGAGATATAGCTTTTAGAAAGAAATATATAATAAATAAAATATGTGAAGCAGTTAAAAACATTTAAAAATTAATTGTGTTCTTATCTGTGTCCCTTTTATCCAAGGATTCTGTGACTTCCTCAAAACACCTCATTGTTTGTACAACCCTTTTGATCAGAGGAAAGCACTTCCAGGTCAAAAGGCGTGACCTCCAGGGAAGTCTGAATCTCGGCATCTCTCACCTTCTCAGAGTCACGGGGTTTCGCGCTCTATTTCCAATCTATCTGTTTATTCCTAATGCAGGAATCAGGAACCTGTGGTCCTCTTGATGCTGTTGGCTTCCACCTTCCAAAATCTCTAACCATTGGCCACGCTGGCTGGGGGTGATGGGAGTTGGAGTCCAGCAACATCTGGGGGGACCACTGGGTTTTCACTCTTGACCGTAGCCTACCTTTCCACAGCAGAGTGGGAAACTTTCTCCATGACCTCCACTGTAACCCGACTCAAGATATTTCCAGTTATCTTCAAAGGCATATTCTGCATCCACCCAGGGGTTGGTCTCCTGCTGAGCTTCAAACATTTCTTCCCAGAGAACAGCTTTATTTGCTAATACTTGAATAGTTTTCGCTGTGTGACAGTAAGTTATTTTCCCTCCACTGCTCCACTTGCAGAACCATCTGATTTTGTCAAGGACTCATTTTGGCTCAGACTAAGCAATCAGATGAACCAGAGCCAATATATGTTCAGCCTGGCACTGAGCAAAAGTGTCATAAGGATTTAATTACCCAAGCACATGTTTATGGTGCATATGGTGGATTGAAAGAGGGACAAGGGCTCTTCCTCTGGATGAAAAACTCCAGCAGTCTCACTCCACCTTATTAAGGTTCCATCTTAATGCTGATGGCAAAATAGTTTCAAATTAAATTTCCAGCAGAGAATAGAGATTCAAGGCATCAATCAATCAATCAATCACTTTATTACAGTCAAAAACCAGATACAATAAAATATTAACAATTTCAAAAGATTAATTCGCGAAGAGGTATAAAAGTTTTTTAAAAATTTAAAAATTAAAAGGCACACATTTAACAATCAGGGATACATATTTTTCTCCAACGGATTGCAGCAACTGTGTATTTGGCAACTACAAGAGTAACTTGGGGAGAACAATCCCCAAGTAAATAATCCACATAAAATCTTTCTGATCTACCGGGTAATGACTTTAAAATGGGCACGATTAGTTGTTGTCTTAAGTCTTGATAAAAGGAGCAACGAAGAAGCACATGCTCGCTAGTTTCTATCTCGTCGTATCCACAAGGACATAGCCTTTTTAAGTAAGGTATTTTATTATATCTGCCCTCAAGGAGAGCAGAGGGGAGTATATTTAGTCTAATTAATGTAAAAGCTCTCCTATAATTGGGTAAGTCCAAAGCCGATAAATAAGACATTAAAGTGCAAAATTTAGGGTTATGTCTTTGATTCCTAATTTGCATTAAATGCTCTTGAAAATATCACTAAGACGCTTTTTAATTGTTGCGCTAGCCAAATTAAAACCCATCTGTAAAATATTGGGAAGGGAAAATCCCAAATTAGATATTTTAGCAAGGACAGTTTTAACCCAAGGGGAACCAAAAGAATCCAATAAGACTTGCGGGGCCAGACCAATAGGATTGAATAGCAATTTGAGCCAGAACAATAGTTTCATTTTCCAAACAAGGGATTCAATGGATTGTAAACCAACTTCCAACCTCAGTATAAAACTAGGCACACATGTAGGTACACCAAGAATAGCTCTGAGAAATGAGTTTTGGATAGATTCTAAAACTACAATGTTCTCACTTGTAGTCATTTGTGAGCCATAAAGTAATTGAGGGACAACTTTTGCTACACATATTTTTATAATGGGTGGAACAAGTTGTCCACCCTTATTATAAAAGAATGATAATAGAGCCTTAGTTGTACGCTTGGCATTTAGCATAGAGTATTTAAGATGCAATTGCAATGAGCCTGTTGATTGAAGAACAATTCCTAAATATCTGAAGGATTTAACTTGGTCTATACAATAATTATTAATTCTCCATACGTGATTTATTTTTCTCCTTGTGAAAATTAGGACTTTCGTTTTCTCATAGTTTATAATAAGTTCTTCTTTCAAGCAAAAAGAAGCAAAAGCCCTCAAAAGTCTTTTCAAACCAATCGGAGATTGGGATAACAATACTATGTCATCCGCATATAAGAGGCAGAATCTCGGTGAACCCACTAAATTCGGAGGATGAGAGGCAATAAAAGCAAGGTTTTCCACCACTGCATTAATATAAATATTAAACAGTAGGGGTGCCAATATACATCCCTGCTTTACCCCTTTCAAGGTAGGAATTGGATTTGTTAGGTGCCCCTTGTTATTACAACGAATTTGTAGGTACGTATCATCATAAAGACCCTGTATTAATATCAATAGGCGCCTATCTATGTCCAGGTCTAATAGTTTGGACCATAATCTTGTTCTCGATATCAGGTCAAATGTCGATTTAAGGTCGATAAAAGCAGCAAACAAGGCTCCTCTTTTTTTACAAGCATACTTAATTACCAAATGTTGCAAAACGAGGGCATGATCAAGAGTTGAACGCCCTAAACGAAACCCAGCCTGTTCTGGGGCTATAATTTCATTTTGATTTATCCAATATGATAATTTTTTATACAGATAACTTGAGTATAATTTACTTATTATATTAAGTAAGCTTATAGGCCTATAATTTGCCGGATCTAAAGTGGAGCCTTTCTTATAAATGGGTACAATAATTGCAGTTCCCCAACCCTCAGGAATTTGTAATGTACAGTTTATTGTGGTAAACAATACTGCTAGGATTGGGGCCCACCACTCAGCATTGGCCTTAAAGACTTCCAGAGGTATACTGTCCGGACCAGGGGCCTTATTTGGCTTCAGATCTTCTATAAGTTCCATCACTTCGACAATTGTAACAGGCGGCCAAAGAGGAATTTCAGATGGTAATTGCAATGGTTGCGAGAATCCAGAACTAGTCGCTTGGAACAGATTACCATAGTAATCTTCCCATACAGTTGGGGCGATTGTACACTCAAACTTGAAAGATGATTTAGGCCATTGAAGGGCTAATTGCCGCCAAAAAATAGCCGAATTTTTTAGTTTGGAAGCTTGCAAGAGGCTTTGCCAGGATTGTTTTAAGGCTAGGCATTTTTTCTTTTTTATTAAAGATTTAAATTGCCTTCTAGTTTCACAAAAATTGACCAAATTTTGCTGAGTTCTAGAATTCTTATAAATTAGATGTTTGGCATTTAGTTGTCTTTTATATGTCAGGCATTGTTGATCAAACCAGGGCTTTGACTTAGGGAATCTGCCGCTCATTTTGAACGTGGATTTAACAACAAGCAATTCACGAACTTTGGTCAACAAAAGGTTAAAGCAGTTATAAACCTCCAAAGTTTGAGGTGTAGACATTAATTGAGTTTTTATGGTTAGTAATTCTGTAGAAGTTAGTCTATTGAAAAACTTTTCCTCCAATTTAGGTAGCCACTTTATCCGTGCTGGGTGTATTATTACATCATCTATATCAAAGGCTTGTTGATCTAAGAGTAAAGGCCCCTGATTCAAAGCAAGCGTTAGAATAAGTGGGTAATGGTCACTTTCGGGTCGAGGCATGACCTTAAAACTATCAACCAGAGGGAACAGTTCTTGAGAGACAAATATCATATCTATTAGAGATGCTCCTCTAGTTGATAGATAGGTCGTTTCACCTACCGAGTCGCCTCGCGCACGTCCATTTAGAAGCACTAAGTTCTGTTTTGATGTTAATTGCATTAAACAAAGTCCAGCATAATTTATACCCTTATCTATAGATTGTCTGGAAGGAATAGACATAGGGCCATCAAATATTGGAACCTCCGATTTAAATTTAGCAAACAATGCATGGTCGGATATACCCATCCTAGCATTAAAATCGCCAGCTAAAATTAGCATGGCTTGAGGATGGGATTTTATTAAATCATTTAAATAGGCTTCTAATTTTTTGAGTTTTTTATCGACAGAGCTTTTATCTTGACTAGGTGGAATATAGGCATTAATAAGAAGCAAAGAAATATGTGGAAACTTTAATATTACGGCCAATGCTAAATCAGGCAGGGGTTTTAAATGAATAAACTTGGCCTTGATTTTGGTTGTAACAAATACACAAATACCCCCTTTATGTCTCCCCCCTTTTTTACTTGGGGCAGCATCCAATATGGCTGTTGAGTAACCATCGAGGTGCAAGAGATCAGCCATCCATGTTTCTTGGACTAAAATAACATCATGTTGTGAAATAGTACTCAAGAACGTCGGGAGTTGGACTTTATTAATCCACCCAGCAATATTCCAAGATATAATTTTTAAATTGTGGGTGGACTTCCCCTCACTTAGTCAATTTAACATTCTAGGAGCGGGGTCCTTTTCTCCGTTGTTAACAGTAGTTAATTGAGCATTATTTGGAGAAACATGGCACTCGGTGGGACTTAATCTTTTTAGTGCCAGCATAAGATTTTCAAGGCTATTCATAATATCAAGTTTAGCCTCTAGTGGAAAGGTAGAATAGGATTCCAGAAATATTAATTCTTCTGAGGTAAAATTTTCATATACAATTGGTGGATCATTTGCGTCCCTCTGTATCTGGGCACCGCTCAAGACCAAGACAGATTGTCTAGATGGTGATGTAGAAGGACCATATGTTTCCAAGGTCTGGTTTGGCTCCATATACAGTGTAACAGGGGGATGTGTTAATATACCTTCCTCAGGTGTATTTGGCTGTAGCACTACTGGGGGTCCTTCCTTTTCATTTATTAACAGTACATAGATTTTGCATTACAGATAAGTTTTGCAATACAAGCGACACATTTGAATTACTATGGTTAAATGCAATAATGCTCTGAGGTTTAACCAAATTATCATAAACCCGAGAAATGCCTAGATTATTTTTTAAAAATAAATCTTTCTTATCATAGAAACGTTTAGCCTTATCTACCCCATGGAAAGTTATCATGGCTCTGGCATTAGAATAATTATAAAAAAGATATTCAATATTTACAACTTCTTTCTTACATATAACACCGGGGGATATTTCGTTGACGATCTTTATAAGATGATATGTCCTTTCTTCCTGTGTTAAATATCCTTTCATTTTGGGGTAGTTTATTAGAGCCAACTTTTTGGTGTTTAATACTAGTTTCCAATTTCTGACATTTAGCATGGGAGGTGAAGAGTTTATATTGTTTATATTCTTGGTAGATTTTTCCAGTTGTAATACAGCCACGTCACACGACGGAGATTTTAGCTCTTCAATTTGAGCTTCTGGAGTTAATGGAATTATTGGATCTTGAATGGTCTCAGCTGAATTTGGATGGTTAAGTTCTTGTCCAATAAGAAGTTTACACTTTGTCTTCTTTTTCTTTTTCTTCTTGGTCTTTTTCTTAATAGACGTCTTAGGATTATCTAATAACTTGAATAACTTTTTAAAGTTCATATGGCATCTATGGTGGGATCCACTCACTTTGATGTTTTTGCTCTTTTTAATGCATTGAGCTGATGGTTTACTAGGCTTCTTATTATTAATCGTTGAAGGGCGAATTATCAGCAGTGAGGTTTGGCAAGCCTTTGAGGTTGTCTCTGTTGTCACAGACTCAGCAACGGGATGAAATTCTTTGGTTGCAATGAGTTTAGTCAGTGTTGTGAGCAGCATATTCGATTCAGCCACAAATGAAGAAATTTGAATTAATGAATTGGACATTTCCTGACACCAGCTTTCGTTCATCATTGCTGTTCGTGTATTAGATGACACAGCGGCTTTTGCCACATTTTGGTGCAAGAGGGATAACGGTGAACTATATCGGGTTGCCTCAGATGAGTCAAAAGATTCAAGTGGTGGCATAGAACTGGCTGTGCTTATTGCTGAGATATTAAACTCTAGCATAGATTGTAGTAGATCTGTTCCCTCCGTAGCCTCTTCGGCTTCTTGGGCTAAACTTAATGAATCAAATTCTTCATTGATTAGCAACCAGGAAGGATAGTTATTTCGCGTCCCATTGTTAGTTAGTTTATCACATTGCTGGCTACCTTTTATCTCTGATTTGTTGTTAGACTCATTGCCAAACTCATTTGGATGGTAATACTGTGTTATTTTAGCTTGCTTCCCTCTTTTGGTAAGCGGCAGTTCTTCCATTTTCAGCGGGATACCTAAGGCTTTGTAGCTTTGTCTTGTTGGAACCATATTAATAGCCGTTTCCTTTTCCTTTTGATACACAGAAATCTAAAGCAGCTTAATAGCTTAATTTTTAAGTTTATCTGTATGTTACAAGCTACAAGAGAATAAGCTGCATATCATCTCTTAGTTTACATTCCAGGCTGATTTCCGGGCAGCTGTATAACAAACAATCCGCTCTCAATTTGCAACAAGTTCGTGGGATTTACATTCCAGCTCTGGTAATGTTCTACTGTATTTTCATCAAAGATAGCAGAATGAGAAAGCTGTTGGACTTACTTGTCTTCTGAAAAGAGTTATTAGGGCTTCTATTAATAGCAACAGAGTGCCAATTACAGCGTCCTTACTGTCTCGCGGCCATTTTCCTCGAGGGGAGGGTCTACAGATATCCATTTTCTAGACTATTTGTGGAGAGTAAAATAATAATAGCACTAACCCACAGCGATGAGGACTGGTTTGACCTCCTCTAAGGGCATCGACTTAAGAAAGCGTACCACAGTTCTGCAATTCCTTTAACACTTGAGATGCTATTTTATATAGGAAACAAATGGAGGAGGAGCTTTCTTGCTCTACATTTCAAAGTGAAGTGCAGAATACTGGAAACTGTAGTTTATTAAGGGTCCTGAGAGTTGTTCGGAGAACCCTATTACTTTCACAGAGCTACAGGTCCCAGTAATAGGGTTCTTCAAACAGCTCTCAGCACCCTTAACAACTACAGTTCCCAGTATTCTTTGGAGAAAGCCATTGCTATTGAAAGTGGTTTAATACTGCGTCAAATGTATAGTGCAGATGGGGTCCTAATTTTCACTTCCCCAACTTATGAGTGGATTGGAACACAGTGGATCAAACTGCATACTTCTCTGAATTTGCAATGCAGATTCTGTACATATATATATATATATATTTATATATTCAAAACCACACTTTTTATGGGGAAAATATATCCAGAAATGAGTATTTTAGGGAAAAACACATAGGAAAGCATACAAGGATGTATGTGAGAAGGGAAATGCATGCAAAAATGTGTACAATTTATATGCAAATATTTGTGCAGTTCTTTTTTTAAAAAAAACTGCGGAAAACAGAATGGGCTGATAATGCGACACATGTTCGAGGCTGTCCTGAGGGATGAGCACATTGTGGTTTGGTTCACATATTGTTTTGGAAAGTGTGAATTAGATAGGTTCACTTTTAACGATGAGCTGAATCCAATTTCTCCCCCTTCTCTAGCCATTATGCTCCTGAGCATTGTCCGAGAATTATGAGGCTTATAGTTCCCTCCCTCCAGACAAAATTCCAAATCCCATGATCACAGCCACAATGACTATCTTGTGTCCAATTGAGTCCATCTTGCCACCAATTATAATCATTCCCCTTTTGCAAAAGTAAAAGGTATTGCTTTCAACTTGTGGGGGGAGTGTACTGGCAGGACTGGAGAGTGACTCCTGTTTCAAAGTAAAATTGATCTGGGCCTGACTCAAACTGGAGTCTCCCTTTTCAAGTAAAAGAGAGTTTGCATCTCAACACATCACTCGGGGATTTTATGGGGAGTGAAGTCGAGAGTCTCACTCTTGGGTACATTCAAGATTACCATTTCAAAAGACACACACATTTGCATGCACATGAATTTCACTTGTTTAGGAGCTGCGTGAGACGATGGCTGCTGTTAATGGGGCTCCTTTTCATGATTCAGCTGTCCGGACTCTGCTTGCAGAGCCTAGTTACAACGATTAGCTGTTCAGAAGTGAGAATGGATTTACCTCTTCCCACCAAATAGCTAATTGAGGCAAGAACTAGTCTGCATCCAAAGAACTGCTCAGACTCATGCAAAGGGCATGTGCTAGCCCAGAGATATTTTTGACTTGTGTGTGTCTCTCCCCCACCACCTCACCAATGAATAGCAGGCCCCTTTGAAGTTCATTTTGAGAGAAACAAGTCTATAGCCTCTTGGGTCAAAGAGCAGATTCTACCATTCTTTGTATCCTAGCTGTTGTCCCTGCAGGTCAGAAGACATGTGAAATCAGCAAGAAAATGTTTCCTGGGATCTCTGGACAGCTGCCTCATGTGGTGAACCACTGAACAGCAGGTGGTAGTTTCTCAGTGAAGTACCCTCACACCCTGGGCTGACTGCGTACTCAAGTATGACCACTGGGTCCCCTTGGAGAAGATTTGTTTTTTGACCAAATTGTTTATTGTAATGGTTTTCAAATGCATGAAATAAGGCAACATGATGTCTAACATTCAAATCAGACAATTTCAATACAATTAGAAAAATAAATAAATATAATGACAATAATTAAGGGAGGATGAGGGAGGAGGGAAAGAGAGGAGGGACAAGAATGAGAGGAAGAAAGGAAAGAGAGAAAGATGAGAGGGAGGAACAGAAGAGAAGCTGGAGAACGAAGAAGGAGATCAAAATAACACATTGCTAAAGTGGAGGGGTATATGAATATCTGAATTATATCACAATTTAACTTATATATATACATGGCATATCAATGGCAATAAGAAGAGGTATAAGGAATGTTAGAGTGAGATACAGAGGGGTGATGGTGGATATGATTCTAGGATTTTTCCACCAATAACATCTCACCATAGAGAGTTGTGGGTGGAGAGGGGGCTCCAGTCGTGTCCCTTTGTTGCAATATGGCTAATAAACATTTTGCGTGAAATGTATCTTCCTTTGATGGGTTATGTCTTTTTCTTTGTTGTTGCGTGAATTTCTCCATAAGGGCTGTTGCCCAAACCATTTTTTCATTATGTCATGATCGACCTGTTTCCAGCTGTGTGCCACAATGATGCGAGCTGCGATGAATAAGGAGACCAGTAACTCTCTGAAATGCAAAGCCTCACTGTCTCCCTGGAATATTGAAAGGAGAACTGCAAGTGGGTTGGGAATTATTTGTTTTGTGATGAGTCCAATTTCATGGAATACTTTGTTCCAAAAGGTCCAGATGACTCAGCATGCCCACCATGTATGGGAGTAGGTACCCATACCTCCGCACTCCCTCCAGCATGACAAGATAGCATCTTTAGTGATTCTGCTGAGGGTGTGGGGAGTCAGGTACCATCTGTGAATCAATCACAAAGAATGCTCTCTCAGCCTGGCTGAAGCAAAGTGGAAGGGATTTGTCTCCCAGAGAGAGTTCCTTCTGGTGAGGCCAATCTCAGTGTTAATATCCTGTTCCCATATGTTGCAGAGACTGTCTAGGGTTCCAGCTGTTGCTTCTAATAGTAGTTTGTACAGTGTTGATAGTAAGTCTTTATCTGTGAAGGAGCTCCAGGAGAGGAAATTTTCAAATTGGTTCAGGGTTTTAGTGCCTTGCTTTTTTACTAAGAGAATCAATATAAAGTGTTGTATTTGATGGAGCTGGAACCAGGTGCAGGTAGAAGGATCCCAGTTTTTCTCTTATTCTCTGTGGGGTTACGGGTGAAGAGTTAGAGAAGAGATATCTAAAATCCTTTAAGTTCCCAATTCCAAAATTGTGTTGGTTTGTCTATATGGTAGAATAGTGGGTGATGTAAAAAAGGTATTATTGGGGAGGGCTGGGAGAGGAGGTCTTCTTTCCAGGTTTCCCATTCTGTTAGATCTGGGAGGAGGAAGGGGTTTTCCAGGAGATCGAGATCTTTATTATGGGAGTAAGTGAAAGGTAAGGCTCTTATTTTATGATCCCAATAGGAGGGGAATTACATGGTTAACCATGAGCACATTTCATCTTTATGTATCAAAGGAAGAATGTTTTTGATGTGGGAGGCATCATGGCATAGCTTAAGCTGGGGATCCCTGCACCCCCATGTAGTGTGCATTTATACAAGGCATTATAGCGCAGTCTGGTTTTTTTGCCCTGGTGGATGAATTTTAGTAAGAGGGATTGCCATTTTTTTCAGTTTCACTGGTGAGATTACAACTGGGAGGGTTTGGAACAAGAGAAGCATGATAAGCATGGGGAGGATTATCATTTTTACTGTTGCTGTTCTGCCTAGTCGTGTGAGTGGTGAGCTTTTCCAATCAAGGAGTAGTTGTTTAATGTGTTTATAATTAAGGGATTGTGTCCTATGTAAAATCTTAGGTATAATGACTCCTAAATATTTGGTGGCTGTGGGCCATGTTTTAAAATTTGTCTGTTGTTGAATGAGTTGTTGGAGATTTGGGGCCATATTCAGACACATCATTTTTGATTTGACAAACTTTATTTGTAGACCATCCAGATTTCCATATACTGTGATTATAGTAATCAATTTGGGGATTGCCTGATCCGGGTTAGATACTATGATAGCAATGTCATCTTGCAGAGAAATTTATTAGATGAGTTTTGCCTCTAATTTTCAGTCCATGAATGGTATCATCTCCCCTTAGGACCCGTGCTCTCTTGGAGAAGAATTATTCCTGTTCCACTTGAGCCTTGCTTGATTAACACAGTCTTCTTCAGTTTAGGCATATTTCTGTATGCTTGGTGGTTCTCTAGTCCTGTCTTGCTCCTTAACCCTGTCTCCTGGTTTGTCCTTTAGTTATGACTTATTCTTCAGTTCTGGATACTGGTTTTGTCCCTGTCATGCTCCAGAGTTTCCAACTTTGCTTGCTTCTGGATCACCAGGAAGTCAATGGTTTTTGGTGAGAGGACCCATCAAAGATCATATGGTTGGTCTTCAGAATGTTAACTAAGAGTCCAGAAAGGTGAGTGTCTGAGGACGAGGTCAGTGAATAGAAAATATACTCTGAATATGCATATCCAACCTTTGAGCCGGGATGCTGCTTATCTTTTAATAATGCCTTCCTGTTGTAGATAACACTCTAAATGCCATGTGGCTTCTGAATATTGATTTATTTGCTTTAGAAATTGCTTTCCTCCTTGGAGAACATTGTTAGAAAGACTCAGCCATGACTGGAATGGCCAAAGACAGATTCTGATTAAATTAACTGATGCTAAATTAATTTTTCCCCTGCATTAAAATTTTACATTTTCAAGGAAACTTGCTTCCTCCACAGGGAGTTAGGAGATGAGGCCTGAAATATAGCCCATGGTTAACATGGTTTTTAATTGGGCTGGTTCGAACATTCTTTTCACATTCTTAAAGTGGTGGAGAAGCAAACTGTATGTGTGGAGTTGGGTGGTACTTTTTTTGGGGGGGTGGACTTAACCTTTTTATTTATTTATGAAATACCAGTGGAAAACAGTATCCACCAGAGACTTCTCTCCTTCTTAAACTCTCATCCTTTCCCTCTTGCTTTAAACTTTTTGCCATTGATTTCCCGTAGAGACAGCAATCCATCTCCATCTGTGGCATCATGATAATTTACTCCATGTATTAGTCACTTGACATATAAGGAGTCTCCAAGCAACTTACAAAATTTTAAATCATTACACAGCACCCCAACGAAACAGCAGCAAAGACTTCAGCAGCCAATACTAGAGAAGTGTGAATATATTAATTTCAGCTTCTCTTAGTTTCTCGTTTTTTAAGTTTAGTCCCCCACGTTTCCACATCAGTTTGCAAATTCTTTTTTTTTTAAAAAAGTTCTCATAAAAATATATCAACCTTTAATTTCTCCTAACATACACTATTTTGTATGCTGTTTTGCCAAATATACACAATCTTGCAAGCACTTTTCCATGATATAATGCATTTTTGCATGATATTTTCACTAATCTATGCATTTAAATGCATTTTAATGCATAACTCCGTTGGAGAATTGCACTGCAACGTTCAGACAAGTGTGAATACCAAAGAATGGCTGTGTTTCAGTTAGCGTACTAGGTAGATTCACCTCTAAATGCAAACTGAAATGAATTTCTCCTCCTTCCCTAGCAAAAACGTACCATCAATAGAAAAGCAAAATGATCTCACCATACAATGCATCTGAAGATGGAAGGAAAGACACCTTTGATTTAAACTTAACCTGTTCATGGAGAAAGGTCACAGGAGGATACTAGTAAAATGTGACTGTAAGTCTGCAGTAGTCTGAAGATGGTCAGCACCATGGACAGCTCACTGTGGGAAGGGGTTGCAAGACAAATTCCATATATATATAATTATATATAATTTATATCTAGCCCTTCCTCCTTCCTGCCCAGGGCAGCCAACATATAAACAAAATAATAAAAAGCATGATTAAAAACAGTTATAGTTTAAAACATTATTTAATCCAATGATCTTCAGGTGGCCAGGTACAGTCTCCTTCAGCTATCAAATGCCTGGGTAAACAGGAATTTTTTTAAAAAATCCACAACCGGCATTCCACCGAAAAGGGTAGACCCAGGGTTACGGTTGGAAGGCACAGAATGCCATCACTTTTCTGAGGCTTGCTACTGAGCTCAAATGGGGCGGGGTGGGGGTCTGCATGCATGGTGATCACCCTGGAAGCTGTGGAGTGGAAGAAAACTTTGGTTAAGAAACCTTCTCATGACTAAAGTAGGCCGGAATGTCTGTCTTAAGGGCAGATTTTTTTTTTTCCTGGACTGCAAGAAGCAGAAATTCTGAAAAGACCTTAATCGAGCTAAGACAATACAGAGAAAGAAGATGCAAAGTTCGCTGATTCATCTGGCTAGTAGTGCTGGGTGGCCTTTGTGAGTATAAAATAAAATGGCATGAGTATGTAGCCTAGGACGGCTCCCCGTAAAATGCAGACTGAATGAAATTTCTCCTCCATTCCGAGGGTGGAACATATGTAAGACTGAAATGTGCCTTCATTTTTAATTCAGAAAGAATAATGTGCCTGGGGCACCAGCCGTTCAGAAAACACTGCTGTAGATCTTTGCTGGTAGAGCACCCTCTGGTTTTTACCTATATATACAGTATATAAAGTCTTCGCTGTTGAGCGTGTGGGGGAATAGAATAATTTCATCTTGAGATTTAAGACTTTCTTTGCTTCTGTCCTTTGCTCATGACAAGAGTAAAACTGGGTTGAAGAAATCCTGTGCTGTTTTTTTTAAATCCCCCTGAAGAATTGGGAAGCTGAACTGTCTATCCTTTCCCATCTCCAGGTTTTATTTTTCATGGTAGAGTAGCTTCCTCTGTACTATGCAAAACACAGACCACCCCATACTCTCAAGTGCACTTTCACCTGCACATACACAGGGACAAATCCCTCTCTTCTCAGCTGACCCATGCAGATCAGCTGAGGAGAGGAGTTATCATTCCCCCTTTCCATTCAAGTGATCAATCAGATTAGGAAGGAAGGGGCAACTTGCAGCCCCCATCACAGCACTGGTGCTGTGTCTGCTTTCAGTTATGATTCATTTTTGCTGCCAAAATCATTAGGGCCTTGGAGGTGGGGGAGAAAAAACACTTGGGGGCTGGATCAGGCCCACATACTGGGGGACAGCAGAGTTAACCAGTCCATAGTGGGCCCTTGGGTACCAGACTGTAGGGCTCCCCGGCTTAAATAGGCCCAGTCGCGTCACAGATTAGCATGCTGTGCACTCACTCCTACCATCATTCAAGAAGGCTGGAGTCATGTTGATGCCCCCACCACCATCTTGGGTGAGGATAAGCATGCACCATCTTTGGTGATGGAAGTTGCACAGCCAGCCCACGCTGGCAGCAGGAGTGGACTGCGAGGGTAGCTAATGTTCTGCAATACACAGCAACATTGGATTGCAGGGCGCACACTCCGTGACCCATTACTAACGCTAATTGCTGAGTGGAAACTATACTCGCCCAGCCTGAGCATCAGGGGCCTCCTCAGTGCCAGGGGCCCTCAGCCAGTGCCCAATCTATCTGTCTGCTGGTGCCAGGCCTGGGGATTAGCCACCCCCGGCATTCATACTCTCTCTCTCTCTCTCTCTCTCTCTCTCTCTCTCTCTCACACACACACACACACACACACACACACACACACACACACACAAATTAGGGATCTCCAATCCCTGAACCCAAAATGATTCTTTAATGGGTAGCCCTTGTTTCCATGGTGGGTGAATAGAAGATAAATCTTGATCTACTGGTAGACCTCTAGCTAATTTTGTTCCAGGTCACATCAAATTTTAGCGATTAAGGCTTTTGCAAAAACTCAGGCAGGCTCAATGAGATGCACAACAAATCACACTTGCATATACAAATACCAAAAATACTATGTCTATAAAGCACAGTAAATAAATGCCAGAATGAGGGATTTTTAAAAAGCAATAAAACAAAGGATTTTTACAAAGCAATAAAATGAATAACAAAATTATCATCCCGACAATGAATTTATAACTATCTTTGAAAGCGCTTTTGCATGGATCCTTGTGGCAGCCTGTGCAAAAAAGAGACTGATAAGTCACACAAAAGTCAGTAGCTGACACTAGATAACTTATCTTGTCTGGAGGGGTTTTGTGTGTGTGTGTGTGGATTTCTTTTTTAGTGCATGCTCAATAAAATAGTATTTCAAAACTTCAAAACAAAGTTCTAAATACTAAAGGCAAAATAAAATTGAATGTGTAGAATTTGCTGTAGATCAGCAAGGGTTTCTGAATCCCAAATGTCTGACAACACCACTTTTGGTTGTTGGAAAAGAATGCTTGGAGCTGGATGGAAACCAGGAGTGGATATGTGCGCAGAAGGACTTGTGACCTTGATTTCTGGTGCTGTTAATAAATTCCTGAGCAGAGCATGTGCTCAGAGGCATTCTATACCGTAATTCTTAGTGTATGTCTGCCCAGTTGAGCCCCTATTTTGCTCCTGACTCTGGCTGGTGGACCTCCGGGCTCTAGTAAAAGACAAAATAGATCACACAAACCTGAAC
This sequence comes from Rhineura floridana, assembly GCF_030035675.1. Taxonomy (NCBI): domain Eukaryota; kingdom Metazoa; phylum Chordata; class Lepidosauria; order Squamata; family Rhineuridae; genus Rhineura; species Rhineura floridana. The sequence goes on along the minus strand of NC_084498.1, from coordinate 15,669,321 downwards.
TCTGCCTACCTCTGATCTACGTTACAAACTAAAACTGGTTTAATAGTCAAAAGAATATTCAAAAGAATCCTGGAAATTGCAGTTCTATGAAGGGGGCTAGGGGATCTCTCAACAGTCTGGGAAAGGGCTGTAGCGCAGTGGTAGACCATCTGCCTTGCATCACACACACACACACACACCAACTTTGCACTCTGTACCTGCAAACTTGACTGAGGGTTCTCTCATTTTGTTCTGGCTGAAAGTTCTCATTTGAGAACTTCTTGGTCTACCTCTATGGATGCCAATTTGGTGTTGGTAACGTTGGGTTTCTTTGGCGAATCTCAAAGTGCAGGGGAGAAGTCTTCAGTTACAGAGGGAAGTGTCAGACTCATCCAAATTCTTCATCCCTCCCCCCATACCTAACATCTGGACAGCAGCATTACAATCTGTGGAATGATGCATTTTGACTGTCTTGGGCTAGATCATAGAATCACAGAATCATAGAGTGAGAAGGGGCCTATAAGGCCATCTAGTCCAACCCCCTGCCCAATGCAGGAACCCAAATTAAAGCATACCCGACAGGTGGACATCCAGCTGCCTCTTGAAAGCCTCCAGTGTTGGAGAGCCCACCACTTCCCTAGATCATTGCTTCCATTGTCGTAGTGCTCTAACAGTTAGGAAGTTTTTCCTGACGTTCAGTTGAAATCTGGCTTCCTGTAACTTGAGCCCATTATTCTGTGTCCTGCACTCTGGGATGATTGAGAAGAGCTCCTCCTCTGTGTGGCATCCTTCCAAGTACTTGAAGAGTGCTATCATATCTCCCCTCAGTCGTCTCTTCTCAAGGCTAAACATGCCCAGTTCTTTCAGTCTCTCCTCACAGGGCTTTGCTTTGTTTCCAGTCCCCTGATCATCCTTGTTGCCCTCCTCTGAACCTGTTCCAGTTTGTCTGCATCCTTCTTAAACTGTGTTGCGCTGCAGCCAACTCAGAAGGGACAGGAAGGGGGGAGGCATGAGTTTCAGGCACCTCCGCAGCCAGAAGAAGCAGAGTTGGGGATTGTTGTGTCTGAGCAGGATCGTGCGGGAGGGGGGCAGCCTGCTCTCCAGCCAGTTCCCACGAGTAACGCCCTTTCCGAGGAGCCGAGCGCACCACCCCCAGTTGATGCAGAGGACTTGTGGGGGGAAGCTTCAGAGACAGTGCCAGCTCCTCCTTTACCAAGCAGATCCCAGGAGGATTCCAGAGTGGCACCGCCCCCTGACCTCGAGCCCGTTGCTCGGGAGCAGGTGTCTTCAGATGAGCTGTTGGATGCGCATCCCCTGTCTCCTCGTTCCCGTCGCCATGAGAAATGGACAGGGCAAAGACAGGAATTACGAAGGTGTCAGAGATTACGTTCGAAAACATTTCCTATATAAGCCTGCCGCTCCCAGTGGGGGGTCGTTGAGTCAACTTCCTTCACATGCTGCAGAGCATGTCTAGAGTATAGTTAGGGACTCTAGTGAGTTAGCATAGGGTTTCCTATGAAGCGCAATGCCTTTGATGTATCCATTACTCTAATAAAACGAGATTTACTTGCACACACACTCCAGCCTCATTCTTTCGGCTCTGGATGGGACAAACTGTGGTGTCCAGAACTGGATGCAGTATTGAGGATGAGGCCTAACCAGTACCGAATAGAGGGGAACTAGTACTTCAACCCCTCCTCAAGTTTCTTGCAGACAATCCAATGAGATCCTTTCCAATGCACAGCAGCATCAAATTATGTTACACAGTACTAACAAAATGCCAGCGGTCTTTCCCCTGTCTAAGATGATGTATACAGCTGCAACAACTTGATATATTAGTTTTGCAGGTAGGGGGCTTTCCATATCCCACCAGCAGAGAGGATTATATCTGGCAATCTCTCCCATCACTGACCTCTCCAGGGCTCCCAGCTCCAAGACCCACACATGCTTTTATTCTACTCATTTACAAGCAAAACTCAGAAATCCCACCTGTAGACATGCTTCTTATAGAGCTTTCCAAGAGCATATTGACAGTACAAAGACAGATTCCAAATCCCTAATCCTGCCGGCAAGCCACCTTTTACATGTTCTCTGCAAGATGAAACCTTATGATCCCTGCCAACAAAATCAATAGTGTTATAGATTTTGTGGGGAGTGTGGGGGAGTGGACCAGAATGTACAGTTGCTCCTAATTCTTAACTAAAACAATACTGGCTGTTAGGATCTAGCCATTTTCCACTCTGGTTGTACAGACCAATCTGGATTTTATGAGACCCTTCACATGATCCCATAAAACTCTGCCAATTTATTCCAACACCTCAACAGTCTTAACTACAGAAAGCAAACAGAGCATTGATGAATTGGGGTTTAAAGCCACACTATTTCCAGGCATACTGTACTTCTTATGGTTTCTTCTATCAAAAGTCCATAAAAACGTTCACGTACTTTCTGGATAGCTGGCATATTTACTAGGAACAGTCTTCATTTCCTGATCCATGTCCCTGTAGTAGAACATTTTCCCTATTTCCCCCTATAAAAAAAAGTGTTAAAAGTGTAAGACGTACAGGGTTACATCCAGTGTTAGTCCTACTTGAAACAGACCCATTGGGCATGTTTAGTCTTGAGAAGAGAAGACCAAGGGGAGATGTGATAGCACTCTTCAAGTACTTTAAAGGTTGTCACACAGAGGAGGACTAGGAACTCTTCTCAATCGTCCCAGAGTGATTGGTGACAGTCGGGTATGCTTTACGTTGGATTTCTGCATTGAGCAGGGGGTTTGACTCGATTGCCTTATAGGCCCCTTCCATCTCTACTGTTCTATGATTCTATGATACCCATGACTAACTTAGAACTCAGTTGGATGCAATCCATGTTGTTGGACAGGTGCTTGTGGGGCATCTGCTTTTGAGAACCTCAACCTCAAGGGTGAACGTGGCTTGCAGGCCTCCCTACTTAGACCTCAAACCACTCCCCAGACCATACCCCCTCCTCAGCCTTCTTCCCAGGCCACACCCCTCATACCCTCCTTGATGGTTTTGCCTGGCTGGAATATGTACATGAACTCTGGAAAATGCCTCTTGAATGCCCGAATGAGGGTCAGGGAGGGGTGAGTGAATGTGTGTAGAAACTAGCCTATTGCAAAAAGGTAAAACTGACATTTGTTGCTTTGCCCGTTTTTTGCCTGTGGCCCCTGAAAGGTTACCCAGTTGGGAATGTGGCCCTCAGGCTGAAAAGAGTTCCCCACACACGAACTAGTCATGTGCAGGATTGCCTTTGCTCAGTGTAGGCAATCCAGAGCCAGAGTCTCTCCTCAAGCAGATGGCTTGGCCTCAATGGGAGTTGGACTTGATGGCTTTATAGGTCCCTTCCAACTCTACTATTCTGTTCTATTCTCTGTCCAGCCTCTGCTTGAAGAATTCCAGCTTTGTTTGAACCCAGGGAGATTATATGTAGTGGAGACTGATGGCTCCACTGTCAGTGAGGCAGTGAATCTGCTCTGAGTTTTAGTCTGGACTTTCAAGGAGCTGTCCACGATGCTGAACCTATTTTGGGAATAGATTTCATCGTATAACTTATACAATGTTATATCAGGCAGTTGTGATCCCATAATGTGATCTGTTGCCATCTCTGTTGTCTTTTGTCTACTGAAGAGCTTCCTCTTCCAACAAGCTTTTTAAGGATCTACCCAGTCTATACCAGTATTGGAATTGTTTTAAACATGTTCTTAAAGTCATTTTGTTTTTAAGATGTTTTGAGTGTCTTTAAAGTATTGTCTGCCACCCTGCGATCCTTTTAAGAATACATTTGATGATAATGTTACTTTCCGGTGAAAGTTCCCTTCTGATTTTTTTATGGCGAAATGTGTGTGTGTGTGTGTGTGCATGCAAGAGCGCAGATCCACTTTAATTGCACAGCCTGAATTTGCTGGTAGGCTATTGAATCATCCCCACAAAAGAGCAATATTAGGGAAGCTCCCTTAGTTCTAGCCAACTGGGCAGAAATTTGATGCTATTCCTTGCAAGCCCTTTGAGACCAATGTAAAGACTGGGATTTGTCTCTTAACAGTGCAATCCTATGCATGTCTACTGAGAAGTGGGGATGGATGAATCTATCGATTTCAGTTCTCAAAGGTTCTCATTTTTTTCTAATCTTACATTCAATTCTCCACATTTCTGCACCAATGTGCAATTCTTTTTTAAAAAAAATGAAAATTCACCAGAATTTTATTGTTTATTTCTCTTAATAAAACGTTTTCGCTTGCAGTTTTGCCTTACACACTTTTGCAAGCAGTGCTCCCTCCTATAAATGCACTTTGCATACTATTTTCACGAATATATGCATTTTTGTGTACACTTTACCCTTTGTACACATTACTTGTCTGCAGAACTGTACTGCAAAATTCAAAGAAGTGCAAATTTTGAAGGATGGCTGCATTTTGTTTTGGGTATTGTTCCGGAAAGTGCAAATTTGGTAGGTTCACCTTCAAATGTGAACTTAATCAAATTTCTCCCCCACCCCTACTCAGAAGTAAGTCCCACTGAGCTCTATACCCAAGATAAGTGGGTACGGGGTTGTAGCCTAAGATCTTCTTTGGGATAAAAAAGAGAGAGGCTTAGATCTATGCCAATTACTTTCATCTAGGGCTGTATAGAATACTTTACAGGATGACTGAGACATCAGCTCATTGCAAAATGTGTCAACATGATTTTAAGACTGAGTTTAAATCCTGCCGCATTTATTGACAGTCGGAAAAGTAGCTTTGGCATGCAGATATCAAGAGCACACACATCTGTGATGTACAGATTTTGGCACAGCAGCAACAGACACCTCATTTCCATACTGCAATTCTTTTTTTCTTTAAAAAGTCTGCATATGCTCTTTGGGGATATATTTTTCTGACTTACGTTTATATGCAATTTTGCCTAATATGCTGATGGTGGCAAGTAATTTTCCCTAACGTAATGTCCTTTTGCTTTGGAGGAAGCCATGTTTGTTAAAGTAGTGTAAGAGTGCATTCAATGTATAGTTAGATGTGGCCTAAATCAAGACAGGATCTCCTGAACTGGCCAGTATAAGGCACCTTCATTGTATGTTCATCTGGCAGGCAAAAAATCAGGAGGTGGAGCATTGCCATATATCACTGTTGTTGTTGTTGTTGTTATAGAATTTATTACCTGCCCTTCACCCAAAGGTCCCAGGGCGGGTTGCAACAGTTTTAAAACACATAATTAAAAACAGTTAAAAGCAACCTATACTGAGGTCACCCAGCTGTTAATGGTAGTGATGCAGCTACGGCTGCATCTCAGGGTGGAAGACCCAAGTCTCACAGCCAAGGTAGCCCTCAAATCATTACTCAGAGAGCAGCAAATAATGGGGCAGCAGCAAACACCCCTACATCAGTATCACCCTCTCTCCCCCTGAATGCTGGACGATTCGAGACAGATAAAAGATATTAGTGTGTGGCATGGTCTTTTCCCCTACAAATGGTATATACTATACATTTTTATTGCCCCAAACAGATACCTCACTTGAAAGACAAAAACATGCTGGCTTTGACCTTTTCTTATGCCTATTGAGAGTGAAGAATAAAGTCAAACCAACTTGCTCTGTATACATTGCAACCCTCCCCCCCTCCAATTGGTGTTGCCTATATCCTGATTCACACTTCCTTTCCCTGCTATTCCTCTTCGCTTTCCTAGCTTATCTCCTTCTCTTTCAACCCTTTAAATTGCTTTTTAAAAATGTGTTTTTAAATTTGTATATTTGTTTTTAATGTGTTTAATTGTAAACCGCCCAGAGAGCTTCGGCTATGGGGTGGTATACAAATGCAATAAATAAATAAATAATAAAGAAATAAAAGAAAGCCCTTCTTCATGCAACCGATAGTTAAACTATGCAATTCTCTCCCACAGGAGATAGTGGTGGCCACCAGTTAGAGTGCTGTAAAAGGGGTGTAGACAAATTTACAAAGGATGATGCTAACAGTGGCTACTAACTCTGATAGCTCGACCTTCACTGTCAGAAACAGCATGCCTCTGCATACCCATTGCTGGGAATCACAAATGGAGAGAGCGCTGTTGCGCTCAGGTCCTGTTTGCAGCTTCCCATGGGCATCTGGTTGGCCACTGTGAGGAGAGGATGCTGGACAAGTTGGGCCACTGGCCTGATCCAGCATGGCTCTTCTGATACTCTGGGTTGGCATGGGTACGCTGAGGCCTACCAGGACTGGCACTGGTCCCCACAGCATCCTTCCTTCATATTTTAAGCCGCATTTTATAGTCAGGAGGTGGCTGGCCAAGAATGCACATAGTTACACATGCTTATTTTATTATTAAATGTATATCCCCCTTCCTTTCTCCCAAAGGAGCCTATGGCAGCAAACACAAAAATGACAAAACAATTATAAAAACCTAAAAACAATTTCGTATAGATGAGAGTGATCTCTATCTAAAAAGCTTGTTGGAAGAGGAAGGTCTTCAGTAGGCACCAAAAAGACAGCCGAGAAGGTGCCTGTCTAATATATAAGGGGAGGAGATTCCAAAAGGTAGGTGCCACAAATGTGAAGGCCCAATTCCTATATTGTGTGGAACAAACCTCCTGGTAAGATGGTATCTTCAAGAGGCCCTCACCTGCAGAGCACAGTGATGGAGTGGGTATATAAGGAGTTGCATAGGGCTTTATACACCAAAGTCAGAGCTTGGAAAAGTTACTTTTTTGAACTACAACTCCCATCAGCCCAATCCAGTGGCCATGCTGGCTGAGGCTGATGGGAGTTGTAGTTCAAAAAAGTAACTTTTCCAAGCTCTGACCAAAGTTGTATAGGTCCCAAGTTGTATGGGGCTTCATACACCAAAACCAGTACCTTCAGTTTAGCCCAGTAGCTAATTGGCAGCCAGTGCAATTCAATAATCAAAGTGACGGGGAAAGTGTTGGGATAATACTTGCTTGACGCAACATCATCTAAACTTCCTGCAAACAAATATGAATGAATGCTCAATAAATTACCAACTTCATGTAACCTCCCTGCGAACTTTGTGCAAACAAAATCAGGACAAATGCTCCATAAACAGGCCTCCAGGAAGTGTAGAAGCGATTATAAAGCATGGAATGAAAGGGAAAAGAGAAAGGTTAATTATGTGCTTCACAAATGGACTCGTACATACACACAGCTATCTAAAAAGGAGTCTTATTACATGACCATTAAATCCAGGATCTAAAATTACTTAGCCGCACCAGTGGTGCAACGATACAAAAGCCCTGCCAGTCATCCCAACAGGTGAAGCTGTCCCCATTGCCGCATCACACAGCAGAAAGTCTTCCCCTGTTGGATTTCTGCTTGCCACAGACCTGTTAAAGGTGCAAGAGCGCCAATAGGTGTGGTGACATCAGCCTTCCAACAGCCTGCATTGCTCGGCAAGGAGTCTCCTTCGCCTTTGCATTCAGGAGCCCTGCACAAGTTAAAACTCTGCTTTGATCTCTGTTCTCCCTCTTCGCCGCATGTTACTGGTCCCTGTGGATATAACTCCAATTAATGAAAAGGCATTTTTATCTGGGCATTATCATAATACAAAGACTCAAGGGGGACGCAATTCCTTCATGCTTTCTGCTGACTTAAAGCTCACAATTCTCCACACACACACTCGCCGGAGGGGGGCTTGCTGGGAATGAAAGAGAAGGGATAAAGAGCATTGTAACATTTCATCAGAATGAGGCCTCGCTCTTGGCAAAAGCACAATGGAGCTTGTTAAAATTGGAGCATTTATGAGAACCTTATTCTTATTAGATCTCACGATAGAGCTGTAGGGTTTTGGTTTTTTTAAAACCACTGGTCCACTTGGACAGAAGCTCTGTGCTGCATAGTTAATTGCTTCTTTGGGAGAATCTGCAGAAAATTAGATCAGGCAAGCTACAGAAAATGACCAGATGTGTTTTATTTCTCTCCCCACCCCACCAACACTGCCTGAGAGAGTCCTGATGCTGCAGACTGATGAAGCCACAGGAATAAACAAGGGTTGGGTGTTGCTCTCTTGTCTCGATAAAGAACATCTAACCCAGGGCTGGGGAACGCTTAGAAGGCCAAGGGCCACATTCCCTCATGAACTACCTATTGGGGGCAACGTGCAGGTGCTGGGCAAGGCCAGAGGCATAAAAGTGGGTGGAGCCACATATGCAGAAGAAGCCGTACAGACCCTTTATTGGGTGCCAAACCATGAGGTGTACTGTGGCAGAGCCCCTTGCTGGGTCTGCTTGCCAACCCCCAACCGAAGACCCTTTGTACAAAAGAGGCTCCTCTGAGAGCACCTTTCCCTCCCCCACTCCTTGACTGATCTCCTTAGTACTCTTCATTTTCCCTCTCTCTTTCTCTCTCTCTCCCCCCCCATGATTTTCCCATTGGTACATTCCCTCCCACTATTTCCCTGCTATTTGGGACACTTCCCCTTTCAAACAAGCCTATTAGCACCCCCCCATGATTTTGTATCTTTGGTACATCCACTTCCCCTCCCTCCTTCCCCCTCCCCTTCTGGTCTCACCTACCTCTATCATGAATACTCCACTGCATTGTTCTGGTCTGACTTGGTACATTCCACTCCACCACCCCAGAAACCTGCTTTTGGTACACTCCCTTCCCCTTAACTTTCTATCTCTCTTTTGCAAGCACACACACGGAGGTCTCACACCCTTCCCTCCCCGACACGCATGCACCCCACTGCCTTTCACAAATGCACACAAACCACATGTGCTTACATCCATCTTTCTCTTTCTTCCCCCCCCTCACATATACGGACCAGAAATACTTCTCTCCATCCCGCTCTCTTTCTCTCTCTCTCTCGGACATACATGCACTCCCTCTCCCTCTGACAATCAAGGACACCGTGGGATGAAGCTGCATGCGGCTGGCGGGCAGCAAAGAGCCAAGGGGATGAGGCAATCTCCACAGCTTCTCCCAACTCCAAGGGCCTCTCTGCAGTGCCCGCTGCCAGCTATGTTTTGGTTCTCACAGCTGAGCTCAAGCTAGGCCATGTCTTGCAAGATACCCAGTGGACTGCTGAGATGGTGTCAGTCCAGAGCTTGGAAAAGTTACTTTTTTGAACTACAACTCCCATCAGCCCCAGCCAGCATGGCCACTGGATTGGGCTGATGGGAGTCATAGTTCAAAAAAAGTAACTTTTCCAAGCTCTGTGTCAGTCAAGGTCAGGGGTGATGAAGGTGGTGGCAGTGACCGCCACTACTGTGTCCCACCTCAACTGCCCTCTCTGCCTCCTCAGCCAGCAACCCTTCCTCCTGTGCCTCAGTCTCCTTCAGTTTCCGCCCCATGATCCCAACACATAGAATCATAGAATAGTAGAGTTGAAAGGGGTCTACAACGCCATCAAGACAACCCCCTGCTCAATACAGGAATCCAGCTTAAAGCATACCTGACAGGTGGCTGTCCAGCTGCCTCTTGAAGGCCTCCAGTGGTGGAGAGGCCACCTCCTCCTGAGGGAATTGGTTCTATTGTACCACTCTGTTAGGAAGTTTTTTCTGATGTCCAGCTGAGATCTGGCTGAACCTCCTCCTATTTGTTGTCATGGTGTAGTTCGAAGGGCTAGCACCATCTGCCAGCCCACACACAAACTATACCATGACAATAGACCAGTGCAAATATAGTACAGACAGACATACTTTGGGTGATATCCAACCACATAATTCTGCTCAGGCAAGGACATTTTTCTACACAATGGAACTTCCCTACCCCCTCCTTACCTTACTCACCAATAAATCTGATCCAAAATGTTGGGGGGGGGATTCTGGAACAGATTTAGGGGGCATGTGAAAAATCCTTGCAGTATAGGAACTGTTTAGCTGGATACTGATTATTGACTCCAGGCGGAAGGAATGCCTAGGAATAAAAAAAAGAAATTTCTGCAGCCACTTCAGCTAAAACAAAATATTAACATTTGCTGACCTCGAGAATCAATATTTGGTTTTCCTAAGGATCCCAGCATACTAAGGGTTAAGCAGGTAGCTAGATTGCTCCCTGATGTATTCCTTAACATGTTTGGGATGCAATCTGAAGCTGGCCCATCCGACAAACTCCAAATCCTGGGGATTTGCAAATGAAACAGGTGAAATTGTAACAAGTGATAATTGATGATTTATTATCTGCAATTAACATTTGGTAAACAGGTGTTCAGAATAATATAAAATGAGGGATGGGAGCAGAGGGATGTTTAGTTCCTGGGGTGGTGTCTCACTGAGCATTAAGTCTGTTCAGTTTTTAGGAAAATGATGGAGTTCTCTCCATACACCAGAATGAAAATGCGAGGCAGATAATGGAGTTAAATGGTCAAAACTTCGTTAAAAGAACTCGGCAAGGATCTGCAGCAACTGTGTCAACAACCTGCCTCTGCCCCCTGTGGGGATATCTAACTTGGGGCCCCTCTGCACATATCTTACTAAGGTGAGAGCAGAGGTACACTCTCTCTCAGTGGTGGCTGGTGCCCATTGGGACTGGTAGGGTAGAAGACAGGGAGGCCAACAGTAGGTGGCACCAGAGCCAATGACAGGCAAAGCCAACTCATCCTAGTTTTGCCCCTTCTTCCAGCTGAGTAACACTGAATCTAAAGAGGAGGAAGAAGCTGATGGCCAAAGTCACCTCCTGGACTGGATGTAAATTCACTAATAAGCAAAAAACCTTGCAGTTTAAAAATATACCTATAGCCAACAGATATTTCTCTCAAACTTTAAAAAGCAGGGAAATTGGGCAGCTATAGTGAATGCACCAGGGGAGCAGGAGACCTGACCTTCTCTCTGAGATATTGGACTGTCCTACAAATTTGTCAAAATGCAAACACCATTTGGGTTGGTCTTTCACAGCCCAATCCACTTGCTGTGTAGCTTGGAAGAATTTGGTAACATGTGCCTCTGAGCGTATGGTGAGTGGTGGCAACACCTGCAATCAGCCCAAAGAACAGAAACGAGACATGTGCTGTGCTGATCTTGTTTTAGCAGGGAGGAAGCAACAATATTAAGACATTTGATATAGTTCAGATAGTCACTTTAAATATGTTTGATTCATTTTGCAATTTTAGTGAAGTTCCTAATAGTAATCTTTTGCTTCTGTTTCTGTGAATATGTGAAGTACAGCAACACTTTGCAATACTAAAAGCATCAGAATGGCATGGGGGGGTATTTTCAATTTAACATTGCGGAATGCAAAAAATCCATGCTGGCTACAGTATATAGAGCTACTGTTGTGGCTATGTAATAAGAAGGCAGGCAGTTGAGGGCAGACTAGGTATGGAACGATCTGTCAATTTCAGTTCTCCCTATTTCTCATTTTTCTAATCTTCATCTTGGTTCGCCATATTTCTGCAGTGAGTTTGTGAGTTACAAAAATCTTCATGAAAATTCTCCAGCATTTTAGTGTGAAATTCTCCTAATAAAAACATTTTGGCATGCAGCTTTGAATCACGTACACATTTTTGCAAGCGGTTTGTCCTGATATAATGCATTTCATATCTTATTTTCACCAATACACCCATGATTTGCACACTTTCCCCTAATATATGCATTTTTTGTAAATATTGCTTAGTTGGAGACTGCGTTACAAAATTCAGATAGCTGCACATTTCTAAGAATGGGTCTGTTTTGGTTCTCATACTGTTTGGGAAAATGCGAATTTAATAAATTTGGCTCTAAGTGCCAACTGAATCAAATTTCTCACCCATCCCTAGGGCAGACTGAGCTTGGTGAGCCCTGCTGGCCGCAATGGACCAGCCTCCACTGATCCCTCTACCTCCTCACACGGGTGACACCACTCTCGCTTAAGGCTCTGCACTCATCAATTGACTGCTGAGAGCCTTTCACTGCTAACTCACCATACAGGTGAGCCAATGGTGCACCTGTTTCCCTGTCCCACCTCTGCTGATCATTGTAGAGAAGATGAAGTCTCCAGGACTCCAAAGCATCCCGCCAACCCACCCTCCATGAGCTGACTGGCAATGGGAGGTAGGTTGGTTAAGCACCCTTCACCTGCAAGATGCAAGGGGTATCTCTGCATCCACTATGTATTTTGGAAAGTTGTTTGCTTGCTAGGCCTTTGGACATCTCTTAAGATATCGTAACCAAATTGTGCATGATGGGTGCCTGAGATCAAGGAGCAAGTTTCATCTGTTTGGATACAATTGGGTGCCACTTCGAATCACAATGACAGACTGATCCTTTCAAAAATGCACTGATTTTAACCACTGATTTCAAAACAGCACTGTTGGGTTGTTTGGTTGGTTGTTAGCATTTCAGGGCTGTTCGACACCAGATACAAGCCTGCTAGTGCCTAATAGTTGTGATGGGAAAAGCCAGATTAACCAAAACAAAATCACGATGCTCAAGACCATGCTCAAGTCTGCCCTAAGGATGGGCAAGAAAAGCCGTGTGAAGCAGGCAAAAGCAGAGGTGAGATACTGAAGAAGCACAAGTTTCTAGATGGAGGTTCTATGTTATTTCAGTAGTGAAGGGCTCTATAGAAGATCTTTGGAAGGAGAAAACATCCTAGAATCATAGAGTTGGAAGGGGCCTATAAGGCCATCGAGTCCAACCAGTCCTGCTCAATGCAGGAACCCAAGTTAAGGCATCCCTGACAGGTGGCTGTCCAGCTGCCTCTTGAATGCCTCCAGTGTTGGAGAGCCCACCGCCTCCCTAGAGAATTGGTTCCATTGTCTTACTGCTCTAACAGTTAGGAAGTTTTTCCTGATGTTCAGCCAAAATCTGGCTTTCTGTAACTTGCGCCCAATAGTCCATGTCCTGCACTCTGAGATGATTGAGAAGAAAACCTGCCCCCTCTCTGTGTGTGGCAACCTTTCATGTACTTCAAGAGTGCTATCATATCTCCTGTCAGTCTTCTCTTCTCAAGGTGAAACATGCCCAGTTCTTCATAGAAGCCATAGGAATATTTCCCGTTACGATGAATACCGCCCCCAAAAAACAAGGTGAGAATTGTTCCACTGTCTCATTGGAGGCATGGCACATACACAGAGCTGTTCAACTACCCATAATCATGGAATATGATTATCTTAGTGTGGATTGTGGACATTGACATAAAGATAACTGTTAGCCTGGCATCTTCAAGAACAAAGAGTATCTCGATTAGGGATAGCAAACATGTTACCCTCTAGATGTTGTTTGACTACAACTCCCTTGATGGGGCACTGCTGGTGGGTCTGTGCATCCCTGAGGTTTGGTTGGCTTTCATCAGGAATGAGCTGTTAGAGTGGTGGGCCCTGCACTGTGGAACTCCCTCCCAGTAAAGGTTCAGCAGAAATTCTCCCTGCCTTCTTTTAGACGTCATCTGAAAATGGTATTATTTAGGCAGGTCTTTGCAATATGAATTACTTTTTTAACCAGCCAGTATCTGCTTATGTTTTACTGATGTTTTTTCATTCCATATTTAATTAATTTATGGATGCTTTTACTGATGTTGTTTGTATGTTGCATACCACCTTGATATATTTTATGAAAGTGTGGATTATAAATATTTTAGTAAATAAATAAAACTCACATTATCACTGACTACTGATCATGTTTAGGGATGGAAGAGAAATTCGCTTCAGGGCTCATCTACACAGTGGTTTACTGTGTGTTTGGTGCTACTCACATCTCCTTTTAATTCTCATGGTTCACATGACATTGCTGGCAAAAAGAAGCTATTGCAGTTTCCCCCCTGTAAATCCATACTAACCCAATCCACTGATAACACGAAAAGTGAAGGAAAAACCATCTCCACTGTGCTGCGCTCCCCCTTGCAGACACTTTGTTCCAATGTTTTTAGGTGGGTGTGTCAATCGTTCCCCTCTCCACGCCCACAATCTGCTCCTCCTTTCTTTCATTTCATTTCCTGTGGGCTGACAAGTAACATCCGGTTGTTCTCCTCCATCATGCTGGTCTTTTTTATGTTGTTGCAAATTGTGTCATTATTTTTCTTTACTCCCTGTGTGCAAAAGCATAACACTGCTTAAACAAAAAATTGTATTTCAGCTGTATCTTACCAGTGAAAATACAAATAATCACATTTGCAGTGGGGTGGGTTAATGGAACCAATTGCTGCTGGTACAACAAACTGATCATGCTCAGTTGCCAAGCAACCAGAGGGAGTGGAAATGTTAAATTAGAGGGTGTGGTCACTAGGAAACTGCATGATTGATCCTTCCCCTCAGTGTGAATAGAAAACACTGTGTTTGCAGCTGGCATTTAGCCCTTCCTGTAAATGGTGCAAATACAAACAGGAGGTAAAAACAACATCTTTAGTACAAAGTAATGCTCCCATGTGGATAAGCCCTCAGTTCGCATTTAAAGCTGAATTTATCAGATTTACACTTCCTGAAAAAATAGAAGTGAACACAGCCATCCTTCCAAATTCACACTTAACCAAATTTTGCCATGCAGTTCTCCATCCAATGTTTGCAAAAAATGCATATATTAGGGGAAAGTGTGCATTAAAAAGGAATATGTTAGTGGAAATAACGAACAAAACTGCATTGTGTTAGAAGAAACTGCTTGCAAAAGTGTGTACATTAGTCAAAACTGCATACAAAAATATGTTTATTAGGACATATTTGCACTAAACTGTTGAGGAATCTTCACGAAGTCTTTTTTTAAAAAAAATTGCAAAATTGTTGCAGAAATGTGGAGAACTGAATTTAAGATTGGGAAAATGAGGAACTGAGAGAACGAAAACTGACAGATCTTTCCATCCCTAGCTGTTGAGAGTGGAGTCCAACAACCTCTGAAGGTCTTCCTGTTGGCTACTTCACTCTCGACCATAGTTCATTCACTGGCGGGGTCAGTCACATACAACTGGGTCATATCCCAGCCACAAGCATCCTCACAGCATAGAGCTTCTCTCCCTGGAGAGGCCCGCCAAGCCTACTCTGTAATTGCCACTTGGAAACTAGAGAAGACTCTGCATTATTTCAGATGGCTTTAGGATACTGAGAAAAATGGGCTTCAGCTTTTGACCTTTTGATTAAAGGTATGAGCAGACTTAGGCTTATGGGAAGGAAGGACCTAAGCCGTATGTACTACATCATCCAAAAAAAGAAGAAAAACCCTAACTAAATAAATCATAACCATTAAAATAAATCATTTGATGGCTGAAAGGGACTGTTCCTGGCAACCCAAAGATCACTGATGAAAGAATGTTTTTAACTGTGTTTTGGAATGCTTTTCTTTTCCTTGTTAAAATATTTTATTTATGTTTTCCATGCTGGGTTCCTTTGGGAGGAAGGAGGGGCTATACCTTCGATAAATGAAGACCTCAAAGAATATCAAATTAACAAATGTTTTCAAATCTAAGAGAAAATCTTCAAACTCACTATTTTTTTTAAAAAAAATCTTTTCCTGGCTTTGGCTGTGGCAAAAGTGTGAATGATATTGTTGTTGCACAGGGCTCAGGGTACCATGCATACATGGATCTTCCTCCACCATCATCTGCAATCCTCAAAACAACAACCCTGTAAGGAAGATGAGGCTAAGAGAGAGCGCTTGGCCCAAGGTCACTCCGTGAGTTTTGTGGCTAAGCTTGGAAATTGAGGACCTAAAAATATGAAGGCCTAAGGCTATATCTTCATTAACCTAATCCCATCTGTACTATACGTTTAAAGCAGTATCATACCACCCTTTGTTAAGGGTCCTGCAAGGTGTTGAGACCCCTATTCCTTTCACAGACCTACAATTTCCAGAGTCCCCTGGAAAGAGGGACTGCTTGTTAAATCACTCTAGGAACTGTAGCTCTGTGAGGGGAATAGGAGTCTCCTATCAACTCTTCATCCTTAACAAACATCCTTAACAAACTACAGTTCCCAGGATTCTTTGGGGGAAGCCACAACTGTTTGTAGTGATCTAGTGCAGATGTGGCCCTGATGGTCAATCTGGACCTGATTTCAACTACATTCATTTTAAGTCTCACATATCAAGTATATGATTGAAAAAACGTCCATGGTATATTGACATCAAATAAAATACAATAATCCAAATGAAACAATAAATCAAAGAAAATTCAGACTTCAATAAATGATACAATCACATACGGATAAACTTGCAGCCTAAAGTGACAAACAGGCCATTACGTTCTTTCAAAGGGTCCATTCATCATAAGAAAAATACGTATACTGCAGCTTCCTAAGGACAATACATTTTGAAATGGCATTATATCAAGCATCATTATGGATACATATATATCTTTGGAGAGTCTTTTACATTTCAGGGGATTCGACATGTAGGAAAAAACCTGAAGGCTATTTTTACAACCAAGTTCCTTCTTTAGAATCTGTAGAAAAAGGGGTCAAAGACCAGAATGCTGAGGTTTTTTGGGGAAACTGGTTTTATTGTAAGGTTTTTTCAAAGAAGCCCTTACAAATAAAAAAAACCTTACAATAAAACCAGTTTCCCAAAATAACCTCAGCATTCTGGTCTTTGACCCCTTTTTCTACATGTTATATTGGATGCTCACCACCCCTTATCGATTCTTTAGAATCTGGCCTCTCATCTCATCATATTTCTCTTTGTGGCACTTGAGTCATTCAGGTTCTGACGCTGATTGTATTAGTTCACTGGAGAAATTGTATCTTTCTTGTACTGTCGTTTGTACTCTGTGTTTTAATCTGAACGGGTCTTATGATCACAGTAAATATACTAACTAGCTGGCAAGTTATGACAATCCACTCTAAACAGAGGGTTGTATGCTAATCCTACTCAGAGTAGACTAGCATTGGAAATGACCCCTTATGGTCATAGAGAACCTGCAGCCCTCCAGATATCATTGGACTCCAACTCCCATCATCCCTAGCTAGCATAGTCAATGGCTAGGGATGATGGAAGTTGGAGTCCCCCAACTTTGGGAAGAGCACAGGGTCTCTTCCCTTGCCCATTGAGAGAGGACAAAGATGAACAGGTAGGATCAGGTCCCATGTTGCAGCCTGGAGTTTAAATCTGGGTCCTCTTGGATCTTAAAAGGTTGACTGTAACTATATAGCATCACAATTGTCTCACTAATGATACAAATCAATATATGCAAATAAGCCACATGCGCAGGCTTATAAAGTTCTATGGAAATTAGGGGGGCTCTGACACAAAGAAAATCCATCATGTTCTATCAATTGCGATCTTCTGGATGAAGAGTTACCAGATGTCTCTCCCCTTAAGAGTATTGCTCTGTAACTTTATATTAATATACTGTATATAGATGCTAGAATTATTCACTGTGAATCATTTCCATTCCAAGCTTGCACCTTCTGTCTTGTGGTGCAGATTTTGGTTAATGAGTTTCTGATCAGGAACCTAATTAACTGTTAACTATTCAGGGCACCATTCAGATATCTTTGTTTTAGCGTGTGATATGTTTGCAAACTACCATGTGCTCAAGGTAAGCTGTTTAGTTTAGTATGGTATGCAGCAGAGATAGGGAATCTTTTTCGGCCCAAGGGCCACATTCCCTTCCGGGCAACCTTCCGGGGGCCACATGCTAGCAGCAGCCAGAGCCAAAACCAAAAGTAAATGGGGTAACAAATGTAATGTTTACTTTTATTCTGTAGGCTAGTTTCTACATGCTAGTTTCAGCCACCCTGCTCTGTCCTCCATCCAGGCCAGCAAATGGTAGGGTCAGAGTTCAAGGGCTTATTCCAGACAGGCACAAACATTCAAGGAGAATGTGTTTCAGGGCCAGTGAAGGGTATGACTGTAGAGAGGGTGTGCGGCATGGGAAGAGGGTGCATCCTTGGGGAACCTTGAAGCCCAGACAGAGAGACCTGGAGGTCCACATTTGGGTCCCCAGCCTGAGGTTCTCCGTCCCTGGCATGCAGCGTGACTTCTGGATAAGAACCCTGCTGGGTCAGACCGACTCCAAACGCTGGCAAGCAAACTTGGGGCGTCAAGATTTTTCAATTTTAAGTTCAGAGTAAATTGGCTGTATTTGGGAAGGATTAGGGAAAGTATTTGCAATCCCTCTCAAGGGGAAGCCTTGAATGCCGCTGTGAGTTCCTTGGCAGGTAAAGACATTCTACAATAAATGTCACTTCCATGGCAACGTTCTTCACGCATAACGCTATGGCTCATGGCGAAGCTTTTGTTGATTAGTCTCTTTATTCCAGCTGTCCTCTAAGTCAGGGGTGTGTCACATGCTAATTCCATGCAAGTAACGAGGGGGGAAATGGGGGAAGGGTGCCCCTATTAACTCTTGGTTGCACCACCTTTTGGCTCTACCACCAACCACCATTCTCCTCCTGCCCCACCCGTTGCAAGTATGCAGCCCCCAAGAGATTACTTCAGAGGGAATGCGGTCCTTGGTAGAAAAAGGTGGGCCACCTTGATCTAAAGAGCTCAGGGTGCCACACAAAATTCTTCTCCTCCTGCCTCTCCCATGATTCTCACAACAACCCCATGAGGTGTAGTTCATGTTTCACTATGATTAATTAGGATCCCGCCTTTTCAGAGTGACACTCTCACATTGTGACTTGCAAGATCAAAGAGCAAGACAGCATCAAGGCCATCACAGACAGCTACAGATGGTGTCAGGTTAGGCGAAGGGAGAGTGACTGGCCCAAGGTCACCCAGTGAGCTTCATGGCAGAGTGCAGATTTGAACCCTGGCACTTAGGTTGCTTCATACCAGATCCACAGCTAAAGAAAACTGGAACTGAGCTGAAAATTCTCAGCTAAGTTATTCTGAGAATCTTCTCTTCCCCCTCCCCCCCCAACTCTGCAGAATATTCTCCAAATATCCCCTGCCATTTTTATTGGCTGCCAGTTTTTCCCTGCACAGTGCCGTTGTAACAGGGTGAAAACTGATTAGTTTGTTTTTCTTTCCCCCAAAAGTTTTGAATTTCACCATGGTCCCTTATGCAAAGCCTTCCACTTTTGTCTTGGTCCCTGGGAAACGGAGTGGGGAGTGGGGGGGGAAGTGTAGAGCAATGCTAGAACATTAATGGGACTGCAAAATGGTGTTGACTTCATGTACAGCAGGGGTGAGTACCTCTTTTTTTCCAGAGCTGCATCCCCTCCTGTGCCACTTTCCAACGGTCACATGCCAGGGGTCGGTCAAGCCAAATGCAAAAGTGGGTGGAGCAATGGGCACGACTCCTAACCTTTGCACAGTCAAAGGTTTCTACTCACACAAATCTGCTCCATTCAGGAAAGCATTATCACAATTTAAGAACACGTTCCAGCCAGACAAAAGCAGGTCCCAGACTATGGTTTGAAGGCACATGAGGCCACCACCTTGCTGAAGCTAAGCAGGTCTGGGTCTGGTCAGTGCCTGGATGAGGGACCGCCTGAGAACCATATGTATGCCGCCTTGGGTTCCGTGGTGAAAGAAAGGTGGGGTATAAATGTAACAAACAAACAAAAGCACTCAGGGAGGGTGCAGAGCAGGGCTGATTAGAGGTGTCGCCTAGGGAGAGTCCCAAAGGCTGATTAAGGAGACCTGGAGAGGTGCACTCAGGTCCCAGGTCAAAGGTCCCACACACCTGATTTGTAGAAACGCCACGTTCTTTTCATGGTGATGATTGATATAGTATTTCAAAATGAATTGTTTCAAGATGAGAATGTACTGAGCCAAACTTCTAAATCAAATAGTTTACCCAGCTATAAATATGGTGGATGGATCATTGGCTAAATTGACCCTGGCCTCATTTACAATGGAACTGAAATGAAGCCGACTGTTGAATGGTACAGGGCAGGCAAAAGAAAGTCCTTGTTCACAAAGCCCATAATTAAAAACCATGGAATTTGCTCCCACAAAGATGGCCACCAACTTGGATGGCTGCAAAAGAGGATTAAATTAATTCATAGAGGATATGGCTATCAGTGACTATTAGCCATGATGGCTATGTTCTACCTCCACGGTTGGAGGCAAGATAACTTTAAATACCAGTTGTTGAGAATCAGAAGTGGGAAGGGCGCTCTTGCGGATTGTGGGCTTCCCATAGGCATCTGGTTGGCCATTGTGAGAACAGAGCCCTGGACTAGATGGGCCTTAAGTCTGAGCCAGCAGAAGAAGAATTGCCAGAGTTCCCTGGGAAGAGGGATTGATTGATTGTCTGGGAATTCATAGAATTATAGACTAGCAGTTGGAAGGGGCCTATAAGGCCATTGAGTCTAATCCCCCGCTCAATGCAGGAATCTAGTTTAAAGCATACGCAACAGATGGCTGCCCAGCTGCCTCTTGAATGCTTCCAGCATTGGAGAGTCCACCACCTGCCTAGATAATTGGTTCCATTGCCGTACCACTCTAACAGTTAGGAAGTTTTTCCTGATGTTCAGCCAAAATCTGTCTTTCTGTAACTTGAGCCCATTATTCTATGTCTTGCCATCCGGGATGACTGAGAAGAGATCCTGTCTCTCCTCTGTGTGACAGCCTTTCAAGTACTTCAAGAGTGCTATCATATCTCCCCTTAGTCTTCTCTTCTCAAGGCTAAACATGCCCAGTTCCTTCAGTCTCTCCTCATAGGGCTTTGTTTCTGGTTCCCTGATCATCTTGTTGCCCTCCTCTGAACCTGTTCCAGTTTGTCTGCATCCTTCTTAAAGTGTGGTATCCAGAACTGGACACACCACTCAAGATGATACCTAACCAGTGCAAATAGAGGCAAACTAGTATTTCATGTGATTTGGAAACTATACTTCTGTTAATGCAGCCTAAAATAGCATTTGCCATTTTTGAAGCCATATCGCACTGTTGCCTTATATTCAGCTTGTGTTCAACCACAATTCCAAGATCCTACTTGCATGTAGAATTGAGTATCCCTCATTTTATAACTGTGCATTTGTTTTCTTTTTCCTTATTGCACTTATTGCAGCTCTGTGAGTGGAATAGAGGTCTTCTGACAAAACTCAGAACCTAACACACGACAGTCCCCAGAATTCTTTGGAAGGAAGCCATTACTGTTAAAGTGGTATCATAGTGCTTGTGGATGGGGTCTGACACTGTGGCTTTCTAAGCCAGGCAATCATTCTCCTAATGGATATGATTCCAAGTAAAACAGAATAGAACTCGTTTGAGACCAGAACTTTGGAATAGCCCAGGGCAAAACAGAGAAGTCTTAGGGCTTATCCACATGGGAGCATAACTTCATGCTAAAGACGCTGTTTTTACCTCAGTTTTCTGTTTGCATCGTCCACAGTAAGGGCTCAATGCCATCTGCAAACACAGTGTTTTCTAGTCACTCTTGAGGGGAAGCATGAATGGCGCAGTTTCCTAAAGACCATGCCCTTTAATTTCACATTTCCACTCCCTTTGTTTACCTGGCAACCAAGCATGCTCAGTTTGTTCTACCAGTAAGTTTCATTTAAAACAACAACAACTTGGAAGTGCGATTATTTGTATTTCTACTGGGACAGTACAGCTGAAATACAAATCTTTGTTTGGGCAGTGTTATGCTTTTGCACACAAGGGGAAAAGAAATAAAGGCAACATTTGCAGCAACATAAAAATGTTAGCAGAACGGGAGACAGCAGCAGAAGTTTCTCTTCAGCCCGCAGGAAATGAAATGAACGAAGGGAGGAGTGGGGAGTGGGCATGGAGAGGGGAATGATTGACACACCCACTTAAAAGCATCAGAGCAAGCCCTAGAGGTACGGAGTGAAGACTTTTTTTCCTTCCCTTTTCAGATTATCAGAGGATTGGGTTCGTACAGATTTACAGGGGAGAAACTGCTTGACAGCTTCTGTTTGTCAGTAATGTCATGTGAACCATGCAAATTAAAAGGGGATGCAAGCACCACCAGACACACACTAAACCACTGTGTAGATGAGCCCTTAAACAAAGGGGGAAATTGTATTTAGGGAAAATAAAGAGAGAACATAAAACCATCAGGCACATTTAAGAAATGAAAAAGTCATGTGCTAAACTTAATCAAAGCTCTGTCTTAACCAGGGATGGAAAACGCTCCTGAGTCAGAGCAAAATTACAGGGATTTCAAAGAATGCTGGGCTTCAAAGGTTGCCCTCTCTTTCATGACACTCCTCCTGGCATTTCTTAGAGCAATAAATACAATTCTGATCATAGGTACAGTTGTGGGTGGTGAAGTGGCCTTTCCGAAGCAGCTTTTTCTAGTCAAGGTAGAAATTAAGGTGATCACCAAGGACAGCTAATTAGATTGCAAAGCTTGTCACCAGTTAAGAAACATCAGATGTGCAAATCAGCGCATTGGTACCCTTACCACGTAGGGCCAATTAAAGCTTTTACCTGGGAGTGCTGAACAACTCTATGCCTAGAGCAGAGATTTATTTTACTTTTTTTTTTTTGCAAGATCCCAGAGAGAAACAAATGGTGGTTGAATCGTGATTAGTGTAAGAAAACTGCATCACTGAATCTTGGGACGGGGAGAAAAATTCATTTCAGTTTGCATTTAAAGGCAAATCTATCAAATTTGCACTTTCTGAAACAACAGAACTGAAACACAGCCATCCTTCAACAGCTGCAATGCAATGCAATTCTCCAGCCATGTTACGTGTATAAAAATTAGCATGCTTTTTACAAAATATATGAACATTTGTTAACAACAATATATCCCACCTTTTCTCTGAGAAGGAGTCCATTGACACAGACTTAAGCCTACTAGGTAGAATGCGGTGGTGCTGGTGGGGAGTATGTTGGTAAAGTATGCAGAAGAGAGTTCGGGGGTGACTCCTTAGGGCAATCCTGGTACATCAAAAGTAACAAAGCAAGGGAAAAGGGAAAGAAGTGGTGATGGCCACCAACCTGGATGGGTTTAAAAGAGGATCCTACAAATTCATGGAGGATAAGGCTATCAGTGGCTACTAACCCTGACAGCTATGTTCTACCTCCACTTTCAGAGGCAGGGATCCCCTGAATACCAGTTGCTGAGAACTGCAAGTGGGGAGGGGTGCTGTTACACTCAAGTCCTGCTTTTGGGCTTCCTGGAGGCATCTAGGACACAACAGAAGGAGAGAACTGTTTCACTCATGTCCCGTTGGTGAGCTTCCCAGAGGCACCTTGTTGGCCATTGTAGGGAAGCAGGATGCTGGATTAGATAGGCCTTTGATCTATCAAATACTGATCCGGTATGTTCTTAAGTGCCCAACTGCACAGCAACAGCTAAAACAGGCTGAGAACTCTCTCCAGAGGAAGGGCTGTAGCTCATGGTAGAGCATCTGCCTTGCATGCGGAAGGTCCCAGGTTCGATCCCCAGCATCTCCAGGTAGGGCTGGGAAAGGCTCATGCCTGAAACTGTGGAAAGCCACTGCCAGTCAGTGTAGACAATACTGAACTAGAAGAACCAATAGTCTGACTCAGTATAAGGCAGCTTCCTATGTTCCTTGTTTCCCTCGTGAGATTTTCCACTAATCTCCCATTTTCAAAGGAAGATACTTATACAGTATTCAGCAGCTCTGTGGGAAGCTGCAATCAATGGCTCAGTCCAATACAGCTGACAGTTATTTACTCATCAGCTCATTAGAAGAGAGAAATGGATTTCATACCTCATACTTTTATGTATCAACAGGGGCTGGGTTTATTATTATTTATTTATATATATATATATATATATATAGGTGTTGTTGGGTTGTTTTTTTGAAGGACCACTTACAATAAATGCACCTGAAGTTAAGAAGCATAAACTGCTTGTGTTTACAGAAATGCTCTGTAGCAGAAAATAAAATCTATCATTTGCATCAGCAAGCGAAAGGCCTCCAAGCACTTTGAACATGAATAGTGCTCTTCAGTTTACAGCTTGATATTGTAAACTAGGAGGATGGCTATCATAACGATGGTATATAGGAACATATACTTATGCTTATGTATTGCAACAGTTCAGGTGATCACCCCTACAGCAAAATACCTCTTTCTGAGGTTGACACCAGAGGTTGGCACTGTTGGGCGCCTGCTGAGACCCATGCACCATTAAGGGCCCAGTCCTATCCATTGTCCTGGCCCTCCTGCTCGTCCTGCTTACTGTCACTGCCTATTCAACTGTCCTTTCCAAGAGAGAGGAACAAGGAGGGAGAGCAGTAACTTCTCCAGTAACCTCTGCATGGTGATGGAGATATCAGGCCCAGAGACAAGTAGATAGGCAGTGGCTGACAATAGTAGTGAAGGAAAGGAATCAAGCCCACTGAAAGCACCTTGCCCAGAGGCCTTCCAAAACCTAGAATCAGCCCCACCTCTCCCATTATTTGCAGCAACAATGGAAAGTCTATCCAGATGGGAGGACCTCAGATTGAAAAGAAGATGCTTCACTGTCCATTATCATTCCTTTCCTTCTCCTGAACAGCTTCTATTCTTTCTTTCTCCAAGGGCTGAATGTCCAGTGGTTTTTCCCAACAGCAGCAAGCGCAAAGTGCAATCAAGAAAAACAGTAATGCAATCAATGGTAATAGCATCATGGAGGATAAGGCTATCACTGGCTATCAATAGCAATTACCCCATTTGGGTACACATTACCTTGCTGCAAAATTCAGAGTAGTGCAAATTTCAAACAATGGCTGTGTTTCCATCTGCATATTGTTTCAGGAAGTGCAAATAAATGTAGGTTTGCCTTTAAATGAGAACCGAATAGAACTTCTCCCCAATCCCCAGTGAGCAAGCAACGTGCCTTCGAGGCTCAGTAACTTGGGCTGCTCAACTCTAATTTGGGTCCACAGTAGCACTAAAAGTCCCTGCAGAGTCTCGTTCCTCTTCCTTGGGTGAGGTCTCACCCACCCACTCACTCACAGAGTCATGGTCGGGCTGGACTCTGACACCACCCAACCTACCCATTCACTCCAAATCAAGTGGCTTACAGCACAGCTGAAGTGCAATGCGCCCAAATGAAAAAAAACGAACAGAATTCAGCCAAGGTGATTTGGCATCGCTGCTTGCAGAAAATACAAAGAGGGTAAGAATTATTTTTAACTAGGATGGATGAGGTAGATTAATATTCCAGGCCTTGTTGCTTGGAGAGGGTGGGTAGGAATGAGTAGAGGCAAAGGGGGCACCAGACTTCCTCTCCATTGACTCGTAAAGGACGCAATACTAACAGGAGTGCAAATGTGTGAAATTAAAATAAATAATGAGAGGGAGAGCAATCAAAGCAAAACCAAGGTCGGGTATGCAAACGAAGCAAACAAGAATTATTGGTGAATATTTGAATATTTAAATATTTCCTCAGTCATGCCTAGATTAGCAGGTGGGTGGGGAGACTTGCCTCAGTACAACATTCTTGAAGCTAGCGTCGGATATTAGCTACCTTAGCATTCAAAACTAGGCCTCATTCAGTAGACGATCTCAAAGACCCAGCATCAC
Source organism: Rhineura floridana (assembly GCF_030035675.1). Classification (NCBI taxonomy): domain Eukaryota; kingdom Metazoa; phylum Chordata; class Lepidosauria; order Squamata; family Rhineuridae; genus Rhineura; species Rhineura floridana. The sequence goes on along the minus strand of NC_084498.1, from coordinate 15,644,073 downwards.
CATTATGCAACATCCAATCTGACGGTCCACTGAGATGGATTTAGATACCATCAACAATGTCATCGGAAGCTGTCTTATACCAAGTCAGACTACTGGACAGTGGACACTGGTGGCTCCAATGTCAGTTGGGCAGTGAATCCACTCCGGATTTTAGTCTAAACTTTCCAGGAACTGTCCATGGTTCCTATTGTGGGAAGAGGTTTCAGCACCTTGGACAGCTCCTTGAAAGTACAGACGAAAACCCAGAGTGGACTCACTGCCCAACTGACATCGGAGCCACCAGTCTGCACTGCTCCTGTGCCATCTAGCTTAGCATTGTCTACAATGACCGGCTGTGGCTCTCCAGGGTTTCAGGTAGGCCCCACCTGGAGATGTCAGGTTGAACTTTCAACCTTATGCATGTAAAACTGGGATGGAGAGACCCCGAAGGCCACATCTCCACACTCACAAATAGAGAGGGGTATGCGAATGTGCACAGAAAATAGGATCCTGTACAAAGATACATTCATTACTCTGCCTGCTTTTCCATTTAGCCCCACCCACCACCAGCATGTGGCCCCCAGAAGGTCGTGCGGCCCTCGGGCTGAAAAGTGAACCAAAATTCATTCCTCCCAATTTTTGCGATGCAGTTCTCCAGCCAATAATAATAAAAATACAGCCTGTAGTAGGGGAAAGTTCATGTAAAAATGTGTATATTGGCAAAAATGCCTTACATTACAGAAAATTGCTTGGAGGAAAATACTATGTTAGGCAAAACTGCATCAAAAATGTGCATATTGGGAGATATGTGCATGAAAATGTATACTTTTTTTAAAAAAAAACTGAGGCAGAAATGGGATGAGCTGAAGGTTGAAGACTGAAAAAGACAGATTTGCCTCTTCCTAAATCCCCTGCTTGGAGCAGCAATGGATTGGGCCCTGAATCTGGCAAGCCCAAAGCAGCCTCAAGCATCTTTTGTTTGACTTCAGTATTCTTCTTGACCAGCCAGCTTAACACTGAACTGATATAAAGTGCCACAGAAGACAATGACAAGCCCTCTCTTTTTCTTTCTTTATCCTAGGAGTGAATTAGATCCAAGATAGCTTTCTTTCAACTAGCTTCTTTCCAGCAAAGAAAAGGGAAAAGAAATATTGGAGCATAGGAAGAAACAAGAGCTTGCCAATGACAAATCAAGAAGGTGCACCCCATATTAATACAGAAAGAGGGCTGAGCATACAAAGCAGTTTATCTGTAAAGAGATGAATAGCAGCCCTCACTGAGCTATGATAGAGAATGTGCAAAAGAGGAGTTAATGTGTTTTATTTCTTTTTCTGCATACTGATTTCCTTCTCTTCAAAAATGATCATTGAAAATGGAAAAGAATGGTAATTAAAAAAAAGAAATATATATTTCACTGAATGGAGAGAACTCATCTTGTTTCAAAACCAGGGCGAAGGAAATTAAAAGGCAATCAGAACACTGTGCACACTATTCACTCACTGATTTATTTTTAATAAAAATAAGAAAAAAGGCAAAGAACTGTAAGTACTGAATAAAAGGGCAAGTGGGATGGAACATATTAAGAGCAGTGAATGTTATATTTCCACCTGATTAGGTGATGGTTATGTGTTAGCATCAGAGGAGCGATACTGTGAAATTCCATTTGAATGCATCTGATGGGCTCTATGGATTCTTGTTTTATTTGTTTTTATATGCTTTTATGCCAAGCTGGATTTAGAAAGGGAAGAGGCACCAGAGATCATATCACAAACATAAGCTGGATAATGGAACGGACCAAGGAATTTCAGAAGGAAATCACCCTGTGTTTTATAGATTACAGCAAAGCCTTTGATTGTGTAGATCATGAAAAACTATGGAATGCTTTAAAAGAAATGGGGGTGCCACATCATCTGATTGTCCTGATGCGCAATTTATACTCTTCACAAGAGGCTACTGTAAGGACAGAATATGGAGAAACCGATTGGTTCCCAATCAGAAAGGCTGTGAGACAGGGGTGTATTTTATCACCCTATTTGTTTAATCAATATGCAGAACATATCATACAGAAAGCGGGATTGGACCAAGATGAAGGAGGTGTGGAAACTGGAGGGAGGAATATCAACAATTTAAGATATGCAGACAATATACTATTAGCAGAAACCAGTAATGATTTGAAATGAATGCTGATGAACGTTAAAGAGGAAAGCACAAAAGCAGGACTACAGCTGAACATCAAGAAGACTAAAGTAACTGCTGTAAAGCACCCAGAGAGCTTCGGCTATGGGGCGGTATATAAATAAATAAATAAATAAAGTAATGACAACAGAAGATTTATGGAACTTTAAAGATGACAATGAAGACATTGAACTTGTCAAGGATGATCAATACCTTGGCACAGTCACTAACCAAAATGGAGACAATAGTCAAGAAATTAGAAATTAGAGGGCAGCTATGAGAGAGCTAAATGCAAAGATGCATCACTGAACACTAAAGTCAGGATCATTCAGACCATGGTATTTCCATATTCTCCCCAGTTGGCTAGGGCCTGCTCAGCTTGCCACAGCTCCACAAGCCTGCCCCTTCCTTGTCCGCAGCTGCCAGCTGGGGGGCAACTGGGCTCCTTGGAACTATGCAGCTTGCCCACGGCTGCACAGGTGGCAGGGCACGTAACCCCTGAGCCACTCCCTGTGGGGGTGATCTTTAGCTGGCCCTTTACACCCAGGAGACACGAGCGGGGATTTGAACTCTCAGGCTCTGGACTCCCAGCCAGGCTCTCTTCCCCACTGTGCTATACCAGCTGTTTAAATAAATAAATAAATAAATAAGCAATAATAATAACAATAACATGAATATGCATTTAATTCCAGCTTTTACCTAGTTAAGATTATTTGACAGTGGTGTGTATTGAATTAATGAAGTGTCAAACTCAAATCTGAAACTTGTGACAAATATTACAGCATGCAGAGATTATATCTGGAGACTCTGACATCAAAACAGACAGAGGAGAATTTTTAGGAGCATTATGTTCGGGGAGCATTTTTTCCCCCAGCAGTAGATTTTTTCATGTCAGGCCAAGGATTTGGATGGAACAAGAATTCACATCTTGCTATTGTCTCTTCACTGTCGTCTCTTCCAGTGCCACTTACTTCCTGGACCATTCCTGGCCACTCCTACTTCCTCCTGCTTTGTGTTAGGGTTGAGCTATGGATTAACCAATCAGGATCGGAGGGCAAACCAGGAGCCAAGGCCAAAGGAAACACCCAAAACACAGAGGCACATCAAAGCTGAGGTAGACCTTGTTACTCAAGCAAGACAGGAAGCCCTCTTATCCTTCTTCCTGACCAGGAGAAGCCAGTGGTCAAGCCTGGATGAAGTCCAGAAGGTTCTTTGCTGAGAAACTGTATTGACATAGTTTACCACACAGAGCAGTGGTCAGCAGTTCCTGCCAGTTATCTCCTATTCGTATCTCCATTTTCCAGCTCCTAATCCTATCAGGCCCAATCCTGGCCTGCTTTCAGAAGCACCAAGCTCACAGGTTCATAGTTTACTCACAGGGCAATCTGCAAAGCAAGATCATAGCACAGTCCAGGGCCAGTCACAAGGGCAACGAGAGAGAAGCAAGGGGCAAGAGCAATCCTGGGTCAGTCAGACACACGGTCAATGCACTGCTAGGTAGCAAACCAATGAGTTGTTGATTCAGCACCCCCCAACAGGGACTGAAGGCACTAAACCAGGATCTTCTTGAGCCTCATCCGCACTGTAGCTGCCAGTTATCTGGACTCAACTGAGTAAGTGGTCTACTTGCACGTAGCAACATTCCTCACCAGAAGCCATTACTCTCAAGGAGATCTTGGTCCTCCTTAGACAAGCACTCTGGCATCTGGCAGCTACTTGCTCCTGTGTCTTTAGGAGCCGGTGCTCTCTTGGACTTGGAGGGGGTTCAGCCTCCATCTCTGTTTCTGAGTTCAGGCCCTCTAACGGAAGTGGCAAAGGCTGGGAGACCATCATGCCAGATAGCCCTGGTTCAGTCTCACTGACCCCCGACACCACCTGTTCCTCCATACTTTGGAGGATGCTAGGTCCTTTTCTGAAGAGGACTCCTCTAGCCGGGCATGACAGATCCGTATCACCACCTGTTGTATTCAGAAGTGGCTTGCTGGGTAGAGCGGAGTCACTACGCCAGCTTCTCAATAGGTAGATGACTGTCATTTACTGGGGAGAGGAGGAGGAGGAGGGATGCAACAGGGAGGCCAGCACAGTGCAAACCTCCTTGGAGCCCTGGTGTCAACACACGCCGAGAAGCTAGAGTAGCAGTTCCTCCTCACCTGGCAAACTGCTTCTGGATGTAGCCCTCTGTTGAATGATGAAGCATAATTCCTCTGTTTGAATAATCCTGAAACTATTGACACTCTTCTCCATTGGGGCATCCAGATTCATTGATGCCCATATCTCACAAGGATGTAAGACCTCCATTTGTTTGTTTGTTTATTGGGCTGGAGAAGGAAGAGAAGAGGACTGCTGTAGTGAACAGCTCTACTTGCTGGAGGTTACATTGTATTGACCAGTGGCCAGTTAATTGCATCGTCTGAAGTATCGCAGCTGAGGGTAAGAGCACTTTTAAGACGTTAAGTCTATTGATCACACACCCTGAAGTATTGACAAAAATGATGGCAATTAAATGGAGGCAGTGTGTTCGATCCAGTTATAATTAAAATCAAACAGGTGGAGACCTTGTGAACAAAATCAAGCTAATAATCTAGTACTAACTAGAGAGGTGATTAATTATGGAAGAAGAGAAGGAAAGGGGGGAGTGATGTAGAATGTAGGTCTGTCTTCAAGGTCTTGAAAGCAAGCCTGAAATGGCTCTTTTGCATAGCCCTGGCTTTGGTCAGATGCACACTTAAGCCGTGGAATCCACACCTTGCCGTCTCAAATGGACATGTGCTAAAGCAGGGACAGGGTACCTGTGGCCCTCCAGATGCTGCTGAACTGCAACTCCCATCATCCCTGATCATTGGCTATGCTGGATGGGGCTCATGGGCATTGTAACTCAGCAACATCTGGAGTAGCCACCACTGCATGAAAGGTTTGCTTCGGTGATATAGTTGTGGCCCTCTCGTCATGACATGTTTTAGAGTGTTTAGATATTTTAGAGTGTTTGGGTGGTTTTGTGTGCTGCCCTGGGCTCCTTCTGGGAGGAAGGGCAGGCTATAAAATTAATTAATTAATTAATTACTGCATGTTTTCCTGATAATGGACCTGAGCAGTAGGCAGCTATCAGCTGGGAGCCTGGTGATAGGAGCCAGGAGATGAGCCAGGGGTCAGAAATGGGAGATCTGAACAAGCCAGGACCCAGGAAGCAAAAGTTACACCCACGTACAATCCCAACTTGAAGAGGAAGCCTTTATAGCCCTTTCTGAGTCAAACCATCATTCAACCCAAAGGTACCAAGCGTGGTGGCTTCCCAGCCTCCAAAATCAACAGGCTCACCTACGCCCTTGGCCAGCCAGTAGAGTAAGTGTTGTGTATGAGTGTGTGAGGATTTATATGCTTATGTTCATACTCAAGAAAAGTTACAGGATGATGGACTATATGAGCCACTGGCCTGATCGAGCAGGGTTTTCTTATGTTCTTCGTAAAAGGGAAAGGTTGTGTCTGTCTCCTATTGATTGTTGAGGTGCCTCTGATTGCTAGAGGCCTCTGATTGCTAGAGACCCCCTTATGGTTTATAACACCAATGGCTGTCTGGGGTGGGTGGAGTCCCTCCCACAGTTGGGAAGTCTTTCCTGTTTGGAGGGATGCTCCAGTCTGTAGCCCCAGATGTACACTGAGAGGTGGCTTCCTGCTACCAGCCTCGGACTTCCTGCCAGGTGCTAGAAAACATTTAGAAACATCTGTTCATATCTATCACCAGGGAATGCAGATGGACTAAGGCAGGGATGGGAAATCTGTGGCCCTTCAGATGTTTCTGGATTTCAGATCCCATCATTCCTGGCCATTGGCTGTGCTGGACAGGGCTGATGGGAGCTGGAGTTCAACAATATCTGGAGGGCCACCCATTCCCACACCTGAACTAAGATACACTGTGATCAGGGGCCAAAGCTTCAGTGCGCTGCCAGGATCCTTGCCTCTTGTTATGGCCAAATGCATCCAAAACACACAATTTTTATTAGGGAAGGGGCAGAGCTCAGTGGTAGAGCACATGCTTTGTATGAAAAAAAAAAAGTCCAGGTTCAGAACCTGACATTTCTAGGCAGGATTCTGAATGTCCTCTGCCTGGGGATCTGGAGAACTGCGACCAGCCAATGCACTGACTTGGTAGAAAGCACCTTCCCTTGTTCCGTTATTACTCTTGAAGGGTTTTCCCAGGTCATAGGTGTTTGCTTTTCAGATTTATTTGCTTTAACACTATGCTGGGGATTTCCCATTTGTGTACGCAAGGGTGGCTCAGAAGCTGATTAGGGGTTCTTCAATGAGTACATAAAAAAAAAATTGGTGGCCAGAAGGTGAAGCATGAAGAGACTCAGAATCTTGTCACAGCCTATCCGTGCTGGAGCAGGGTGGCAATGCAGGGGCAACATCCAGCAGTCTAAGAAGATGGACCAAGTCAAGTGAAAGGCGAGATTCCCGGGACTAGAATGTGTAACAGCAAGGGGAAATCCCAACCAATTACTAAGGCCAGGATCAAGGAACTAATATAGTCACGTCCACGACTTTCATTTGAAGCATATGGTTCCCCCAAAGAATCCTGGGAACTGACATTTGTTAAGAGTGCTTGGAATTGTAGCTCTGTGAGGGGTAAAGTGCGGATCCCAGAATTCCTTGGGGAAAGCCGTGCGTTTTAAAAATGCTTTACATGCGCTTTAAATGCATGGTGTGGATTTGACCTATATATCAGTGGTGGGGAACTCTTTTCAGCCCCAAAGCCGCACTCCCTTCTCGGGAACCTTTCAGGAGCCACATGCCAGTGGTGGGCAGGGCCAGAGCCAAAGGCAGGCAGACCAACAAATGCAAATTTTACCTTGCAGAGTTAGGTAGTTTCTTCACACACATCCCACTCTGTCCTCCATCCAGGCAACAGGCATTATCAGGGTTCAAGGCAGAGCTTGGAAAAGTTACTTTTTCAAACTACAACTCCCATCAGCCCCAGCCAGCATGGCCACTGGATTGGGCTGATGGGAGTTGTAGTTCAACAAAGTAACTTTTCCAAGCTCTGGTTCATGGACACATTCCACCCAGGCAGAAACACTTGAGGACTGAAGCAGGTCTAGTGAGGGGTGTGGCCTTCAAAGAATCCCAAGGGCCATAGGTCTAGAAAAGGCCACATTTGATCCCCAGGCTCGTGGTTCCCCACCCCAGCTATACATAGACATTGCACCAGTGGCATCTAGGAAGGGTTTTAATCTCCATCCTTGAAGCTGTCCTACCTTTCCTTGTTAAGCAGTCAGGCCTTGATCCTGAAGATGCCACCTCAAAAGCAGACCCAATGCAGATGGAGCAATGCATCAAATGCTACGATATTCTGCCGGTTTTGCTTCTTCATCTGTAATTAAAAAAACTCTGCCATACATGTGTGTTTAGTGTTTAGTGCTATGGGAGAGGAGACCTCACACTCCCAAGTGGAAGCTCTACCTTATTGTGCTAGACAGGGATGGGGAACATGTGGTCCTTCAGGTGTTATTGGATTCCCCTCATCTCTGACTGCGGGTGTAATGCCATAAAGCCGGAAGATCATTGTACTTTGAGGAGGTTTAGGTTGGTATGCCACAATTGCTCCTTTCATGCCTATAGATTCCTTCTGGGCTAGAATGCACCTAATTGGTTAATGTCTGCCTATAATACTTACTATTTTAGAATATTCTCAGTCTATTTGTATTTCCGTACATATGCAATGTTCCCCATCGCACGCCTAGTTTGGTGTATTTACGAGCTTGAACCCATGCTCATTAGAAGCCATTATATGAGGCTTATATTGTTAACTAGCTTCTTAAGAAGCTAAATTAGCTTTCTTGCAGTTCCCACAGTGCCAGGCTGTCAGCTGCAAGTTCAGCACTCAGAGTGAGAGACTGTGCCAGGTAGCAGGTGCCTTACCAGCCATGCAATGACTACAGCAGTGTGAGAGCTGGGAGAATTGTCTCCCGTGGATGTCTCCCTTTCATGTAGACCACTTGACTCTTTCAGAGATAAGCTCATTTTCTCATGTTCTGCACCTGCTGTTTGGAAGTGGAGAGAATCACTAGTCAGCTACAGATCTTAGCTACTTCCCATGAGTTAACATAATAATGTAAATGTACTACCTTCAAGTCGATTCCAACTTATGGCGACCCTATGAATAGGGTTTTCATGAGATTGAGAGGCAGTGACTGGCCCATGGTCACCCAGTGAGATTCATGGCTATGTGGGGATTCGAACCCTGGTCTCCCAGGTCGTAGTCTAACACCTTAACCACTACACCACACTGGCTCTCTCGAGTTAACATAAAAATGGTCACAATAACCTAAAAACAGCAGGTGTGGCTCATTAGCATTTAAGAGTATAAAAAGCCCTGCAAAACCCCATGTGGGACCTCAGCATAGACCCATGATCCTGGGATGGGGTGCTGCTACCAAAGCTCCTATAGGTTTCTGTTTGCTGTCATTCTGGAAGGTTCGCCAACAAAAGAAGGAAAGTGAGATGATCTTGCTTTCTGTATTTACATGCTGTGCTTAGTATTTAAAAACCTGCTATTTTTATCTCCATCTGTGTTATTGTATGCAGATCCGCAAAGAACCTTGCCCTTGGGCATTACAACTTGACCTGGGCAACATACTGTGCCATGCTGGCTGAGGCTGATGGGAGCTGGAATCCAATCATGTTTGGAGCATCACAGGCCCCCATCCCTAATTTGGACTTTTGCTCAGATTCACCACCATCTCTGTCCTCCTAGTCAAAGGGATATTTGAGGAGGGGCAGACCAGGTAGATGGCTCCCCAGATGCCAAAGGTTCCAGTCATGCAGCGTCTTCCAAGATGGGTGTCTTGGAGTCCTGGACTTTGTCTCCAAGAAGGGCTGTGGCTTGGTGGTGGACCTTTCCATGCGGAAGGTCCCAGGTTCAATCCCTACCATCTTCAGGTAGGATTGGGAGAGACCCCTGCCTGACCCCTACCTGAAATCCTGGAGAGCCACTGTCGTCAGTGTAGACCAGTGATTCTCAAACGGTGCACTACAGCACACTGCTGTGCCGCAAGAGGTGACTAGGTGTGCCACAAATATTATGAAAGCATATTTTAAAAATGAGAAGAAACCCATTTATATAGAGATTTATTACATCCATGATCAATTAATATATTTATATATATATATATATCTGACTTGATATAAGGCAGTGTCCAATGTTCCAATGTTCACATGCACTGGGGTCTGCAACGGGAACATCTTTTGAGAACATTACTTCCAAATCCAGCTCCAGGAGCTGGTGGGTCCTCCTGACAGAGCCATAGCTCATCTTGCCCAGTAAACTGAATCGTCCGTCTTCTTGCAACTAAGAGCAACTCTGGCTGCTGACTGAGGCAGAAGGAGTGAGAGAAGTTCCATCACTGGACCAACCAACCTGCTTTGGCTACCTGGAATAAAAGACAGAAAGCAAAGGGGCACATATAAGGGCCCTTAGGCAAGACCCTTGGGGTGAGGCACATTGCGGCAAGAGCGAAGCTAGGGATGCTTGCATTGCTTTATTTTTTGCCTTGGAATTATTGGGGTCATCGAGAAGGTTGGCTACTGAGCACGTACCGAAGAGAAGATTTTAAAATGTGTTTGAGGCACAATAGAATATATATTAGAGACGAATGGAACAAAGACAGAAAGGAACAATATAGAACAAGATATCATTAATGACTCTGGGTATTTGGGATTGACTGGAGCAGAGTTAATTATCAAAAGTTAATTATCAGGACTGGAACAAGTTTGAACAATAAGACGGAAAGACATTCAAGATTAAGTAAAAGAGACTGAAAGAAAATGGGGTCTATAGGGGGGACTGAGCAGGACTTGTTGAGAACATCACATTAATGAATGAGTTGAAACATGGCGATGAATGAAGGATGATGCGGCTGTTGGACTTTCAGACTGCTGAGTGAAATCTATTGGATATGAAAGAGGCTTTTTGAATTGATCAGATAGAAACGAGATAATGAATGAACGGGGAAGAGTTAGACAATATTTTTTCTAACTCACAGGGATTCTCACAAACTGATAATATGGAAGTGAGAATTAATGTTGAGCATAAATTATAAGGGCTCCTCAGAGGGAAAAAAATTAACTAATGAATGACTTGATTAATGGCAACCAAGACTGAGAGACTTCATACAAATGGATTAGCGACCCAACCATGAAAGGGAAAGAAGTCTACAAACAATGTTAAGGAATATTATCCCATTGAAAAAATAGATACAGGGGTAGGAGACCAAGGCTGCAAGCCTAATGCCACTTTCCTGGGAGTAAACCCCACTGAATTCCAATGGTGGCCGGTGCCTATTGAGACAGGTGGGACAGATGGCAAAGGAGCCAGAGCCAATGACTGACTGAGCCAACCAATTATTGTTTTGTCCCCATCCTCCTCCCTGCTGAGTCCTACAAGGGCAACACTGAGATTGAGGAGGAGGAAGCTCTCAGTCAGTGCCATCCCCTGGATTGATGGTAAGCTGGAAAACAGGCAAGTGGAAGGGGGCTGGCTGAGATGAAAGTTGGCCAGGCAAAGCCCCATTTGCTCTTGGAGAACAGCCTCCACTGTTGAATTCAATAGGACCTACCTCTGAGTAGACATAGTTAGGACAGCACTGTAAGTTCTTACTGAGAATATCCTGAGGTTTCAGGATATATGTATATAATATATATTAGTCGAAGCCTTCCACTCCAATAATAATATTTTTTTAAAAGATTACCCTTTAAAAAAGCACTCAAGACTATTAAGTGCAAGCATTACATCTTACTTTCTAAACTGAATGGAATGTTTAAATAGCAAGCGATTATTTTGACTGCATCCATCTCCACGCATTGACACGCTAATGTTGCTTTAGGGGTAAGCCTGTCAATTATTTTGGTGGGGGGGAAAAAGTAATTCCGTCTTCCAAGAGGAATAAAACTCTCTAATAAAGAATATTTATAGCACAGTGTAATTCTCTCTAACAGCGGCCACATTAGGAATCTGCGTCTTGCTCTTACTGTAACTAAGCAAAACATTTCCTAAAACAATTACAATTCATTTTTGAGATGCGCTGGCAATTAACTTTTTGAAAACACTCCATTTTTGCAGAAGTGAGAAATGATTATGATTTCAAAGGGTTCCCCCCCCTCTCTTTGCTGCCATCCACAAAACGACAAAAGGCCAATTGTGCTTTTGTTATAACAGAGAGGGTGTGCAACAACTACATAAGTTCATCAACCCATCTCAGGTGGTGAATTTCAGGGCTTGGGTGGTTGGGGGGAATTCTCAGTAAGGATGGAAGGACCTGTCAGTTTCAGTTCTCTGAGTTTCTCATTCTTTCCGTCTTAAATTCAGTTCTCCACATTTCTGCAGCAGCTTGTGAGGGGGGAAATTAAATCCTCATGAAAGTCATCAGCATTTTGATATGAATTTCTCCTAATAAACACACTTTTGTCTGCAGTTTTGACGAAGATGCCCATTTTCGCCGGCTATTTCTCCATATAACGAATTTTGCATGTTATGTTCACCAGTATATTCATTTGTATCCACACTTTCCCATTAATGTATGCAGTTTTGTAAACAATGGTTGGCAAACTGCACTGCAAAATTTGTGATTTTTTACGGATGCCTGTGTTTCAGTTCTCAGATTCTTTCAGAAAATGCACATTTAATAGATTTGGCTTTAAATGCAAACTGAATCGAATTTCTCCCCTATCCCTATCTCTCAGTAACTTTCAGACGCATGCAGCAGCTTTTCTTTCTTTTTTTTTTGAAATGTTGCTTTGGTTTATTACAATGTGCCGTTTAATCCCAAACAATGCCCAGTTGGAGTGACATGATGTCAGGGGCAGGGAATCTCAGACCGGGGGCGCAATGTGGTCTTCTGGGACTTTCTGTATGGCCTACAGGACTCCCCCCAGGCCACACCCCCTCCTCAGCCACACCCCTTCCCCCAGGCCACACCCCACCAGCCCTACTTTTCACTTTCCGTGAGTCTTTTCTTTTGCCTGGCTGAAATGCGTCCTTGAACTCTGACAATGCTTCTTGGCTGTCTGGATAGGGGATAAAGAGGAGTGTGCGCAGCCTACTGTACAAAAGGGAACCTCACATCTCTTGTTCCACCCATGTTTGGCTCTGACTCCACCCACCACTGGCATGCGGCCCCCGAAGGTTACCCAGGTGAGAAGGTGGCCCTCAGTCTGAAAATGCTTCCCCACCCCTGCACTACACCATGGCAAAACATTGTTCCAGGGCCATTGATGGGGGGGGATGGCGGTCACCCCTTCTACTGAGGGCCCGTCTGACCCACGCTCTGGGAGCTAACAGATCCGCATGCCGAAGGGCAAGCAATGACACCGTCTCCCAACTGCTCAGATGAGAGAGCAAGTGCCTCTTTGAAACATCTACAGCAGGAATGGAGAACCTTTCTCAGCCCAAAGGCATCAGTCCCTTGCTGGCAAACTTCAGAGGGGCAAGAGCCAAAACGCGGGCAAATCAACAGGCAGTGGAGGCTGGTCCATTAGGGCAAGTGGGGCACCACCCGCCAACCTCAATCTGCCCTCACCCAGCCTACACCTGCCTGCCTTCTTCCTTACACCCAGCACAGGGGCTGTCAGCTTCCTCTTCATTCTCAGTGTTGCTCCTGTAGAACTGAGCAGGGGGGAAGAGGGGGGAAAACTAGAATGAGCTGCCTCTGCCTGCCATTGGCTCTGGCTCCACCTACTGGTTGGGCTGCCTCCATTCCGCCCCACCAGTCTTGATGGGCACCAGCGGCAACAGGTGACGCTATCTTAGCTTTCTCCAGTAGTCTACATCTCAGCCGTACAAAAGTCAAACACCCTACAACCACATCTCTCCATCCTGCATTTGGGCAAGCCAAAGGCACGGTCAGAGTTCAAGGGTTCATTCCAGCCAGGCAAAGCCACTCGAGGAAGGAGCAGAGCAGGCTGGTGCAAGGTTGCAGGATCTTTGGTGAGATGGGGTTTGGTTTAGGAGAGGGCAAGGGTCTGGGGGGGGGAGTCCCAAGGGCCAAACAGAGAGGCCTGGAGGGATGCAGCCAGCCTATGAGGCAGAGGGTCTCCACGCTTGGTTTATAAGGATTAGGAGATACTGAGCCAATCAGGCTCATTAGAGTTGGGAAGCTTCCTTGTCTGTATGGTTGATCTTCTTGCGGTTCCTTCCTTTGGCTTAGGATGGAGAGATTTTGCAGAGGCTTCATCCCTCTGAGTCAGGACATTGGAAGCTTCCTTGTATTGAGTCAAACCATTGGTCCATCTAGCTCAGTATAGTCTACACTGGCTGGCAGCGGCTTCCCAGGCTTTCAGACATGGGTCTCTCCCAACCTGTCAGGCCCAGGAACCAGACTAACGGCTGTAGTTAATTCGTGTTTTATTAGGGTAATGTGCAAACAAAGACTGTGTTTTCTCATGAAGCAATACAGGGATACAGGTCCTGCGGCATTGGGAGAAAGTTGACAGAGCAAGGGACTTCTTCCCGCCTGTTCTTTAAGAAGGGGCCAAACGGGCGCGCAATCTTTCGCTCCTCCTTAACTGCCCCTCAGGTACTGCCCGCCTTCCCCCCCTTCTCTCCTGTCTTTTCAGCTGTCTGCGTGTGCGCGGTGAGGGGGGAAGCATCACCCCCTCCTCTTCTGAAGTTTCCGATTCCAGGATTTGGGATAGGGGAGGAGCTGATGGTAAACTGCCTCCCCGCTTTTCGGCTGTGAGCAGCCCTCCCTCTTTCCCCTCTTGCTCTGAGCCTGAAAGAGGGGGAGGCGTGAGAATGTCCAGGGAGGGCTCAGGCTCCCCGTTGCTAAGCGACCTTATCACTGGCAGTTCCTCTGTTTCGTCTTCGCTCCAAAGGGGGGAAGTTCCTCCCCCTTCCCTCTGCCATCCATCCGAATACTCTTCTCCCAACTCTCCGGGATCCAGCTCCCCGGAATTGGGACCCCAGCTCTGCCTTCCGACACAACCCTACCTGGAGATGCCAGGGATTGCACCTGCGACCTTCTGCATGCAAGACAGATGCTCTGCCCCTAAGTAAGACCTGCTGTTCGCTTGAGACCTGACAACACGATGAAACCTTTTTTTTTTTTTAGAAGAGGGATGGGAACCCTGTGGCCCTTCAGTTGTCGAATTTCTCCCAAGGAATTAGGACTTTTTAAATGACTACAGCTGGTCAAAATGGACTCTTACTTTATAGTAATTAGTATGGTCATTTATAATGACAATAATAATATAATTGCAATGCACCACACAGTTATTATTATAATAATTATTATTATATCCCACTCTTCCTCTAAGAAGCTCAAGGTGGTGTTCATGGTTCTCCTCCTCCCCATTTTATCCTCACAACAACCCTGTAAGGTAGGTTAGGCTAAGAAACAGTGACTGGCCCACAGTCACCCAATAAGCTTCATCGCAGAGTGGGGATTTGAACCCTGGTCTCCCAGGTCCTAGTCGGATACTCTAACCACTACACTATAATTTAATAGACATTTTTATAAAGTTTGGGGTCTTGCTGTTTGTATTCTTGTAAGGAGAGAGATAGTGAGAGGGATGCTTTATAGAAGATTGGATTCTGTATTTTAAATATTTGGATATCTTTATGGTTGTTTTTATGTAGCTTTATATGACGAAGGGTAGGATATGCATTTTACAAGTCACTAAATAAAGCGGCAAATTTCTTTTTAGGAAATCCACAGAAAGCTTTGCATTGCAATATGTATTCTTGAACATGTTTCTTTCTCAAAATACACATTTCTGAATGCATTTTATCCACTATACATCAGAAAATGCATTTTGGAGCTGAGAACTGCATTGCGACATTAGGAGGAATATGAAATTGGATGGTTAGCTACATTGCAATCCTCAATCTCAAGAGATGGGGATCAGGTCAGTTCATAGCAGAATTCACAAAGAACAAATTCTTCAAATGCTCAAAGTCGTGAGTAGTGGTGAAGGGCATAAGCTGGGAAGCCCCTTGAAAGTACTGAGTAGTATTACTGCTACATACTGGCTGACTGGAAATTTGGCTACAAGGAATATATATTTAAAATTTTATGCAACTTACAGAAGACACTAGTACTTCACAAGCTTTGGAAAATACACATCTGTTAATGCAGCTTGAAATAGCACTTGCCTTTTTTGCAGCTGCATCACACAACGGAAGGAGGAAGTCGAATCTCAGGTAAAAGGGGTCGAGGTCCACTCAGTCTTCCATCCATCCGTGGTTGGTAAAATGAGTACCCGGCATATGCTGGGGGGTAAAGAAAGGCTGGGGATGGAACTGGCAATCCCACCCCATATAAACGGTCTGCCTTGTAAACGTCGCAAGATGTCACCCTAAGAGTCGGAAACGACTCGCACTATAAGTGCGGGGACACCTTTGCCTTTTTCACACTGTTGGCTAATATTTAGCTTGTGATCCACAACAATTCCAAGATCCTTCTTGCATGTTGTATTGCTGAACCAAATATACCTCATCTTATACCTGTGCATCTGGTTTCTTTTTCCTAGGTGTAGAACCTTGCACTTATCCCTGTTCAATTGCATTCTGTTGTTTACAGAACAATGCTCCAGCATATCAAGATCACTTTGAATTTTGTTTCTGTTCTCCAGGGTATAAGCTATCCCTGCCAATTTTGTATCATCTGCAAATTGGATAAGTGTTCCCTGCACCTCCTCATCCAGGTCATTAATAAAAACGTTGAAGAGCACTGGGCCCAGGATGAGCCCTGCAGTACCCCACTCGTTACCTCCCTCCTTCAAAAGCAGCAAGGGTTTTTCTGGCTGCATTTTGAAGCAACTCTGCCCTCAGCTGGACATGTGTCTTTTCCCCACTGCTGACTTCAGATCTTTCAGGACCACCCACAGCAAAGTGTTGGACCAATCACTGTCTTTGCCTGAGCCCACAACAAAGCATTTCCATTGGGCACACTTGGAGGGGCAACAAGTTGATCTACCAATCAGTTGTGAAATCTGAAGCTGGATTTTTTTAAAAAAATACACACTGCAGCTGATCTGACCAGGTTTTAGGGGGGAAAGGGGCACAGTTTGACCTGCATCGTGTGCTCCTGTTATCAGAAGACAGAAGAAGACACACTGGAACCAGCACAACAGTAAGTGTATATCTGCCCTGACAGCTTCCATGCAATTGCTGAAGTCTGGCATTGGCGCACACGCATACACACACTATCAAAATTATCATTTTGTGCCATGCTGTCAGGTCTCTTAATTCAAAGGCTGTCCAAGGTTGCACAACCTGTTCTCTTCAAGGCCATCCCCCGCCTTCCTGCTCCGTCTCATCTTTCCCCAAAGAATTCTTCTGTCTGCTTTGTTCCCAGGTCAGTCTCGCTGTGTGTCTCAGCCTGCGGAGAAGCTGTTACAAATGATCAAATCCCAGGAGGGCGCCTTCGCTGCAGGCATCTTGTTGAAAGAATTGGGGAAACTTCAGAAAAGGCTGCTGGAAAGAGGGAACTGGCAAGCCGTAGGTGAACGAGTGCGCTCTGCAGATGAGCAGCAGTGGTTGCTCCAGAGACTGAACAATAAAAAAAATAATGAGTGTGTGTGTGTGTGTGTGTGAGAGAGAGAGAGAGAGAGAGAGAATGATATTGCCTTGTGGTGAAACAGAGCCTTGATGGTATTTCATTTATTTATTTTTATTATGGGAATTTCTACCCCTCTCTTCAAATAAATTTGCAGGGCGGCTTACCAAAAATAAATAAAGAAATAAAACACCGGGAATCCCATTAAAACATACCAACAGCACACTTTACAAAAAGGAAGAAATGCAATAAAAACTAGTTTATAAAAAACATACCAGAGAGGACAAGGACTTGAGAGATCAGGGTTCAAATCCCCACTCAGCCATGAAGCTTCCTGAGTGAGCTTGGGCCAGTCATGGTCTCTCAGCCTAACCTACTTCACAGGATTGTTGTGGGGCAGAGGGTGGAGGAAAAGAATAATTTATGCCACCTTGAGCTCCTTGAAGGAAGGGTGAGATATAAATGCAACAATAACAATAATAATAAATATTAAGAGCAGCAAGTCTAACGAGAGCAGCATAAAAACCAGCAACGGAGACAGAATGGATTAGCGAAAAGTGTATCTTCCAAATTTTCCACACAATTTGTGGGCAGTGAAATTTGGGAATGGAGGGGGAGGACTTGTTTACCAAATATGGTTTTAACCATTGCCCTGGAACACTTAGGATTTGATCATATTTTGCCCAAATTTCACCTGTTGAAACCGATATGGGTGAATCCCCCCTCCCAAGTAGGGTTGCCAGGTTCAAGGCCTGAGTCTGATCCTGTATCTTTAGGAGAAGAGAACATCAGCCAAGTGCAGGTGTTCTTGCAACACTGTAATGGGAAAAACCACAAGGTGGAATTCTCCCTTCCCCCTGCACAACTTTTAAAGATACAGAAGACCTCTTGGAGGCTGGGCCTGGCAACCAAGAGGTCTTCGGTATCTTTAAAAGTTGTGCAGGGGGAAGGGAGAATTCCACCTTGTGGTTTTTCCCATTACAGTGTAGCAAGAACACCTACACTTGGCTGACGTTCTCTTCTCCTAAAGATACAGGATCAGTCTCAAGCCCTGAACCTGGCAACCCTATTCCCAAGTGCTTTTGGAGTCTCATGAAAGCTCCAGGACAGAGAAAACTTAGCAGCCACTGGAAGCCATGGGTGTTGGCACACCAGCTGTCTAGGAATTGCATGACATTTGCATATGCTAATTTAAGTGTACGTATGCAGATTCAGAAAGGGCTACTATCATTTAAACAGACGTACATCTCACCCCAGTGGGGGAGACTGCGTCCAGATGGCCTGCATGCAGGGATGCGAGAATCTGTCCATTTCACTTTCTCCATTTTCAGATATTCAGTTCTCCACATTTCCACATCAGACTGCAACTTAGAAAAAGCTCTCGTGAAAATTCATCGGCATTTTAGTGAGAATGTCTGCTAATATACACACTTTTTGTATGCAGTGTTGCCTGACACATTTTTGCAAAGCGGTTTTCCCGAATACAATGCATTTTTTGCATGTCGTTTTCACAAATATATGCATTTTCATGCACACTTTACCCTAGTATACGCATTTTTGTCCACACTGGTTGGCTAGAGAATTGCACTGCAAAATTCAGAGACGTTCCCATTCCGAAGGAGGGTTTATGTTTCAGTCCACAGATTGTTTCGGAAAGTATGAATTAAGTGTGTTTGCCTTTAAACACAAAGTCCGTCACATTTCTCCCCCATCTGTAGTCACATGCTTGTTTTTCTGAAGTGGCACATTGGCTCCTCTGAGTAGACCCACTTGAAGAATGAAAAGAAATGCTGAAGTATTGGATCACTGCTAGCCTTGATGGCTAGATTCCACCTCCACTGTCAGAGGCGTTATATCTCTGAACATCATTTTGCTAGGAAACACAGGTGGGGAGAGTGCCGTTGTACTCAGGATCTCCTTGTGGGCTTCCTGAAGGCATCTGATTGGCCACCATGAGAATAGGATGCTGGGTTAGATAGGCCCTTGGTTTGATCCTGCGGGGCTCTTTATGTTCTGCATAAAACAATCTTTCCCATTTGATTCGTATGAGCTCTGAGTCTTCTGGCAAATAAATCCCCTCACAGAACTTCCTTGCATAGAACTAATGGTTAACTGTTTGAAAGTACTCTAAACATGCCACTAAAATTCTTTAGAAAGGGAAATTGGTTATTTCCTCACAGAGGGTGGGAAAATGAGCAAGAAAAGATTGCACAGGCCTATAATCAACAATACAAAATGATGCATCACTCTTTGAATGGAGAGACGGTGCTTTCTTCCTCACGCACTGTGTACAACTGCAATTTCAGACATTTAATCAGCTGCCAAAACCCAAGACTAAATCTGAACTATTTCTCTTTTTGGCACTCCCCTCTCCAAATGACAGTTGTAAAATTTGTTTCTTAGCTACTTAAAGGGCTTTGTTACACAAAGGACTGACAAGTGTCTCGCTATAAAAGATACTAGTGATTCTATGCATGAGAAAATGCTCCCTATCTTTAGATAAATGGTTGCACATCTTGCTGACGTTTAAAAAAGAATAGAGATCTTTTATTTTAAAATGTATACTAACAACATGACCATCAGTTCCCCTTTTGCTCCTGAACTATTTGCTATTGCACAGCAAAGAGACAAGGATGAGGAACCGAGGGCCAAATGTGGCCCTCCAGATCTCTCTCTATGGCCTTCAGGACACTCCCTAGACCACACACCCTCTCAAATCAAACCCCCACCAGCCCCGTGATTGTACCCGCCTTGAGTTTCTGCCTGGCTGGAATGCATCCTTCAACTCTGATAATGCCCCTTGGCTGTCTGGATGGAGGACAGAGAGGGGTGGGTGAGGCTGTAGAAACTAGATTCCTGTGCAAGGGTATATTTCACATCTGTTGCTCTGCCACTTTTGCCTCTGGCTCTACCCACCACTCACCTGTGGCACTTGGAAGGGAATATGGCCCTCAGGCTGAAAAAGGTTCCTCGCCCCTGCTTTAAGAGCTGAGCTGAGAATGGGGAAATCATCATGAAAATGGAGAAATGACATGCTTTGAATCAGGGAATTCCCGGTCCAAATATTACTTCTGCCCGAGAGCTCACTAGAGTGGCCTTAAGGCCAAACTACCCGTTGTATTAGCTACAGACCTGTGCCTTTAAATGCATATAGGAATATAGGAAACTGCCATATACTGAGTCTAGCTGAGTATCTAGGTGAGGCTGTTGATGTGCTGAACCGTTGCCTGGCCGCGATAATGGACTGGATGAGAGCTAACAAACTGAGGCTCAATCCTGACAAGACTGAGACGCTGTTGGTGAGTGCCTTCTCGGCCCAGACGGTGGATGTTCAACCTGTTCTGGATGGGGTTACACTCCCCTTGAAGGAACAGGTTCGTAGCTTGGGGGTTTTGTTTGATCCATTCCTGTCTCTTGAGGCTCAGGTAGCCTCGGTGGCACGGAATGCGTTCTACCACCTTCGGTTGGTAGCCCAGCTATGTCCCTATCTGGACAGCGACGACCTCGCCTCAGTTGTGCATGCTCTGGTAACCTCTAGATTGGACTACTGCAATGCACTCTACGTGGGGCTGCCTTTGAAAACAGTTCGGAAACTACAGCTAGTGCAAAACGCAGCAGCCAGACTGTTGACAAGGACCAGACGGTCCGCACATATAACACCTGTTCTGGCGCATTTGCACTGGTTACCTATCGGTTTCCGGGCCAAATTCAAAGTGCTAGTTTTGACATAAAGCCTTACATGGTGCGGGACCACAATACGTAGCGGCACGCCTCTCCCGATATGAAACTACCCGTTCACTATGTTCAACATCAAAGGCCCTCCTCCGAGTTCCGACTCACAGAGAGGCTCGGAGGGTTGTAACGAGAT
Organism: Rhineura floridana; assembly: GCF_030035675.1. NCBI lineage: Eukaryota > Metazoa > Chordata > Lepidosauria > Squamata > Rhineuridae > Rhineura > Rhineura floridana. Next base: position 15,623,502 of record NC_084498.1, on the reverse strand, counting down.
CTAGGGCCTTTTCAGTGGTGGCCCCCGAACTATGGAATAGTCTCCCCGACGAGGTTCGCCTGGCGCCTACACTTTTATCTTTTCGGCGCCAGGTTAAAACCTTTTTATTTTCCCAGGCTTTTTAAAAATTTTACATGTTATTGTTATACAGACCAGGCTGTTAATTGTTTAAAATATATGCTCAGTGTTACTATTGTCATTTTAATGTATTTTTATTGTATTGTATTTATTGTGCACCGCCCAGAGAGCCTCTGGCTTCGGGTGGTATAAAAATTGAACAAAATAAATAAATAAATATTGTCTACACTGACTGGTTACAGCTTTCCAGAATTTCAGATGCCTTTTTTTCCCTTCCCTACCTGGAGATTGAAACTGGGACTTCCTCCATGCAAAGCAGGTGTCCTACCACTGAGCTTCGGCCTTTCTCCAAAACTCTCTTGTTAGTCTTATAATGAATAGAGAAAGGCACTGATGCCCAATTGCCCAGTTCCTATTTTCCTTGTGAGATTACCCACCAAGCCTCCCTTCTCAGAAGAAGACACTTGTATTCAGCGCCTCTGGGGGAAACCATGATCAGTCCAATAAGGCTCACAGTTATTTGCTCATCAGCTTATTAGAAGAGGAGAATAGATTATGCTCTTCACATTTTTATTTATTGATTGGGGCTGGTTTTGAGGTGTTTATTTTTATTTTATTTTAAGGTCCACTTACGATAAATGTGCCTAAAGTGGGGAAAACTACAAGGCTAATTAACCTTTCCTATAAAAGCAGATGAGGATAATTAATGGCCCATCCAACAGCAGTGGAAACTTTTTTTTTCCTTTAAAGAGGGGAAGGAATCATGATAAAGTTTACAGAAATGCTCTGTTGCAGAAAATTAAATCTACAGTTTGCATCGGCAAGCTAATGACCTCCAAGCACTTTGGACATTAATAGTGTCGTATGATTTACAACTTAATATTGTGAAACCAGCAAACCTGACTATCTTCGTGGTGGGTGGAGAGTATATAGAGGGGAGGGGTGTATTGCAGGGATTTAGGGGATGGGACAGGCAGAGAAGGGCTGAGGCACAGGCTAGCCTGGTGAGGCTTTGCAGCTGGAAGTAGGAATGGAATGGGAGAGAAATTCAGTTCAGTTTGCATGTAAAGGTGAATCTATCAAATTCGCACTTTCTAAAACGATATGAGAACCCAAACAGCCATACTTGTGCATCAAGCGATGCACGTTGGGGCTCGAATCTCATTTGCGCTCATGGGGACTGAACAGGCAATGACAGTCCAGGAAAGAGATGGTGGGGTTGAGTGAGTCCTATCTCACTAACCTTTTAGACTGTGGTGGCTGATGTCCCTCGGCAACATGAACAGAGACTGGCTACCCACCATTCCAAATCTCCTGGATCTGCATCGGTAGAAATCATAAAGCTGTCGCACAAAAGAGAAAAGGGCTTGATTGGACAGGAGAAGGGGAGGCAGACCTGTTCTGTTATTGTTGTTTTAACCATCTTCTTTCCTGGTGTGTTTTTTCTGGGTGACCAGCGCACAGTGGCAATTGATGGCCATTGGAACTGGTAGGGTGGGAGGCAGGGATGCCCCCATTAGATGGGACTAGAGCCAATGAGAAATCAAGCCAACTAATCCCTACCCTTCTGCCTGCTGGGTTCTACAAAGGCAACACTCAGAGACTAAGGCTTTAATCCAATACATGTCTACTCAGAGGTAAGCTCCATTGGGTTCAATGGGACTCTCAGGCAAGTGTGTACTGGATTGCAGCCTAAGGGTAGCAACACACTTACTGTTCTGTGGGTTCCAGTGCATCTCCACCTCTTTTTTCCCACTCCTTTTTACTGCAAAACCTGGTGGGATCATTGAGTGATTTTTTTAAAAAAATTGAACTTCAAAGAGATTTCACAACTGATCGGCAGATCAACCTGTTCCCCCTCCAGGTATGGCTCATGGAAATGCTTTGATCTGGCGACTAGTGTGTTTACAACCTAAAGAGGAGGAAGCTGGCAGACACTGCCACCCCCTGGACAACTTATAAATATGAAGGCAGGTAGATGGGGGATGGCTGAAGGAAGACTGCGACTGGTGGCACTCACCCTGATGGAGCAACCTCCACTCCTTTTAGAGTTCTTTGAGAGTGTCAACAAGTATGTAGACAGCAGTGATCCAATAGCCATTAGGCACTTAGGCTTTCAAAAACCTTTTGATCAAGCACCTAGAATCATATCATAGAATCATAGAATAGTAGAGTTGGAAGGGGCCTACAAGGCCATCGAGTCGAATCCCCTGCTTAATGCAGGAATCCAAATCAAAGCATTCCCGACAGATGGCTGTCCAGCTGCCTCCAGTGTCTGAGAGCCCACTTCCTCTCTAGGTAATTGGTTCCATTGTCGTATGGCTCTAACAGTTAGGAAGTCTAACAGTCGGAATCTGGCTTCCTGCAACCTCACCAAAAGCTCCTCAAATAGCAGTCATGGGATAAGAGGAGATCAGAAACTGGTTAAGAAACTGGAAGGAGAGAGTAGGAATAAATGGACAGTACTGCCAATGGAAGGGTATAGAAAGTGGAATCCCCCAATGATCAGTATTGGGGCCGGTGCTTTTTTAAACTTCTTCCATAGTGATCTCGAGTTAGGAGTGAGCCATGAAGTTACCAGGTTTGCTGTTGATACCAAATTGTTCAATGTGGTTTAACTCAAGGGAGGGCACCACTTTCAGCTGAAGAGCTGCATTGCCTCATGGGTGACCTTCTGGGGGCCACATACCACTGAGGGGCGGAGCCAGAGAAAAAACGGGCAGAGCAACAGATATGACTATCTTTGTACAGCAGGCTACATTCAAGCCGCGCAAAACTCAGACGTTTCTACCGATATGGACCTCTCTCCATTTGGGCAAGCAAGAGGCATTATCACAGATTGAGAAAATAGCCCAGCCACACAAACACCTGTAAGGAGGACATGGAGCAGGGCTTGTGAGGGTTGTGCCCTCGGGGGAGGGGCTGGGTGGAGGGGTTTGATTCAGTGCACCTTTAAAGCCAAATTATCACATTTGCACTTTCCAAAACACACTTATCCTTCAAAATTCCCCCAAAAGCACCGGTTCCAATACTGATCCTTAGGAGACTCCACTTTCTGCACCCCTCCTCTGGGAGAACTGCCCACTCATTCCTGCTCTCCAACCAGCCAATTTTATAGTAGGACATGCATTAGGTGGAAATGTACATAAAAATGAATATATTCATGAAAACAACATACAAAAATGCCTTAGGACAAATTGCTGGTAAAAATGTGTACATTCGTCAAAACAGCATATATAAAAAGGTGTTTATTAGGAGAAATTGCACTAAACTGTGGGAAAATTTTCGTGAGGTTTTTTTTTGTAAAAATGCAAAAACAAATCACAGAAATGTGAAGAACTGACTTTAAGACTGGAAAAAAGAGAAATTGAGAAAAGTGAAATTGTCAGATCCTTTCATTTTTACCAGATGGAGAGGCTTGGAGGGCCACATTAGCCCCCCGTGGTATGGAGGTTTCCCACCCCTCCACATATACAGGAAGGAGAACTGAACTAGCAATGACTGACTGGAAGAGAGATCTTGGGGTCGTGGTGGAAAGTGTGGAAAATGTCAGCCCAATGTGCAACAGCTGTGAAACTGGCATCATTAGGAAAGGGATTAAAATTTTTAATTTGCCAATATAATAATACCTTTCTGCAAATCTATAGCACAACCAAATTTGGCATACTGTGTGCAGTTCTGGTTGCCACACCTTAAAAGGGGTATTTTAGAATTGAAGGGGGAGGTGCAAAGGAAAACAACACAAATGATCAGGGAACTGGAACAACTTCTCTATGAGGAAAAGTTACAACATTTCATAGAATCATAGAAGCATGGGATCATAGAGTTGGAAGGGGCCTATAAGGCCATCGAGTCCAAGCCCCTGTGCAATGCAGGAATCCAACTTAAAGCATCCCTGACAGGCGGCTCTCCAGCTGCCTCTTGAATGCCTCCAGTGTTGGAGAGCCCACCACCTCCCTAGGTAACTGGCTCCATTGTCGTACTGCTCTTAGGACCTTTTTCCTGATATTCATTCAAAAACTGACTTCCTGTACCTTGAGCCCATTATTCTGTATTCTGCACTATGGGATGATCGAAAAGAGAACCTGGCCCTTCTCTATGTGACAACTTTTCAAGCACTTGAAGAGTGCTATTGTATCTCCCCTCGGTCTTCTCTTCTCAAGGCTAAATATGCCCAGTTCTTTCAGTCTCTCCTCATAGGGCTTTGTTTCCAGTCCCCTGATCATCCTTGTTGCCCTCCTCTGAACCTGTTCCAGTTTGTCGGCATCCTTCTTAAAATGCAGTGTCCAGAACTGGAAGCAGTACTAAAGATGAGGCCTAACCAGTGCCGAATAGGGGTAACTGCTACTTCACATGATTTGGAAACTATATTTCTGTTAATGCAGCCTAAAATAGCATTTTCCTTTTTTGAAGCCACATCACACTGTTGGCTCATATTCAGCTTGTGATGAACAAGAATTCTAAGATAATTCTCACACATAGTGTTGCTGAGCGAAGTATCCCCCATCTTATAACTGTGCATTTGGTTTCTTTTTCCTAGGTATAGAATCTTGCACTTATTGTAGCTCTGTGCGGGGAATGGGGTCTCTCAACAACTCTCAGCACTCTTAACAAACTACAGTTCCCAGGATTCTTTGGAAGAAAGCCATTACTGTTAAAGTAGTATTATAGTGCTTTAAATCTAATCCTCCTCTGTACCTATTCCAGTTTGTCTGCATCTCTCTTAAAGTTTGATATCCAGAACTGGACACAGTACTGAAAATGAGACCTAACCAGTGCTGAATCAAGTGATTTGGAAACTATACTTCTGTTAATGCAGTCTAAAATAGCATTTGCCTTTTTTGCAACCACATCATACTCTTGGCTCTTATTCAGCTTGTGATCTGTCTTGTGTGTAGTACTGCTGAGACAAGTATCCTCCATCTTATTACTGTGCATTTGGTTTCTTTTTCCTATGTGTAGAAGTTTGCACTTATCCCTGCCAAATTTTATTTGGGGCTTTTTAGTTTGGGAGGAGGAGGTGAATAATGCAGGATGTATCAAATGATGCACAGTGCAGAGAACAATAATACTACAACCTGGAGTCATCCAATGAAGCTGTATGTTAGAAGACTCAGGACAGTTAAGCATGACCCATAGGTCAGTCTTTCTTTTTTCCTCTCTTGGCAATGAGCCAGCTAGTACTGGCTACCTCCTGAGGACTATAAGGATTATTCCCTGTACAATCCAAATTAGCTAGAATCCATAGTGCAAGGATGTTGCATAAATCCAAAGGAGCTCTAAGCATGGTGTAAGGTATCCCATCGACATTCATACAGATGATTGGGCATCTCAAGGATCAGCTTTCGTTGGGTGGTATTCAGTGCTAGTCCTACTCAGAGAAGACCCAGTGAAGTTAATAGACACAACTAACTTAGGTCCATAAATTTCAATAGGTCTAATTCTTAGCTGAATATAACTCATTGTAACAAAAGTTAAGTTTCTAGTCCTGATAAGTCTTGGTTCCTGTTAAATGTGAGGAGTAAAACAGACCTTTAAAAATAAATGAAGGGAAATTCCCAAGCAATGGGACTTATTTTCTGAAATTTGCTCATGTTTTTGCAAGGGTCACCTTTTTCTAAATCTGTGAGGCAGCTGCTGAAATTTTCAATCAATGATGCAAGAGTGATTGGGGAGGGGGAACCTGATATACAGCTCAGAGCCACCTTGGGACGTGAACTTGATAGACAAGCCTGAGCTGTAATATTAGCCCACACAATCACAAAAGGATAATCTCCCTGTCAAACAGAATGTCAGCAATACATCAGAATATTTATCAAGGAAATCTTTTCATGCACTCTGGAAAGTGATTTGTTTTGTCAGTTTACAAGGAGGGCTGGAGGTCCTTTGAGGACAAACTCTAACCTCCTTCTGTTAAACATAGGAGAATATGAGAGCATAGACATGGGTTCAGCACAGACAGGGGCCAGACAGATGCCATGGGGAAAGTCTCCATCAGGGCAAGGTGATCCCTATACCATGCAAGTACTTGAGGGAGCAGAGCCAAGTTCATCCACAGGTGGAGAGTGAAGGGATGCCTTCTAGTATAGCAGCCTTCCCCAACCTGGTGCCCTCCAGATGCTGCTGGACTCCAACTGGCTATAGGGAAAAAAAAGTGAGGCCTATGCTCCCTTGCCACTCCCACAATGCACTGCTTCCCATCTTAGGAAGAGAAGGCCCCAGAAAGTCTATGGTCTTGCATGCCTATCCCACAATGCATTGTTTCCACATTCAGGAATAATAAATAATAATAAATTTTATTTTTCAGCCGCCTATCTGTCCAGGTTAGGGACACTCTAGGCGACGAACAACAAGAAATAAAACAATCCATATACATCAACATAATCAAATTTTAAGCTAAAGAAACCATCCGTTAATTCAGTTATAACATAAAATTAATCTGTCCCAATCTTGTAGGCCTGCCTGAACAGCCAGGTCTTCAAGGCTCAGCAATAGCTGGACAGGGAGGGAGCATGTCTGAGATCAAAAGGGAGGGAGTTCCAGAGGGTGGGGGCCACAACAGAGAATGCCCTCTCTCTGGTCCGTACCAGCCTAGCTGTTCTCACCGGTGGGACCGAGAGAAGGTCTTGCGAGGCTGATCTCGTCAGGCGGCACAATCGGTGATTCTGGAGGCGTTCCTTCAGATATACTGGGCCGAAACCGTATAGGGTTTTAAAGGTCAACACCAACACCTTGAATTGGGCCCGGTAGACAACTGGTAACCAGTGAAGACCTAATAACACTGGGGTGATATGATCCCAGCGACGGCTATGCGTAATCAAGCGTGCCGCCGCATTCTGTACCAGCTGTAATTTCCGGACCGTTTTCAAGGGTAACCCCACGTAGAGCGCATTGCAATAGTCTAGGCGAGAGGAGACCAGGGCATGTATCACCTGAAGACTCATGGTCCTACCTACTGCATAAAGAGTAAGGCTTATACTCCTACCTGCCTCTCTCACATTGCATTGTGTTCTGCTCCCCTCAGCTCAGTAGTTTTATACATCTCAAACCCTTTTATGTTTCTCCCCGATTAAGGGAGCCACTTTATCTCTTTCTCCAGCATGGCAAGCCACTTCCAGGAAACCAAACACATCATTAAGGGCAATCTGGTCTTGTCACGCTGAAATAGGCTCTCTCTTTATATATTAAAAACACATTTGAAAGGCATTCAGTTTCCCCACAAATTAGAGAGGCACAAATTCCTCGACTGTAAACATAACCGTTTACCTAATTGTGCTCATGCACCTTCCTTTAGTGGCCCAGGAGTGTATATGTTTATTTTCAAATTTGAAAGACTTTTGTCACTTTCTGGGTATAACATGGCATACAATTTGAGCAGCACAGCTGCCGATGAAAAGGATGAAGGATTAGGCTCAGTTTGTTTGCATCTTCCCTATACTAACTGTATCGGCTTAAGAACATAATCGTAACAACAGTTATTTTTGATCATCCTTCCTCCTCATCTACCACTAGCTCTCTACTGGCAGTCACTCTCCCTAGACAAGTTTGTCTTGGTCCTTCTGTGGGTTGTAGCCTACTACGTCCTACTCAGAGTAGACCCATTGATGAACTATTACTGAACTATTAACTTCAGTGGGTCTGAGTAGGGATGGAAGGAACTGTCAATTTCCGTTCTCTTAGTTTCTAATTTTGCAGACTTAAATTCCATTTTCCACATTTCTGCAGCAATTTGATATTTTTTCCTTTTAAAAATCCTTATGAAAATTCTGCAGCATATTACTACAAATTTCTCCTCTCTCACACACAATTTTGTATGCAATTTTGACTACCGTACACATGTTTGCAAGCAATCCCCCCTGATATAATCCGTTTTCTATGTTATTTTCACCCCATGTTTATTTTTATGCACATTTTCCCCAAACATATGCATTTTTATAAACATTATTTGGTTGGAGATCTGCATTGCAAAATTCAGAATGTGTTACAGTTCCTGGGATCCTTTTGGGGGAAGTCATGTGCTTTAAATGCACAGTGCACATGCCCTGCCCTCGCGTCTGCAAATATTTTGCTGAACATGCTTAGAAACCTCCTTGCAACCATCATAACAGAGGTTTCCCAATTGCAAGGATGCTTATGCACATTCAATCAAATATGCCTATAAGCCCCCCATCTACTTCACACATTTGTGACAGGCAAGCAAAAGTCAGGAATGGAAATCATATGGCTGGCATGCGAGGGGGGGCACCCAAAGTGTGGCAGACGTGGATGGCCTCGGCCCCTTCACCCCTTCACACCTTTTCACCTCCCCTGTTCAAGCTGAATACTCAAAAAGGGCACAGGCAAATCTGAGTTTCAAAATGCAGCTGATGCCTCAGTAAGCAAATCTGGAGAAAAGATTAGGATGGTTGGCGGTCTAGCTGTTACTCCATCCGTTCAGCTTTATCACTTAAGGCAGGGATGGCTAACCTTTCTTTTCTTTTGTTACTTGACATCAAAGCAGTTACAACATGTTTGGAACAACAACCACAGAATAAAAAAATTAAAAATACAATAAAAACAAATTTCAATTGTTGCAACAACAAAAAAAGCATGTTCTTAATTGCCTGCATAAGCCTGGCAAAAGAGAAACGTTTTCAGCAGGCGCTGAAAAGTTAAAACAGAAGGTGCCTGCTGAAACTCTGTTGGCAGAGCATTCCGGAGAACCGGAGTGATGACACTGAAGGGTCCATTTTGTGTTGATGTTAAATGAGCCTTGCCAACTCAGAGAATGACCAAAGCCGCTCCTGCAGATTATCTCAGTGATCGAGCAGTACAATGTGTTGGCTACACACGCTAGCAGCCAATCGCTTAAGATCAGGACATGTTCTACCTCTGCAGCACAATTTCTCATGTTAACAAATTCAGCATGAAATTTTGCTAAAGACAGGACAATTAGAGCTACATTATAGGTTTTCTTGGTGTTACTGTGAGCAAATAGAGGGTTTTTTAAAAGCTATTTGCTGAAAGGTAGACTAGTGTTTGCAGTTCTTCAATAGACCTGGAAGATATTTCTCCCTTGGAGATATTAGTTAATCTTCTGTACCTGGCATCCAAGTCTGATGAGGCCTCCTAGGAAGTGGAGAAGCCAGAGGACCCTATTATGAGCCTCAGCTCAGGGTGGAACAGTGTAGTTAAACTATGGAATTAGCTCCCACCAGATGCAGTGATGGCCACCCACTTGGTTGGCTTCAAAAGAGGATTAGACAACTTTGTGGAGAATAAAGCTGCCAATGACTACTAGCCTTGTTGGCTACACTCTGCCTCCATAGTTGGAGGCAGTATGCTTCTGAATGCCAGTTGCTGGAAACTGCATGAGGGGAAAGTGCTCTTGTGCTCAGATCCTGCTTGCATACTTCCCATTAGCATCTGTTTGGCTTATGTGAGAAAAGGATGTTGGACTCTATGGTCCATTGGCCTGATGCACCAGGCACCTCCTCTGTTCTTCATGGTGAGTGGTCCTACCCCTAGGAAGTTGTGGCAGCAAGGGACCACCCACCACAGTTCTCCAGCCCAAAAGTTGCCAGAAAGGGCAACCAAAATTATCAACGGGGTTGTGACAGACCCTAGAGGAGACTGACTACCTTGCATCCAGCTTGACTGAAGCAAGAGGAAGCCATATTGGTCCAACAAGATGTAAGGGAACTCAGCTAGAAGACTTTCCTTGCAGATACTTCAAAACTAAATAATGTTTTGGTTTTCATTTGGCAGCTGCTGTGATAACACTGGAGCTTTGCTTCTCCCCTGATGTGGCCTTGAGGAACAAACATTCCAAAGCTGTAGATAAGAAAGGCCAATTGAAGCTGGGGGTGTGGGGAGAGAAGAAGCCTAAGAAATAAAGTGCTTTTCGTTTTGAGCCAAAACTCAGTACTCTGCCTGCCTGCCTGCACGCTAGATACTGGGAGTTTAACAGAAAAGGGGAATGAATTATTGAACAATATTTGAGACAATATATTTGCATGGACTTCTGACCTCTTGATCCATCTTGTTTTATTAATGTACAAGAAAATACATTTTCATAATAGGCTAAAATAAGAAGAACTTTTCCTGTACTTAATTGTCTTTATTTATTGAATTGTCCCAGCTGGTATAGCACAGTGGGGAGGAGAGCCTGGCTGGGAGTCCAGAGTCTGTGAGTTCAAATCCCTGCTTGTGTCTCCTGGGCATCAAGGGCCAGCTGAAGATCACCCCCACAGGGAGTGGCTCAGGGGTTACGTGCCCTGCCACTTGTGCAGCCATGGGCAAGCTGCAGAGTCCCAAGGAGCCCAGTTGCCCCCCAGCTGCCAGTTGCGGACAAGGAAGGGGCTGGCTTGTGCAGCTGTGGCAAGCTGAGCAGGCCCTAGCCAGCTGGGGAGGACTAGCCTCAGAGGGAGGCAATGGTAAACCCCCTCTGAATACCACTTACCGTGAAATCCCTATTCATAGGGTCGCCATAAGTCAGGATCGACTTGAAGGCAGTCCATTCCATCCCATCTGTGAAGATGCATTTTTTTGTAGTCCAGATAACTGGAAGCCACTTTTCTGTAGAAGATGGGAAGTATCCCAAAAGGTAGGAGGTTTTGACCTCTGACAGTCTAGAACAACTCTCTTATAAAGATAGGTTGCAACATTTGGGGCTATTATAGTTTAGAGAAAAAATGTTAATAAAGCAAATGGTGGGGGAGAGAAACACAACAGAGGTGTACGAAATGATGCATGGTATGGACAAAGTGGACAGGGATAAGTTTTTCCCTCTCTGTCAGAGTACCAGTAGCAGGAGTCATCTTGTGAAGCTTATTGGTGGGTGATTCAAGGATGGACAAATGGAAGGATTTCTTCGCAGCGCATATGGTTAAACTATGGAATTCACTACCAAAGGAAGCAGTAACGGTTGCCAACCTGGAAGGCTTTAAAGAGAGGTGAGAAGGTTTTGTGGAGGAGGAGAATGCCATCGATGGCTACAATGTGTGGAGAAGGAGCTGAAATAAAAGCCTTGCACTGCTAAGCATCAGGGCCTGTTCTCTTTGTTTTGATAGCAACAGCTACCACTCATGATGGCTTTATTTATTTATTAAATTTGTTCATTTCTTTTCTACACAAATACATGCAGTCACATATTGTCTCCGTTATCAAAGGCGACATGCCTCTGAATGCCCATTCCTGAAGGACAAAAGAGGAGTATTGCACTCATGCCCTGCTTGTGGGCTTCCCAGAGGTATCTGGCTGGCCGCTGTGGGAAATGAGACTCTGGACTAGATAGGCCTTTGGTCTGATCCAGCAGGGCTCTTCTTATGTCCCTGATGAAATCCTCCATCAGCAAAGCTGCTAATTGCTGTGGGCGAGCAACTTCTCCATCCACCGTGATTAGCTTTCTTCCCATAGCAGAAAGCAGCTAAGACAGTGCATTTCTGTGAAGGCACAGTTGGGGGGGGGGAGGTTTGCAAAAGCCCTCCCTGTGTGCCACCACTCCACTGCTTGTGACTGCTATATTTTTTAAAAAAATAATTCAATCATGCAACCAGGCTGTAATTCTATGGTGGGGAACAAGAGACAGCCAAGGTGGCCAAGCATCATTGGTAGAGCATCTGCCTTACATGCAGAAGGCCCCAGGTTCAATCCCTGGCATCTACAGGCCTGGGAGAGACCCCTGCCTGAGACCCCAAAGGCCTGCTGCCAGTCAGTGTATACAGTACTGAGCTGCATGGAAAGCAGTTGCTGTTAACATTGAGCTACAGCCCTCCTCCCCCACGAAGAAGCTTAAGAACTGTAGTTTGTCCCCTCACAGAGCTACAATTCCCAGCACCCTTTAGAAAATAACAGTACCTAGGATTATTTTTGTAGAGAGGGGATGTGCTTTAGAAGTATGGAGTGTACACAGCTTACTCCAGCTCCAGGGCTAGCTGAGTTTTTCCCCAGTCATGAGATTGAGAAGCCTATGGACCGTTCCTCCAGCATGCTCCCAGTCTGCCTAGCCATGCCCCCATTTTCACCTTTACTGACATAAGAGCTCTGATTCTGGTAGGGCAAAAACCGCAGGCATCTAACATTGTATCTCCCTCTCTCTGGGGTGCAGACGTCTCCCTCAGCCCTTGGAGAGGGAGATCTGATGTTTCCTATGGCCTCTGGGGTGACCTTCCAGAGGCCATAGCATTGCAGGACCCGTGTAAGAAGAGCAGCATGTTGTGTTCAAGCCTAGTGTCAGAACCCACAGGACAAGGTGGGTAGGAAATTTCAGGACCACAGACAGCGCCATGTGAGCAACTTGCACTGCCAAAGGTTGAGAGCAGAATTGGGCTCTTTCAGCCTCAGATTCCAGACTCCTTCTCTTATATCAGGTTTTCTCCCCTTGTGGCTAACTTTAGATTGTTAGAGGAGCAATCCTCTGGCCTGAAGACAGGTATTCCTCCTCCATTCCATAACCTACCACCTGATGCACCACTGGCCCAGTGAGGTCCTGAAGGGGCATTTGCCTGCTCAGGACCATGGGGAGATGTCTATAAGGCTCTGAATTCTAACCCTACAGGTATGGGAGGATCTTCTGGTGGCTCATCTCTATCATCCTGAGGCTCAGTGGTCTCCTGCTCTCCAGCAGAGGACTCAGGCCCTGCACCTGATCTGGCTGCTCACCTGGAGACTCTGCAACCTCTGACTCAAAGTCTTAATCGCTGCTGGACTCTGCAACATTTTCTTGTGTCATGACCCCAATGTAGAATGCTCCCTTTTCAGGATTCCACCTCCCCATCCCATTTTCCCATTTTTCATTCCAACCGTATTTCATGCCCACTGAGCATCGGAGGCCTATTTTAGGGGGCTTCCCCCTGAAGGTTACACACACACATACATAAAGATGTTTTTTATACTTATGCAAACCTCAGGGTTCTCCTGAACCTGGCAATCGTGCCATTTTGGCTGCATAAGAACCAGCGCTCAGAGATATTCATATGACAGCCTTCCTCCCACCTGGTGCCTTCCAGATGTTTTGGGCCACAGTTCCCATCATCCCCAGCTAGCATGGCCAATGGTCAGGGATCATGGGAGTTGTAGACCAGTTTTACATCTGTAGGGGGATCAGGTGGGAGAAGGCTACATATATGATAGGCAGCTTGGCCCTTAGCTACCCCAGAGTCATTCGCAATCTGGCTTCTGACATTTGACAAAGATTGCCTCTGGACATACAACAGAGCAAAGCTGTACCACTTACTTCCCCCAATTGACTTTTCTATGTTCTGATTTAATCCAGTCTGACCTTTAGCTGGGTGGGAGGAGAATGCTTATATTCCTCAAGTTCCTCTTGTGAAGCACCTTGTTTAAAGGTGCAGGAGCAGCTGTATCTGGGAACTTTCAAACTTAAGATAAACTTTGGGAGTCTGGGGACAGTTTTAATTTTTCATGACTTCACCAGCTCATCTCTGGGCACGAGTTCTTTATTGGGGGGGGGGGAATACCCAATTCTCCTGGGAGGGGAAAATTCTCTGAAGAGGCCAGAAATCAAATAAGAGCTGATGGACGCCTCTAGTAACTCCAACCAGAATTCTTTCAGACCCATCTGATCACATATCAGTACACAGTGCTTTGCAACCCCTGGCAATCAGCTGATCCTTGGCATTACAAAGCACAGGACATTGCAGACACCAGTAATCAGATGATCATTGGTGCCTGCAAAGGCACCTTTTGTCCCAGCTGTGTCTTAAATAACATCACGGGCCAATTTTTTTATTTATTTAAGCACTTATATACCACCTTTTCTCCAAGGAGCTCAGGTGGCATACAACATGATTCTCCCACTCCTCATTTAATCTCCACAACAACCCTGTGAGGTAGTTAGGCTGAAACATAGTGACTGGCCTAAAGTTACCAGTGAGCTTCAGGGCTGAGCAGGGATTCAAATCCTGGTCTCCCAGGTTCTAGTCCAACACTCTAACCACTATACCACACTGGCTGTCTCAATCAGGAGGGCCACAGGCTGGAGGTTTCCTCCCATTATGCTAGGGAAAGAAAAAAAGTAAAGCATATAAATAGGGATGGGGAGAAATTCAATTTAGTTTGCATGTGAAGCCAAATCTGTCAAATTCACACTTTCTGAAACAATATGAGACCTGAAACACAGCCATCCTTCAGAACTCTTTCAGTCTGCTTCTGTGTTAGAATTGCTTTTCAATATGCTTTTAAACCTTCTTTTAAAAAAAACAATATGTTTCTTAACCTTTTTAAAAAAATGTCTTCAAAGCTTTTAAAAAAAGGTTTTAAAGTTATTTTGTTTTAATGTATTTTAAGGTCTGTTTTTATGAGGTTTTAACGTGTTTTTTAGTGCTTTTGTTTGCTGCCCTGGGCTCCTGCTGGAGGAAGAGTGGGATATAAATCAAATAATTAATAAATTAATAAATAACTGACACATAGGTAAATTTAGCAATGCAGTTCTGCAACCGAGCAGTGTTTACAAAAATGCATATAGTAGGGGGAGATGTGCATAAAAATGAATGTATTGGTGAAAATAATGTACAACAATGCATTATGTTAGGTGAAATCTTTTGTACAAATGTGTACATTGATCAAGACTCCATATAAAAATGTGTTTATTAGGAGAAATTCACACTAAAATGCTGAATTTTCATGAGATTTTAAAAAAATATATCACTAATTGCTATAGAAATGTGGAGCACTGAAGAGTAGAAAAACGGGAAACAGAGACCCAAAGTTGACAGATCATTCCATCCCTACATACAGTACAAAGCAAAAGCTGATGGGGGCCCAACATGGCAGACAAACCAATTATTTAGTAATGGAGCAAGTTGCCCAAGTCAGGCTTCCAAGTGGGCCTATAAAGCTCAACAATCCTCCAAACTCCAAGGACAACTTGGTCTATTCCAAGCCCAGTTCTGAGCCGGATTGAGCCCCACTGCAACTCCAACAATGTCATCAGGTGTACGCTTAAGGTGAGCCTCCAAGCCACCTACCTACCTCCTTCCCACTTACCTGGCTTGCGGCACCATTATTATTATTATTATTATTATTATTATTATTATTATTATTATTATTATTATTATTATTATTGTTGTTGTTGTTGTTGTTGTTGTTGTTGTTGTTGTTGTTGTTGTTGTTGTTGTTATTATTATTATTTTATTCAATTTCTATACCGCCCACAGCCAACGGCTCTCTGGGCGGTGAACAGCATAAATTTAAAATACAATATAATAAAATCACAGATCAATACCACACACATAACAAAATTCCAAAGACTAAAAACATATTACATAATTGTTCTAGTATACTAAGATGTAATAAATATACTAAGAATATATATTAAATATATATAAATATATTATAGTGGCAAGACAAAGGGAGGAATCCCTCTCCCCTGGTTCCTGGCACCAGGAGTGCTGGGAAATGTAGTTCTCCTGGTGCTAATGAAAGATGTCAGTTCTGAAGGTGGGCAAGAGGACTTGACTTGAAACCCAAGCTGGAGAAGCTTCTATGGCTGTTACGCTCACTTTGTATTTGAGGTGAGCGTCACAAGCCACCGAAATTTATATGTAATATGACACTCAAGTGACCTCACTTAAATTCTGCACTTCTCCCCTACCCATATACAGCAGATGAGGTGTTCCAGTACAATTGACATCCAAATAAAAGCAACAGCCACGGATGAAAGAAAGAATTGCAGTTCTTCACTGGCCATGCGAAACACATTATCCCTGCCAAGTTGAAAAACGTTTGGGCTGTCATGCTCCTGCTGATGAATGTGTCCTCCTTTTGGCTGGTGCTCTTTCCAAGATCAACCCCCATTAGGAAGCTATGGAAACCTTTTGCCCTGAATCCCCATGAAGGAATTGCTTTTGGCCAGTCTAAGGGAGAAAGAGGACCATCGGTAAAGAAGTGAGTCGTCTGAAGGTGACACCAAGCTTGACGGGGGCTTGACATTTGCTCCTGTGCTACTCCTTGAAGGAATTCTATTCTTTTATTGTCATCCCACCATGATCCAAAAAAAAAATTTTTTTTGTTGAAAGAGCACACAATCTTTTCTCAATCTAGCTGTCCTTTTAAGAATGGATCTTGAAAGTCAGAACAATTATGTAGCTGTCAGAATTGACCCAAAGTAATGTAGGAAGTGGCCTTAAGCCAAATCAGATAACTGATCCATCTAGTGGCAGTGGCTCTCCAGGGTTTCAGACAGGGGTCTTTGGTTACCCTACCTGGAGGTGCCAGGAGTTGAACCCTGGGCCTGACTGCCATGCAAAATATATGCTCCATCACAGAGCTAAGGCCCTACACAACTATCTGACAGAGATATCAGAGGTTGCTGTTTGTCAAATCAGACCAATAGTCCATCTAGCTCAGCATTGTCTCTATCAGTGAGGTAGCCAGAGTTGTTGGACTCCAATGTCCATCAGCCCCAGTCAGCAGGGCTAATGATTAAGAATGATGAGAGTTGTAGTCCAACTACATCCCAAGGACACCATGTTGGATATCCCTGTTCTATGCTAATCAGCAGCACATCTCCAGGGTCTCAGACAGGAGTCTTTCCAAACCCTTCCTAGAGATGCCAGGCATTGAACATGAGACCTTTTGCTGCACCACTAAGCTGCAGCCCTTTCCCATTGGACAGAGTCAACAGGGAAGGAGTCTACCGAGTAGTTCATTGGGAGGGGAGTTTTATCAATACAAACAGACAGGGAGCATCAATGGGGAAGAACATAGGACCAAGTCAGACCAATGGTCCATCCAACTCAGTATTGTCGACACTGACTGGCAACAGCTCTCCAGAGTTTTAAGGCGGGGACAATCTGAGCCCTATCTGAAGACAACGGGGGTTGAAACTGGGACCTTCTGCCCAGAAAACAGATGCTCTTCCACTGAACTGTGGCCCATCCCCTGCAAACAAAGCAAGCCATTCCTTTCCTTCCATTTTAAAAAGGAGCCCAGCTGTCCTTAGCAGCATAGATAATGACAGGTCTTTAGGGATTAATATAAGGACAAAACCGATACAATGAATGACCAAAGATAGCTACTCCAAAATCCTGTTTCATAGGGATAATTGGAACATAAAGAGGTGTCACCTAGGGAACCTCATCCATTGATTAGGCCCCAACACTGTCTTCCCATGCAAAGGCCCACAGAGTATTTGAGATCCTCCAATTTTTTAAAACCTCTTCTAATAATTTCAGTTCATGTTCAGAGGGCGGAAAAATCATTTGAGGCTAAGGAAGGTTGCATCTAATCTTCAGACAAATGGATGATTTATTGACAAAAGTCACCAGGAGTGAATCATTAGGTGTTAGGCAAAGCTCTGTTTTGCAGCCTCCAGACACCATCAGGAACACTTGCTGAGGAGCTCCATAATTGCAATGCGCACTTTCTTTAAAAAAAAGCAAATTGACAGTCTTTCTCACTGTTTGCATTTGCTCTGTTTCCTTCCTTGCAAAATGAAGCCAATAAACTATGGAAGCGGGTAAACTGTCCAAGCACATTATCTTTTGTGAAGTGAATGTTTTATTTTTTTTATTTTATTTTTTATTACATTTCTAGACCGCCCTATAGCAATAAGCTCCCAGGGCGGTGAACAGCATAATAAAACAGATTAAAATACAAGCGGATGTAAATACAATACAGTACACAATAAAACATAATTAAAATTCCAAATTTAAATTCAATTTTAAATTTTTTAAAATGCCTGGGCATTTTAAAGGGGTCGGAGGTAATCACAGTGATTAATATTCACTAACAGGCAAAAAATCTTGCAGTTTAAGAAAGTGCCTATAGCCCACAGATATTTCTATAAAACTTTTAAAAGCAGGAAAATTGGGCAGCTATAGTGAATGCACCAGGGGAGCAGGAAACCTGACCTCCTCTCTGAAATATTGTACTGCCCTACAAATTTGTGAAAATGCAAACACAATTTGGCTTGGTCTTTCACAGTCCAATCCACTTTCTGTGTAGCTTGAAATAATTTGGTAATACGTGCCTCTGAGCATATGAGGAGCGGTGGCAATACCTGCCATCTCCAAAGATGGAGAATTACATTTTTGTATGTTTGTTGGTGTTCTTACTTTGCTTCTTTCCTGTGTTACTACTGTTTCTACAGAGAATCTCACTTAGAAAATTGTATTTCTCTCATTATTCATCCTAGAAATCTGTATCAAATATATTTTTATTCATTTCAAAGCCTTTTTATTGGTCAGTGTCATATGATGGTGAAGACAGCCTTTTGTGTTTCAAACTGGAGGTTATATTCTATTTCTATTTCGGGTGCATTAACAGTTGAATCTGAAACTGCAGTTTGATGTAAAATCAGACTGATTACAATATGTTGCTACTTAAGCAATGAGTCTAGCTGTTGGAAAAAAAGAAACTTAGCCTGCCCAAGATGCATGTTTTCAGCCTGCTATGCTTAAACCACTTCACTTCACATTAGCCTGTAGTTTTGTCTGGTGGCCAGGAACAAGCCAACAAATTGAACAGCTTGCAATGAATTGTTTGGGTTGTCAGCATGTCTAAAAGATGCCCAAAACAGCCCCATTTCACCCATGGGAATGGGAATTCACATAGACTTTGCAGGACCATTTCTGGGCACAACCTTTTTAGTTGTGGTGGATGCATGTTCCAAGTGGCCACAAATATTTCCAATTACTTAACAACGGCGACGCATACCATAAAAGTATTGCAAGACCTCTTTGCAGGAACAAGTGTTCCTTAACATCTGGTAAGTGACAATGAGCCACAATTTGTAGCTGAACAGTTTCAGACATTCCTGAAAATGAATGGAATTAGACCCATAATATCAGCACTGTATCATCCAGCTACATATAGATTGGCTGAATGGTTTGTTCAAAGCTTAAAAAATGCTTTGCGAGCAATGTCAGGGGAAAACATCACACTTAACCAAAAGCTTGCAAATTTTCTATTTGCATATCACAACACTGTACATGCAACAACAAACCAAGTACTTGCAGTGTTGTTATTGGGTCATACTTTGTGTTCAAGGTTGGATCTTCTCAAGCCCAATTTGAGAAGAAGTGTTCAGGACAAACAACTGAAACAAGTTGAGCAATATTCTCACGAGGAAGCACACCACTTCTCAATAGGGACTACAGAGGAGAACAGAAATGGATATCTGGGACAATCAAAGAAAGGACTGGACTACTCTCCTATGCTGTAGAGATTGCTCCCAACAACATTTGGAGACAACACATTGACCAGTTGAGGAAATCAGGGGTACAGAATGAAGAGGTAGCACCAGATATGACTAGAGTTCCAACTGTAATTTCTGAGTCACCATCATCAACACCTGCCCTCAAAGAAGGCATTCCACCCGTGGTTGCTCCACACTCACCAGTGCCACCAGACACATCAAGCATTTCTACCTGTGATAATAGGCACTATACCACTTGAATAAGAAAGTCACCATAGTGCCTAAATTTGTAGAGATAATATGGGTTTATATCCAGCGTGGAGAAGTGTAGCGTATTGGGGCAGTGTTAATATGACTGTGATTGTTTAAGTATGCCTTAATCTATTGTTCTGCCAGTGATTATTTAGGGGTGCCTGGAAAATATATTCAGCCATGCCCCCTGTGGGTTTTTCTCCCTGTTCATTCTTCTTGTTCTGGAATATTCAGTAAAGAAAATGCTGGCAGCAGAAAACTGTGTCTTTTTGGGTAAAGGGCAGCAGGAGGACTTAACACTGTGAACATGGCTGATTTTTAATTAATTTCAACAAATTATGAGAACAGAAAAAAGTCCAAAAGGGGACTGGTTTCTCTCTCTCTCTTTTTACACTTTGAACTCTTGATTCTCTCTGACTGTTTTGTGTATCGCCATGAAAACTTAGAGGGTTGTTAAGCAAGCGTTTCTGAGTTCAGGACTGTAAGTTCTGTAAGGTTTTGCTTTGAAATGAGCTTATGAGAAGGATGAGAATGGCATAGGGGTATTTTCAATTTAACATTGCACAATGTGAAAAATCCATGCTGACTATAGTATACAGCCACTCTTGTGGCTGTATAATTTATATTTATGGCACGCCCTTCATCAGTAGGTCCCAGGGCGGGTTACAAAATCTAAAATACCATATTAAAAAGAATTAAAGCACATTTCAATCACAAGAACAGGGTGAGGAGCCCAAGGATCCAAAGGCCAGGGTGAAGAGGTGCTAATGTGCCCAGAACTGTACAGCAAAGGTGCCAGACTCACCTCTGTAGGCAGGGAATGCCATAACTTAGGGGCTGCCACAGAAGAAACTCCCTCCTGGACCCCCCCCCCAAATGTCTGAGAGTGGCAGAACTACCAATATAATGTTATTGGCAATTGCCTGCTGGAAATCTGAAGAAGGGTGTGTGGTTTTCTCCTCTCTATTATGCAGCATAAACTCTGAAATAAGCTCCCTGTTACACTTGAGAGAGTAAAGAATGGCATTGTTAGACCCAGCCCTACCATTAAGGAGAGTGCAGTAGCTGCCTCAGGTGGCAATTGCAGGAGGGGGGATGAGATGTTGGGGGACAGTTTTGTGGGCCAAGAAACCTTTCTAGCCCTCTTCTGAGGTAGACTGCTGCCCTCAGGTGCTCTAGAGGATGCCATCTCTTTGCCAGTGTTGAAATACTATTCTAGTGCCCATCCAGCTGTACATTTTGCAGGCAGCGAAATGTCTTGAGCCAGACTTGCTCACTGGATGCCCAACCAAATGGACACATGCATGAAGGAACGTAAGAAGAGCCTTTTTGGATCACCTAATCCAGCATCCTATCCCCACTGTAGCCAATTAGATACTTCTTGGAAGACAATCAGACCACGGAAGCAATAGCCTTCTCTTGTTACTCTCTCCCAGCAATTGGTATTCAGTGTTTTTGGCCTAGATACCTGTATCTCATTCTCCCTGGTAAGAAAGAAAACCTAATTTCTATTGCTTTCCAATAAACAGCAATATAAAATGCTAGCAAGCAAAGTACATCCAAAGATGGTTAGATACAGCAGATGTAGAATGATGATGTCCATTGAATAATACAAGTGTAACAGTACTCCAACCCGCATGCTGTCCCCTGCTGCTTATGGACATCTCAAACATCATTTGCAGGATTCAGGAGGAGCTTGGTTCCATGAGCCTTGTATCCAAATTATCAATGGGGGAGAAATTTGCTCAGTTCACATACAACCCTATCTAATTTGTATCTCCTGGACCAATAAGTGAACCAAAACAAAGCGATCCTTCGCAATCATCACTTCTCTGAATTTTGTGGTGCATTTCTCCAGCCCAAAAACATGCACAAAAATTGCATATATTAGTGAAATAACATATAAAAGCACATTATGCAAGGGAAATTGCTTGCAAAAATGTGTATAAGGAGAGATTGCAAACAAAAATGCGTACATTAGGAGAAATATACCCTGAAGCTGAACAGCTGCCACCTTCTGGAGCACCTTCCCTAGGAAGGGGCTGTGAAAGCTGGTGGCTCCATGTCAGCAGAGCAGTGGAATCTGCTCCAGATTGTGAAAGTTCAGACTAAAACCCGGAGCAGATTCCACTGCCCCAATGACATGGAACCACCAGCCACTACTGGGAGGGGTATATCTGCAACCAGACAGTTGCTATAAAATATCTCCAGGTCCAGGGAGGGTTTTTTAAAGAGTGCTCACACCACTACTTCTTTAAGGTCAACAGGCACCTTCCCCTCTCATGAAGAGGCATTCACCGCTACACCCTCAATCCACCTGGTCAGCTTTGTCAACCAGAAAACCTCTCAAAGCATTCAGGAATTGTCCAGATTCCACAAGATCAGCTTCTTGGGGGTCCCTACGCAAGATGAGTTATGTGGTGTGGGGAACCAAGGAAGGGGCTTTGCAGTGGCAGGTCCTCACAAGTGGACGCCCCTCCCTACTGAGGCACCATCTCTTTATAGTTTTAGGCTGGTTAAGATGCACCTTTTCTGGCAGGCATTTAGAGGAGGAAAGACCCAATTATTTGCTGCTACAGCTACTGAGGAATTGCTAGCAAGTTATTATGAGTTGTTGTGTGTTTTAAGGGCTGTGTTATTTTATGAATTCTTTCCATCTTATTTGACTTTGTTGTGAACCACCCTGTGGCTTCTGCAAAGGGTGGCATATAAGTCATCCAAATAAATAAATTTTCAGGGCTGGACCATCTTAATAGGTCCCCTTTTTGGGGGTGGGGGGCTGTTACTGTCAATCCAAATCTCAACAGGAAGTCACCTGACCATGACAACAGAGTTCTTACAAACCCCTTCAAACCCAGACTACTCCAACCAGAAGCAAACACCAGATCAAAGGCATGACCTTCCATTTCAGCACCTTGGAAAGTTCTGACTAAAACCCAGAATGGTTTCAACTGCCCCGCTGACATTGAGGCCACCAGCCTGCACTATGCATTGGAGCCTTAGTGATGTACTGAGACAGCCCTATGGTTGTCATGGTGGCCATGAAGCCAGCCAGACCACTCAAGGCAGCCTCATTCTGGGGGGTTCTCCAAGGCAAGCTCTGAGATTGCCTGCGCTGGTTTGAGTAGGGAGGCTGCTGGCAGCAGGGTGGGCAGCTCCCAGCAGCATCCATGTTATTTCTCTTTTGCCCTAATGTCAGATATATGCCCTCAGAGCAGGGTGGTTTCCTGGTGAGGAACATGGAATGCCTATGGGAGGCAGCAAACTCCCGGATCCCAGCAAAACTAGGTCAAGCATATCATCTGCCCAGGTCTCGGTAAGACAATCACCACATTTCAGGAAGGGAGCCCCCTTTCAAGAAAATGGATTGGCAATTTCCAGTGGTGCACATTTTGCATCCAAGCCACCACCAAGGAAAATGTAACCAAGTCCTTATGAAACCAGTTGTTCTGGAGCAGGTGACAGAAAACAATACAGCTTGTCAAGTTACCCAGGGACTACCGGATGTAAAGCAGCACACTTTGGACTCTGCCATTGGCCAGGGGACCAGGGACCCTGGAGGCTGCTCCCCCTGCCTCCCAAGAAGAACATCAAGGCAAGGGATGGACCAAACCTGGACCCATCCATTGGCCAGAGAAGCAGCAGATGCAAAGCCAGATAGAATACTTAACTCCAATTGCCAGAAGCAAGCAAGGGGGGAGGACACTTTGACCCCATCCATTGGAAACAAGAGCCACCAATTGCTATTCAAGCAGGAACACCAGCAGTTGAAGATCACCTTGGCCTGATCATGACATAAATGACTGCTGGTTGCTCACCATTTTGTTCTGGCCTTGAAGAACCTGACTTCCTCCTCTGCTCCTCCCCCTCCACTCCTCTTTCCTTGTGTCTGATGGCAGTGCCTGTCTCATTTTTTTAAATTGATGCAAGCTGCTTTGAGAGACAGGGATTGTTGGAAATGTAGGATTAAAGTGTAGTAAATCAATAAATAATAAGTGATGGGTTGGGGTTTATAGATTGAGTCACTTTTTCCCTTATATATCACTCTGGGTGTTTTTTTAAAAATTGAATTTATATTAGCCATCTTGGAGGACTCGTGGTCAGCCTGGAGGACTATGCGCCTTAACTTAGAAGGGGCGGCTCTGTCTCAGGCGGCAAAATGTCTTGGGCTGGTCCTCATGGGGACGTCACTCACAGGTAGGAATGGAGGAAGATATTCAGTTCAGTTTGCATGTAAACACAAACCTACCTAACTTGCACTTTCCAAAATATGCAAACTGAAACTCAGCCATCCTTCAAAATTCACACTTCTCTGAACTTTGCAGTGGGGTTCTTCAGCCAAGTA
This sequence comes from Rhineura floridana, assembly GCF_030035675.1. Classification (NCBI taxonomy): domain Eukaryota; kingdom Metazoa; phylum Chordata; class Lepidosauria; order Squamata; family Rhineuridae; genus Rhineura; species Rhineura floridana. The sequence continues at coordinate 15,599,686 of NC_084498.1, read as the reverse complement.
ATACGTACAATAATGCATATACTAGGCTAAAGTGTGCATTAAAATGCATACCATGTATTAGTGAAAACAACATACACAACTGCGTTATGTTATGGGAAACTATTGTGCAAGAATGTGTGTTAGACAAAATCACATGCAAAAATGTGTATGCTTGGAGAAATTTGCACTAATATGCTGACGAATTTTCTTGAGAACTTCCTAAAAAGATTGCAAACTGATGTGGAGAACTGAACTTAAGACTGGAAAAATGAGGAACCAGAACTGACATATTCACCCATCCCTACCTACAGGCCACTTCATTACAAGGCAAGATAGTGTTGGTTCTGTGAATTGTACTTTGCTTGGGCACCAGAGATCTTGTCAGGAGAACTCTTGTGAAGCACCTGCTAGGTTTTAATTAAAATAAAATGAAACATCACTGTGCTGAACAGGTAGGAAGAGAAGAGGATGACCCTGCATTCAGCTGAGTTCTTGCCATTTGTTTGGGGCTTTGCACATTTTTTTAATGAGCCTTCCATGAAATGGCCATGGGAAGTGTCAAAAATATTCCCATTAAGCTCCTAACACTGATTGTTGGTTTATTTCAAAGCCTATCCAGACATGTAATTTTATTATGCACTTTTGTTTTAAAAACAGTTGATTATATTTTGATAGTTTATGCCCGCTGTTATTAAAACCTGTTTTTATTGCTATTTTTAAGAAATTGTTTTTATTAACGTAAAACATCACAATAATGGTAAAATATGGAGTGTCAGGATTATTAGAGTCCATAGCCCAGTCCAGGGAAATTCTCCTAAATGCCAAATTAACTAAGGTCAGCTCTCCATTGTGCATTTCCACGAGTCCGTGCTGGATTGAGGTTGTGTTCTGAAGTGGAAGCATATTCCTTAAAACTGGACCAAACCTCTGGAAATTTGTCTGACTCTATTCCTTTTCACATGGCACTGAGCTTGTTTTTATTTTTCCCATGTGGTGAACCTCACTGCCGGGTACCAAATTTCTAGTAAATTTGTGTGTGATGTTTTCCAGTTTTTACTTGTTGTTATTCTGATAGCCAGTGGTGGCTGGTACCTATTGGGACTGGTAGGGAGGAAGACAGAGAGCCCAAGAGTAGATAGAACCAATGACAGAGCCAGTTAATTTTTGTTCTGTCCCCATTCTCCTCCTGGCTACATTGGCAATGCTGACACTCAGGAGGAGTGGATGGACAGACAATGCCACCCCCTGGACTGGTTGTGGGTAAGAAGGGAGACAGGCAGAAGCTGGCTGAGAGCAGATTGAGGTCAGTGTAGTAGTGTCCCTCTTGTCCAATAGAACCACTGCTTCTAGCCATCACCAGCATGGTCACCAGGTCCTGAAACATAATATTTCTAGAGGTTTCATCTGGAATCATTAATAATGCTAATTGTAGAGTTGGTTGTTGGGATTGTTTGGTGATCTTACTCATTTCAGGAGAGGTCCAGAATGAGAAGGTTTCAGGAGATGTTTTATTGCTATTTTTACTGAATATTTTATACCATTTTATGCAAAGCACTTAGTGATTTAGTAATGAAAGTATAAACCACATTTTCATGCCCCAGCCCCAAGAACACGCATTTCAGGACAGCAAATACAGCTTTCGAAATCTACAGCACTATATGCTACCACGATAAAATATGCAGCAACAACTTAATAAAGCTTAAAAGGATAAGAGTTATCAGCCATCTGAAAAAAACATTAATTTAAAATTAATGCTGGGTCAAATAAAAATGGTATTATCCTGGTACCAAAAGGGATACAGCAGGAGCGCCAAGCATATCTCCCTTGGGAGGGCATTCCATATTGAGGTGCTACCACAGAGAAGGCCCACTCATTTGTACATGGTGCATAATGTCAATAGATGGAACAGAGAGAGGATATCCTTTATCTTATTGCCCAGGCAGATTGATATAGGACAGGAGAGGGGCAGTGGCATCACTAGCGGGGTGCGGGGGGTGCAGATCGCACCCAGGTGACACCATGAGGGGGGTGACACCCAGAGCCACCCCGTCACGGGGCAGGGCTCCCACGCCGTTGCCTGACGAAGGAGCCAAGAAGTGCTCCGGGTTGGCGTTGGAGCAGCCAACTCCTCCTCGGAGACAGGCAGGCGGGCGGGCGAGACTGGGAGCAGCGTCGGCGGGGCGAGGGAGGCACACCGGCATTCCCAGGCCTGCTTCTCTGGCTGGCTCCCAGGGGCATGGCTGGCTGGCCTCGCGTGTGCGCACGCACTCAGCAGGAGATTTGGGGGCTCGCCAAGGAGTTACCGCACCGGGTGACACCAACCCTAGTGACGCCACTGGAGAGGGGCCACACTCCCTCATAGGAAGCCTTCCAGGGGCCATATGCTATGGTGGGCAAGGTCAGAGGCAAAAGCAAGCAAGCAATGGATGCAACTCCAGCCTTGGTATAGTGGCCAAGCAAGAGGGATTACCACAGTTCACAGACACATGACAGCTAGGAAAACAGTGCTGGGGAAAGAGATGTCCTGGGGCAGCAACATGACCTGGGGGAGAGTCCCAAAAGTGGGTTTTAAAAGGCAACTTTTCCCGCTGTGCTGAAAGGAGAGCACAGCAAATGGTACCAAACAAATCTCTCTAGGGTAGCATTGGGGATCTTCCAGACTGCCACATCACTCAACTCAGCCTGCCAAGTCTGTCCCAGTGAGCGCTGCCCACCTCCCAAGCATCATGCATAATTTTTTGGAGATTGGAGGTAAGACAATCTTATCTTGAATCTTAGCGTTAAACAGCACACTGCTAAGATTGGAGGTAAGCTCTCTGACTGCTCTTTAAAAGGCAGCATTTCCACCCGCCTCAGCACTGGAGTGGGGCAAAAGGCGGCCTTTTACTCAGAACTTAGCGCTGTGGTGCTTGCTGCTAAGCTTGGGAGATTGGGAGAGAAGAACAGGCAGATCGATCTAAAGAGCAGGCAGAGCAATCTTTCCAATCACCCTGCTCCCCCAAAGGAGAGGGCTGGAATTGCTGTACATGTGTGCTTGTGTACCTGTACATCTGGTGTGCAAAAGTCTATGTATAATGTAGGACTGCATGTTTGGGGGGGAAGGGAAGGAGGGCTGTGTGCCTTCACATCTGGTGCGTGCATGTTTGTGACAATGGGGCAGGAGGGAATAGGGGTACGTGCATTTTTTTTTTTGCTCTGTCCATCATTCATAACTGAGCAAGTACAAATCCAGCCCTTGGACAGAAATAGATTTCCCACCCCTGCTCTATATACTGAGAAAGCTCAGTCACCACTCACCTTACCTGGGCTCTTTTGGGAGGAAGGACAGGATATGATGATGATGATGACACCTCTGTTGCTGAAGGGTCCAGAAATGAGGCCTCTGAAGCGGATCTTAATGGATACCCTTGTTCATGGAGGAGAAGGTACTCCTTAAGGTATCATAGTCCAGGGGTAAAGAACTCTGCCTTCAAGATGTTGTTGGATTACTACTCCCATCATCCCTGACCCATTGGCTATGATGTTTGGGGCTTATGGGAATTGGAGTCCACCAACAACTGGAGGACCACAGGCTTCCCCATTCCTGGATGAGTCTATTTTTAAATTGCGCTTTTAGTCACTTTGAAGACTTTAAATCGCAATGATTTAAAGGTGGGGTTAAAAATGAGGACAAATAGTGGTGCTGGAAGAGAGAAGATTCAGTCTTTACCTAAGTTCCGGTTCTAATTTGTACACCTTTCCATGTAAAGATCCAGCTGTCACTCATTTTTTTTAAAAAAAAGTGATTTCTCCATTTGACAGTCATCATCATTTCAGAGATTGTTTTCAAGGAGGATACATGCTATGTAAATACTATGGGAAATGGAACGCTTTGTTGGTTGGAAGGTCAACCCTCTGACTCCATCTGCTAAAGTTTGCATCTACAGTGCCAATCCTCACAGCTGTTCTGAAAGAAAATCTGCCTGCCATATGTTCTTCTCACACTTGGATGCAAAATGGAAGATTTGCAGGTTGCTTGGTCCTGGAAGGCCTTTGAGCCCTTTCAACTCAAAACTTTCAAAGGCCAAGCTTGCCGCATTTAACACAGCAAGAGCTTAACATTTTGTACACAAATCCTCACAAGCCAATGGGTATTGTATTTGGAAGAGTATCTGCCCAGGCTCAACTCCAGATTTTCTTCAGCAAGATGTCCACCGTGCTGGGACCAGCCCTACCCTTAGGTATAATAAGGCAGGTGCTGTGGAGTGGGGATGATGGTGAGATGTTGGAGGACAGAACTGTGTGTACGATGTGGTCCTAAGCTAGCTTGCTGTCCTCAGTTATGACAGAGGACCCTGTCCCATTGCCAGTGCTGAAAATGCAGCTGCCACAGTTTCTGTATGTCATGAACAGGAAATCTGAGGCCCAAGAGCTGAGTGTGGCCCTCCTGGCCTCTCTATTTGGCCCCTGAGACTGTCTACAGACCTTCTGAATAATGACGGAGGCAGATGCACATTGCCAGGGAGTAGGGATGGAAAGATCTGTCATTTTCGGTTCTCTCCGTTTCTCATTTTTCCGATCTTAAATTCAGTTCTCCCCATTTCTGCAGCAATTTGTGCATTTACTTTTTTAAAATCCTCTTGAAAATTCTCCAGTATTTTAGTGTGAATGTCTCCTAATAAACACATTTTTGTAGGCAGTTCTGACTAATGTACACATTCTTGCAAGCAATTTCTTGTCATATAATTCATTTGTACATGTTATTTTCATTCATATATTCATTTTTACACAGGCTTTCTGCTAACATGTACATTTCTGTAAGCATTGGTTGGTTGGCGAACTGCATTGCAAAATTCAAAAAAGTTTTAAACTTAAAATTTGAAAGCTGGCTGTGTTTCGGTTCTCATATTGTTTCAGAAAGTGTGGATTTGATGCGTTCACATTGAAATGCAAACTGAATCAAATTTCTCACCCAGCGCTACCGGGGAGGGCATTTCACAAATGGGGAACCGCCACCAAAAAGGCCCTATCATGGGGCATCATCAGCTGGGCAGCACCACCAACAGAGCGTCCCCTACTGACTGTAGGGCCTGAGTTGGTTTATATTGGGGGAGGTGCTCTTTTAGGTACTTGGGGCCCAAGCTGTGTAGGGCTTTGTATAGTGGTGCTTTGAATATCGACCTTGTCACGTGTCTGATGCAGTGCGCTTCTGATGTTGGCCCTGGATCAGTCTGACAATCTCAAAAATCATTACTTTAAGAATGCACAAGCTAATTTGTTCTGAGAAACTGTGAGCTATTGTGAGGGAGTCAGACGCATGCACCACCAGTTTCCATGCCATTTCCCTGATTTCCCATCTACTTCCTCTACTTTTTGCAAGAAAGTTTGGGGGATTGTTGCGCATACTTCAGCTTGCATGCCTGACTTCATTTGCATGCATTCCCAAGAATGTTTTGCCTTTTCAGAGTTGGCAGACTCATGACGTCATGAGGCCCAGCCCCATGACATCATACCTTCACTTGGCCATCAAGTCAGTTGTCTGAGGGAAGAACTATGTGGCAAGGAATGCCCTGTTTTCTTGGCTGGGATGCTAGCACCAACGAAGCTCCTGGATCTGATCTGGGGGGGAAGAGTTCTTTGAGGAAAGGAGTGCTCTTTATCAACGGCAAGACGGCCAGAGCCACCACTGACACTGTCACTTTAAGGGCTATAACTTTAAGGCCTTCCACTTGCTTTCCCTCCTCTTCGTTTGACCTCGTCTGTCGTGTCTTTTTTAGATTGTGAGCCTGAGGAGAGGCACTGTCTTAGAACTGATTTTTATAAGCTGCTCTGAGAGAATTTTTGGCTAACGAACAGTGTATAAATCCTGTAAGCAAGCAAGTAAATAGTGTCAGACTCTCATCTTCAGTTAGCATACTGGTCTTCCACTGGGGAAGGGGATTAAGAACCTCGGGGGGAAGCTCTCATTTTCTTTGCAATAGAAAGATCAAGAGATATTTATTTATTTATTTATTTATTTATTTATTTATTTATTTATTTATTTAATTAATTAATTAATTAATTAATTAATTAATTTGTATCCCGCCCTTCCTCCCAGCAGGAGCCTGGGGCGGCAAACAAGGCACTAAAAACACTTTAAAACATCATAAAAACAAATCTTAAAATACATTAAGACAAAACAGCATTAAAAACATATTAAAAGCTTTTTTAAAAGGTTAAAAACCTTATTAAAAACATATTAAGCAAATCTGACACAGAGACAGACTGGGATAGGTCTCAACTTAAAAGCCTTGTTGAAAAAGAAAAGTCTTCAAAAGGCACCAAAAAGATAGCAGAGATGGCGACTGCCTAATATTCAAAGGGAGGGAGTTCCACAGGGCAGGTGCCGCCACACTAAAGGTCCGTTTCCTATATTGTACAGAATGAACCTCCTGATAAGATGGTATCTGCAGGAGGCCCTCACCTGCAGGGCGCAGTGATCGCAGATTAAATGCAAAGGAGGACAGGAGTCGTAACAGATAGCAGGGCTGGCATCAGCACCTGGTAGCCTTCTTTGACTGCTGGGACCCTAATGCCCTGGCAGGGCCCACTGGTGATGCTTGCCTTGAGCCCTCCCCTTTTAAAAAAACTGGCTCAGTGCTGCACATTGCTAGTTCTTGCATCTCCTATGATGTCCCCAGCATAGCATCACTCTGGGGGATTGTGGAAAATTAAAAGGGCATGGAGGATAAAGCTATCACCAGCTTCTTGCTATGATGGACATGTTCTACCTCCACTGCTGGAAGCAGTATACCTCTGAATGCCAGCTACTGGGAATCGTCATGGGAAGAGGGCTGTTGCACTCAGGTCCTGCTTGAGGGCTTCCTGTTGGGGCATCTGGTTGGCCACTGTGAGAACAGGATGCTGGACTAGATCAGCCTTTTAACCTGATCCAGGAGGGGTCTTCTTATTAACCAGATATTGGAATCCCAGAAACAAGTAGCCACACCCCGCCTAGGAGTCTCTCACCACAGAATGCCTTCCGATCCCTACTGGGAATGGAAGGATCTGTACATTTCGGTTATCTTCGTTTCTCATTTTCCCATTCTTGAATTTAGTCCTCCACATTTCTAATGCATTTTGCAATTACTACTTTAAAAAAAAAAAAACACCTCATGAAAATTCTTCAGCATTTTAGTGTAAATGTCTTCTTATAAACCCATTTTTGTATGCAGTTTTGATGAATGTACACATCCCGCGGGGCAAGCAATTTCTCTTAATATAATGCAATTTTGTATGCTGTTTTTCACTCATATATCCATACGCACTTTCCTCATGCATTTTTGTGAACACTCGTTGGCTGGAGAACTGCGTCCCCAAATTCAGATACGTGCAGCGTTCAAAGGATGGCTTGTGGTTTGGTTCTCATTTTGCTTTAGGAAGTGCGCATTTCAGCTTGAAATGTGAACCGGGTCAAATTCCTCCCCCATCCCTAAACCCTATGGACATTCTTCCCGGGAGGTATGTTGAGATGCTTTGAGCATTTCCTCATTGTATCCATTAGATGATGGAAGGGTATCTTAAGCTTGTGATGATGGACTGAGTCATTTTAATTCCAGGGCACAGCAGCATCTTTCAAGTCTTGTCATGACAGTCTGTTCATTATTGTGGTATATTTCTCAGGAAAGATCTGAAGCGCATTGTCAAAGGTCATTAATAACTGGCCATTCGGAAATGCAGCTGAAGGGTCACAAATGGAACTTGTGAATAAAAAAGGCTCCAGGGATGACGTGCGCTCTGGTTCACAGTTGGATACACACAGCAACAGGTTTCTTTCCCAAGCTGGGCCTTTCCAGTAATATTAATGGCAACTCACAGGAGAGGCTCAGTGGGCATCAAGTACATGAAATGTTCAGTGTTCATTAAGGCATGAGTGGATGAACCCTTCTTGGCTATCCAAGAACACATAGACAATCAGCTAGTTAACACTAGGGATGAAAGAGGAATTTAATTGAGATTGCATTTAAAAGTGAAGCTGCCTAATTGGCACTTTCAAAAACAATGTACAAACTGAAATGTAGCCATCCTTCCACGTTCACACTTCTCTGAACTTTTCAATGTAGTTCTCCAGGGGGAAATGACATACCAAAAATGCATTATGTTAGGGGAACTGGCTTTGCAAAAATGTGTATGTTAGGCAAAATTGTATACAAATTGGGTGTATCACGAGAAATTCCCACTAAAATGCCAACAAATTTTCATAAGGACAAAAAATCACAAACTGATGTGGAGAACTGAACTCAAGACTGGAAAAATGAGAAAATGGGAGAAAACATAATTGACAGATTCACCCGGCCTAAGCTGAGGATAGGGATGGAAAGATCTGCCTGCTTCTATTCTCTCAGTTTCTCATTTTTCCAAAGTTAAATGCAGTTCTTTACATTTCTACAGTGAATCCTCATGAAAATTCTCCACCATTTTAGTGCAAATTTTTCCAATAAACACATTTTTGTAGGCAGTTTTGACAAAGGTACACATTTTTGCAAGCTGTTTCTCATCATTTCATGCCTGGTTACATGTTATTTTCACGCATGTATTCATTCTTATGCCCACTTTCCCCTAATATATGCATTTTTGTAAATGTTGTTCAGTTGGCGAACTGCATCCCAAAATTCTAATACATGCAAATTTCAAAGGCTGGCTGTGTTTCGGTTCTCATGTTGTTTTGGAAAGTGCAGATTTAATAAATTCTGCTTGAAATGCAAACTGGATCAACGTTCGCACCCATTCCTAGTGGGGGATAAGCTCTTTTCCAGTCAGACCACATCTGTACCATACATTTAAAGCACAATTATACCACTTACAACAGCCATGGCTTCCCTCAAAGCATCCTGAAAACTATAGTTGTTAAGGATGCTGAGAGGTGTTAGGAGACCCTATTCCCCTCACAGAGTTACAATTCCCAGAGTTCCCTGGGAAGAGGAACTGACAGGTAAACCACTCTGGGGATCGTTCTGTCAGAGGAAAAGGAGTCTTCTAACAACTGTCAGTGCCCTTAACAGACAACAGTTCCCAGGATTCTTTGGGCGGGGGAGTCATGACTGTTTAAGTGGTACAATAGTGCTTTAAATGTGTGGTGCGGATGTGGCCTCAGTAAAGAGAGCAGACAGAGTGGAGCTTCCAGCAGTTTGTTAATAATTGGGAGGGATCTCAGGAAGCGATCTTTGTTACAAAAATATGGTTTACAAGTGTGCCTTTGTTTTTATCTGCAAAGTGTTGGAATAATGTGCGCTGGATGACAAGGTAGCTCTGAAACAGAAGGCTATTTCTGTCCTTTCCCCTCAGGATGTGCCTTGCAGTCGCTGCTGATTTGTCTTACCACAGTTCATATCTGATTTCATATCTTCCTCCTTTATTACAATAATATTCTCAACTGAAGAAAAAAAATGGATTACTCCACTTTCTGGGCACGGCAATTTTCTTGTTATTAAAGCACTGAACCATTTGCTGTTTTCCTTGGGTCAATGAGGTCAGAGCAACTTTTTGCAAGTCAGATGGCTGGAAGTGGCAATTCCCCCCCACTTCTTATTTAAAGGAAGAAGAATCAAATATATGAAGACTTCAGAATGCCACTTGAACCACCTTTGGTAAGAGTTCAGTGCGTTAATTGATACCTGCCAAGTCATAGGATATTAAGGAAAGGAAACCTTTTGTTAAGCTGCATTATTAGACAGCTGGATCTATGGGAATGCCATATTATTTGCCAACATCACTTTTCACTTTTGAGAAGGTCTTGGCCCAGCCTAGCAGGTTCATAAATTACCAGATCTGACACCTGTCTCTCTCTTTCCCTGGCACAATAGAGCTGGCACACTCTTGGACTCTCCCATTGTCCCATTGTCCAGGAGACTGAAGTCTACTAGACAGCTCCATGCCTTCAGGAAGGATCTCCCCTACCTTCTCAGTGGCCGTCTAGATATCTCTGGAAAGCCTACAAGCAGAACATGAGGGCCACACTCTTTCCCCAGTCACTGGATTTCAGAGCCATGCCACCACTACTGGAGGTAGTACACAGCCATTGTGGCTAGTAGCCATTGACAGCGTTATCCTCCATGAATTTGTCTAACTTGCTTTCAAAGCCGTGCAAGATGGTACCTATTGTTACATCCTGTGGCAGCAAATTCTACAGTTTAACTACGTGGTCTGTCTTGAGTCATCTAATATTCACCTTCATTGGATGACTCATACTACAGGAGAGGGAGAAATCTTCTCTCTTTCCGCATTCTCCATACCCTGCATCATTTTTTTCAGGGTTCATGCTGTGAGGAGATGTGAGTCACTACTCTGTACTTGTTGCCATCGCACCATTGCCGCAAAGTTTGCTGAGTGCATTGATGCGCATGAATCAACATGGCACCAGCTATTCCATCAGGCTACCTCCGTGGGAGAGATGGGAAGCAGGGGTCATCCCATCGTCTCTGCTAAAAGACCAGCTTCATCAGGCACCGCCGGTCCTTGAACTGCTGGCCATTAAAAGAACAACTATTTTAGATTTGGTGCCTTAGTTTGCCCACCCACCCTCTTTTCCCTTGTGTGTCATTGTTTTCTTGGATTGTAAATCTGCTTAATTGATTGTATGTGAGCCAATCTGGGAGCCTTTTTGGCTGAAGAGCAGAGTACCAATGTTTAAATGCTTTATTTAAAGAGACATGGTGCTGCACAAAATGCTGCACAGAGATGAGCAGAAAGGTGCTCATGTTGGGCTCTCTACATGATAATTGACACATGACATGGACTTCCTTCAAGTCGATTCTGACTTATGGCGACCCTATGAATAGGGTTTTCATGGTAAGCGGTATTCAGAGGGGGGTTACCATTGCCTTCCTCTGAGGCTGAGAGGCAGTGACTGGCCCAAGGTCACCCAGTGAGCTTCATGGCTGTGTGGGGATTCGAACCCTGGTCTCCCAGGTCATAATCCAACACCTTAACCACTACACCACACTGGCTCTCTTACATGGTAATTAATGTGTCTAAAATATAAAAGGTTGGCAATCAAGATAATCTCATCTACATATCCAGCTGATCACTGGATTCTTCAGAAGAGGGCATCCTGCAGATACAATCCTATCAGGAGGTCCGCTGTGCACAATTTTGGAATCAGGCCTTCCGTGTGGCGACACTTGCCCTTTGGGACTCCCTGCCATTGCATATCAGACTGGCACCAATCTCTATTGTCTTTTCAGCACCTGCCAAAGACGTTTCTCATCCAACAAGCCTTCTGAATTCTTTATTTATTTAAAATATTTCTATCCTGCCCTTCTACCCCACAATGGGGCACTCGGGGTGGCTCACAATGCGATCGTACACTGTAAATAAAAACACAATAAAACATTAAAATGGACAAAAATACATAAAATACAGTTAATAATTCAAGGGGAGTTATATCAAAAGGGGACTAAAAAGAAGTAAATCTCAAAAGGGGGGGGAATAAAATCAATTTCAGGCTGTACCTTCAGTCTCCCCCAAAGGCTCTCCGGAACAAGATGGCTTTCAGAAGTCTCTGAAATGCCATCAGGGAGGGAGCAGAGCTGGCTTCTTGGGGAGAGGTATTCCAAAGCCTGGGGGCCACGGCTGAAAAGGCCCTCTTCCACAATCTTTATCCCAGTTGGCATCTGCCTTGAATCTAAATTGATTTTATATATGTGCTGTTGTTGTTTTCCACTGTTTTTATATTTATAATTGTTTTTTAATTGTTTTACCTGAAGTGTATGCAATGCTAGTTCTATTCAGAGTAGACTCATTGACACTGATGGTCATGACAAATTTAGCTACATCAATTTCAATGAGTCTAAGTCAGAGCTTGGAAAAGTTACTTTTTTGAACTACAACTCCCATCAGCCCCAGCCAGCACAGACACTGGATTGAGCTGATGGGAGTTGTAGTTCAAAAAAGTAACTTTTCCAAGCTCTGCTCTAAGTAAATATGAGTTGGATACAACCCAACATTTTCATATATATTTTATTATATTGCAGATCTTTTTGGGATACTCCATGGGATGGGATTCATGATGATGATGATGACAATGATAATAGGAATGTTTTTTTGTTGAGCAACATGTGAGTAACTCCCCCTCTGATTAATTTATTTATTCATTTATTTAATTTATATCCTGCCCTTCCTCCCAAAGGGTGCTCAGGGTGGCAAACAGCAAGCGATAAAAACAATAAAAGCATTTTTTAAAATATCTTAAAAACAATTCCAATACAGAGGCAGCCTGGGATAGAGGTTTCTACTTTAAAAGCTTTTTGGAAGAGGTAGGTCTTCAGTAGGTACTGAAATGATAATAAAGCCTGTCTAATATTTAAGGGGAGGGAATTCAAAAGGGTAGCCGGTTCCTATATTGTGTGGAACGGACCTCCTGATGAGATGGCATCTGCGGGAGGCTCTCCCCTGCAGAACTCAGAGATCAGTTGGGTACATATAAATGGCGAGATGATCTTTCAGATATCCTTCTCCCAAGCTTTATACACCAAGCCAGCACCTTGAACTTCGCTGGGGTTATAACTTGTGTGTGGACGTCAGCAAAGGTCCCTGGTGACACTAACCGATTAGCTATTGCACTCAGGTCCTGCACTGTTTTCACACAGAGGGTTCCAGGCTCAATCCCTGGCCTCTCCAGCTGGGACTGTCTTAACCTGGAGAGCTGCTGCCAGTCAGTGTAGACAGTGCTGAGCTAGATGGACCAAAGCTCTGATTCGATACAAGGCAGGTTCTTATGTTCCTTCTGCCCTACTTGCAGGTTTCTTATTTTATTGTTATTTATTATTTATTTATTACATTTGTACCCCGCCTTTCTTTTCACGATAGGTGAAAGGCGGCTTACATATGGTTCCCAGGCGGTCTCCCATCCAGGCACTGACCAGACCTGACCCTGCTTAGCTTCAGCAGGGAGCTGGCCTCCTGTGCCTTCTGACCGCAGCCTGGGACCATCTTACAGGCATCTGGTCAGCCACTGCGAGAGCAGAATAGGGATGTGCTAGCATTCTGCCCAGTTTGGATTTGGTCCCAAATTTTCCATTAATTTGCTTGTTCTCTATCATGGCAGATTTATGTAGCAATAAAAAAAATCGCCTCTAAAATATAAATATTGAGAATGATCATTTTATCAATATTTCCTTTCACAATATTGATATTTCCTTTAAAATTATCAACATTTCCTTTACAAATATTGATATTAATATCAATATTTTTTTGTGAGCAGTAAAACAGATTGGAAAAAGCAGCGAATAGCGGACAAATAATGAACTCAAACTGATACTTGGACTGTTAGGTCGACGGAATGCTTTCAAAATGGCACCAGCCAACAGATCCCATCCCTAGAGTAGAGTGCTGAACTAGAAAGGCCCTTAGCCGGACCCAGCTGGGCTCTTCATTCTTATGGCCTAGGGCAGCCTTTCCCGACTAGTGGGCCACCAGATGTTGTTGGACCACAACTCCCATCAGCCTCAGCCAGCATTGCCAATGGTCAGGAAAGATGGGAATTGTGGTCCAACAACATCTGGTGGCCCACTAGTTGGGAAACGCTGGCCTAGGGAGAGTCTGCAGGCCAGACAGAAAAGCCTGAGGAATGGGCACATACAAGTTCCAGGACTGAGGTTCCCCTCCACTGCTCCAAAAAGAATTCAATTTGATATTGTGCTTCGGGTGTATCAGGGTAATATTTGCCGGGAAGCTAGATTTCTCCTTTTTGCTTACTGCATTAAAAGATGTTCATTGCCACAGTCATCTAACAATATCCTTGAAAGGATCAGAGAGAAACACAAAAAGATGGCTATTGCATTTAGGCTCAGCCAGATCTCTTCAAAGTCTTGCAGCTCATCCCAATCTTCACATGCTAAGCATTCTGGGAATATTGGTTTTACACTCCTGTTCCCAAAGAAAAATTAATTTCATTTTTAAAGCCCAGCAAAGCAACTTGTCTTGTGCAGGCATCTGTTTAAAATAAAGCAATTATTTGATGAGCTTTTAGAGGAATTGCATTTTTGGATGAAGCATGCACACATTTTAAATATATATATATATTACACACACATTTCCCCTTCATCAGTTTTTTCTCTTCATTGGTCACTCATTTGGGCACAAAACCTGCAAATTACATTGAGGAAAACCATTTTCACATACGTAGTTGCCTTCCAAAAGCTCCTGATGAAATACATGCCATCTAGCAAGTTAATTGTGTGCAGAACTTTGAAAAGGTCATGGGAATAGATGATGGGGCTCTAACAGAAATCTGCTAATTCCCATAAGAATTGGGGGGGGAGCGTAATCAACAGGGCTAAACTAAATTCTTCATGGATGTGAAAAGGGGACTTTTTGGACATACAAAGCGATGCATTTCTTTTATAAGCTGCTTCTGATAAATCTGAAGACTGAAAGGCATCGCAGAAACCAGACTTGAGAGGAACTTTGTACGTATATTTTAAATGCATAACTGCTGATTTTAAAAGTAATACATTATTTAACTAATTCATTATTTAACAACAGACACATCAGCCAAATAGTTTAATATTTAATAAACCTCAGCCTCAAGAGCCAACTCCATCCCTCAATACCTCTCTGTCTGGCCCTCAGGACTCTTCCCAGGCCACACCCCCTCTTGACAGGCCAGGCCCCTCCTTGACCCCTGCTTCACAGCCTCCTTGAGTGTTTCTGCCTGGCTGGGATGTGCCCGTGAACTCTGACCATGCCTCTTGCTCATCTGGATGGAAGGGACAGAGGCTTTGTATGTGAGCCTGCATAAAAACAACCCCAATGTCCAAAGGTGACATTTACATTCATTGCTCTTCCTGCTTTTGCCTCTGGCCACATCTGCCATTGGCAGGTGGCCCTTGGGAGGTGGCCCAGTAAGGGGAAGGTGGACCTTGGGCTAACAAAGGTTCCCAACCCCTGGTACAACCCCACTCCTTCCTCTGGACAGGTCTGTTTCTTGGTCACAACTGTATGTTAGGGCTGGACTACAGGCAGCTGTCTAGGGTGAGTAGGAGGGCGGGAATGAGGATCCACGGAACCAGCCAGTAGGCAGGACTGAGGAGCTAGCGAGAGCCAAAGACAAGAGTAAGAGACAAGTCAGGGCTCAGGACCAAACGAATATCCTATCCAAGGATGCCAGAACACCAGACAACTGAGGAAGAGTTTGTTGCTCAAGCAAGGCTCATCTGGAACCAGCCCAGGAGTGGGGAGGCAGAGTCGGTCCAGGGCCTGAAGGTACTTCACTGAGAAGCTGCCACTTGCATTTCAGTGGTTCGCCACATGGGAGAGCTGCATATCCAGCAGTTCCTGACTATTTAAGACTGAAAGGGAGGGGTTCACTTGATGAAATGTTCCTTGAAACAAGTCAATAAACAAAAATCCCTGCATGTAGAAAACTAGAGCGTTATGGACAGAGGTGTAGTTGTCCAGGGTCTCAGGGGGTCTTAGACCCTTTACTTTTTTGGGAGCAGGATCCCAGTGTCTCCAGCATCCTACAAGCCAATCAGCATGAAAGCGGAGCATCTTAGCCACTGAGAAGAAGCTTCTAACATGCTTCCTTGACCTTTCCGATTGGAGCCAGTCAGAGTGAAAGGAGGTGAGTCAGCCACTGAGCAGAGTCGTCTCAGTTAGCTAACATTCTCCCCTTTCATGCCTATTGGCTCCTAGGGATGTCTATTGTGGGAGAAACCATTAACAAGGAACTCATTCTCAACCCTGAAGCAGAAAAAGGGTGCGTGTGTGTGTAGCTATAACTAATATGAAGGGACCCTGCACTTCTGAATTTGCCACTATGAAGAGGGGTTCTAGGCTCACCTGATTCCTGACCTGATAAGAGTTCTATATGCAGAGATTGTAATTTCATTTGTGTGGAAGAGGCTAACATTCTTCTGGGAGGAGCGACACTGATTTTACCACCTCCATGAGAATGAGGCCAAAACATGACAGGATCTGGCCAACCGGCTTATGCATGTAACAATGCCTCCTTTCGTGATTAAGGCGCAGTGCCCTACAAGCGTGCACTAGACCAGTGGTCCCCAAACTATTTTTCCCCACAGACCACTTGAAAGTTGTTGATGGTCTTGGAGGACCACTCACTGAGTTTCCTGCCTGTTGTAGCAATTGTAATGAGCTCTGCTAAATGCTGTATGGTTTTTAATTGTATTTTGATTGCTGCTTTTATTTCTTATGTTATATTTTATCATACTGCAATTTGCATTCCATATAGTTCAAATTATGATACAATAAAATACAATATAAATGCAATTACATATTCACATCACTGTTGAACGTGGACATGCTACGGACCGTCTGAAAGAAGCTTGTGGACAGCGCCTACATTAGACTTTAAGGAAGTCGTGTCAATTTGGCAGTACGTTTTTTTAAAAAAAGAAAAGTTCACGCTGATGATTGGTGGCTCTGTGCCACTCTTTCCTGTCTAAACCCCGCAAACAGTCTTACGACTGCTTTCAGAATCAAATTTTGGTTGGGTTTTTTAAAAAAACTGAATTAACAAGGAAATAGCAGAGATTAGGATGGTCTAACATTCTTGCTTCAGAGGCAATTCCAGTCAGTGGCTCCAGGCCACAAGCCAGACTGTTTGGCAACCTTTCAGAAAACTAATAATGCTGAGGACCTTTAGAAACCTTTTTTAAAAATAACATTTTCAGTTTCTAGTGAATGCTGTGGATGGAAGCAACTGGACCTGAATACAAATAAGTAGCACTCAAGTTGAAAACTGGATAGTCACTAGCTACTTTATTCATAAGAAGAGCCATGATAGAGCAGGCCAAAGGGACATCTAGTCCAGCATCCTGATCTCACAGTGGCCAGCCAGGTGCCCGTGGGAAGCCCGCAAGGAGGACCTGAGGGCAACAGCACTCTCTCCATCTGCAATTCTGTATTCAGAAGTACTGCTGTAATTCTTAGAGTGGTTTAACAATCAATCCTTCTTCCCAGAGAACTCTGGGAATTGTAGCTCTGTGCAGAGAATAGGGGTCTCCTAACAGCTCTCAGAGAGCCAGTGTGGTGTAGTGGTTAAGGTGTTGGACTACGACCTGGGAGACCAGGGTTCGAATCCCCACACAGCCATGAAGCTCACTGGGCGACCTTGGGCCAGTCACTGCCTCTCAGCCTCATGAAAACCCTATCCATAGGGTCGCCATAAGTCGGAATCGACTTGAAGGCAATACATACAACAGCTCTCAGCACCCTTAACTACAGTTCCGAGGATTCTTTGGGAGAAGCCATGGCTGTTTAAAGTGGTACCATACATGCTTTATATGTATCGTGCAGATGGGGCCTAAGTCTGGTCTTTCTGGAATATTCATTCTGATTTGTTTTCAGGGAGGTTATACAACAATGAGCACTTGTCCTGATTTGCTTGCATGAGAGCTATGCGTCTTCCCATTAACCAGTCATTTATGCCACAGAGTGCATTTCCCCATCATTTCCCTTAGCCCAAAACATATTTGTTTGTTTTTAAATGGCTTTGTTTGACCAGAATACTTTAATCACCTTTAATTGCATAGACCTAAATTTCCTATATATTCCTAAAAATCCCTCCCACAAAACACTGGCAGTCTGGAAGCATATCAACAAGGCCCATGTATGTTGAAAATTACTCAGACTAGACTTCCGGGAAGGGTGACTTCGCTTGTGCCTGCTTTTGAGACGGGTTTCCGCCTCAGAAGAAGCTTATTCAGATATAAATCAGTCAGAACATTTTTTTTTTTGACTGATGAAATTTCTCCCGGGCAGGGAGAAACGTAGAGATCAACCTCAAAAGCCTGTTTTTGTTGGGAGGACTGGATTTCATTAATTTATGAGAAAAGGTCCAGCCAGCAATGCCGGACGGACTTCCGAACAAGCTCTATCTGATTAAGGCGATACGTTTATCTTTTCTTGAAAGAGAAAACGGACTAACAGGCAAGCACCCTTCTTTCTATTATTTTTTTTACTTGGTTTAAATTGTTGCAGCAAAAAGAGATTTGTCAAATGAATCAGCTTTAAAGAACTTCTGGGTGAGCTATAACTCTTCTCTGTTATTCACGAAATTAACAGCTTATCTCTGTTTCTATTGCAAAAAGCTGTCCTGGAAGTGCATTCTAAAGATATAAACAGAAGAGGGATTTCTATTCCAAGGAGAAAAAAATAAAAAATATGAACTTTGGAACATTATATTGTCTGGGACTATTCTCTTTTTGGTCTATTTTATTTTGACGAATCTGCTTCTTCACGACGCCAATAACTGTTTTGATGCTGGGAACTAAATTTGTTTTGTATTCTTGAACATAGAGAGATAAGGCAGGCTGCTCTGTTTATACTGTGATGTCATCAAGCCTGGAATATTAACCCAATTGTTGCTGAAATAAGAAGTGGTTCTTCTTTATTTTTGTTTTGTTTTGTTTTCATGGTTTTAAAAATGGCAATCAAGAAAGTGGCTGAGAATCTGGAAGTAATTATGTTTCAGAAAATAATGGATGAGATTGAGATAACGAAACAAACCCTGCGACAGGGCAGTAAGGAGCTGAAAATTGAACTGAGCAAAATGACGCAGGAGCTTAAAGAAATAGGGGATCCTGTGAGAGAGGAGAATGAGATCAGAGATGAGAAAAGAAAAAATAAAGGGAAGATACAAGCCCTGGAGATTGGAACAAATGTGGAATTGGAAAAAGATCTGGAGTTTATGGATATTAGAAATAAAATCTACTGTTTGGAATTTAACGTTATCTCTGAAGAAATTAATGAAGATATTAGAGATAAAGTTATCAATGGCTTGGATAATCTTCTGGACTGGAATGACGTGATGGAGCTTGATATAGAGAAAATCTATGGAATTAACTGCAGCCATGTGACAATGGAAAAACTCTCAAGAGATGAGCCAGTGCATTTTGTAAAAAAGAAGAACACAGATATGATTTTACAACAATATTTCAGCAACTTATTCAGAATCGATGGCAGGAAAATATTTGGGATAGAGGAAATTCCCATCAGACTCTTATTATATGACTATGGCTATGACAGCAAGATTATTATGGAATACTGATAATGGAAGATTGGACACTGAAATTACTGGACTTAACAGGACTATTGAAGATGGAAGATGGAATTAATATGGATAATGGAATAATGGCTATTGAAATTATTGGACCTAACAGATTTTGATGAGATGGATTAATTGATATGTTTATTTGGACTATGGTTATGACAATAAGATTATTATTATTATTAACGAGATGGATTAATCGACATGTTTATTTGGAGAAAAATTGATATATTTCTTAAAGAATTGAAACCTCTCTTTGACTTTTTGTGGAAAGAATAAAGTAACGTTTATGAGATTTGATGATTAATTAAGATAACTACTGGAGGAAAGTGATTTTATAATATAATTTAAGAGACAGGATTGTTATATATTGTAGACCTATAACTGATTTGATCTGCGACAAATGGGAAGTCAACATTTTATTTTTTTGTTTAATCATTTTTGTTTTGTTTTGTTTTTTGTCTTTGAATGTTTTATGATTTTGTTTTGTTTGTTTTATGAAAATTTGAATAAAAATTATTGTAAAAAAAAAAAAGAAAATTACTCAGACTAGAAACCAGATCAGAGGAGCAAAGGATCATGAAAGAAGACAGAACCATCTAGCTGTTGCCGTCTGTACTAATTCCTCATAAAAAGACAGATCCTTTCAAATATCACATTCTGATAATGTTTGATTCGCTCCCCCTCCCTCCCCACACTCTCCCTTTAGACTGAGTTTCAGACAGGGTTTTTCGTTAGACAGATGCAAGCATCAAAGCCAACCAGCATCATATTTTTCAGTGCTGATATACTTTGGGGGAGCTGCAGGCATGAAGGCAATTTGCATTTCATAATCAGTAAGATGTGATCATCAAACAAGGGGGGGGGAGGAGAAACCCAGTCGTTAAGGTGAGCAATATCCAGAAAAAGCCTGTACTGAAATATATATACTGCACTGTCCATGGTTCCCTGAAATTTACCCTTTGAAATTGGCTACGACTTTTAATCCAAGGGTTGGCTGCTCATCCAGTGCCAAAGAGTCCCTCCCCCCCGAAAATATAGTGTGCGTTGGTAGCGAAGGCACAGCGACGGTGAGGATTATAACTGCATGCAGTTTATGTGCTATTTGCACATGACTTTCACATATGTGACAGAAGTCAAATAGCTACTAATGGGCGCCCGTCTCCCTTTGGCTATGTGCTCAGCATGTGCAACTGAGAAGTTCAAAAGCTTGAGTGTGTCATATATAATAAAATCTGTATCAGGGGCAGGAAACCTTTTTCAGCTCAAGGGCCGCATTCCCTTCCGGGCAACCTTCTGAGGGCCACATGCCAGTGGCAGGTGAGGATGAGGCAAGAGCAGATGAAGTAATAGATATTAACGTGGACTTTGAAATAGGTTCACACACCCCTTCTCCATCCTCTATCCAGGCAAGCAAGAGGCACTATCAGAGTTCAAGGGCATATCCCAGCCAGGCAAAACCACTCAAGGAGGGGATGAGATAGGGTGAGTGAGGAGCATTGCTTTGAAAAGTTACTTTTTTGAACTACAACTCCCATCAGCCCCAGCCAGCATGGCCAATGGATTGGGCTAATGGGAGTTGTAGTTAAACAAGTAACGTTTCCAAGCTCTGATTATGCCCTTGGGCCTGAGGCTTCCCACACTGATCTCTCTCTCTCTCTCGTGCAATCATTGGTTCCTGAGGGCACCTCAAGGGCCATAGGGTACTGTAGACTTCCCTCTTTGCTGATGGAGGAGGAGTCCATGAAAGGAGGAGGAGACTCACTCCCAGAGACCTCACTCCCGGAGGACTGTACATCGTCAGTCAGGGCTGGAGTGGGATCCCAATTTAATTGGACCTTTGCATTTAGAAAAGAAAGCAACACC
Source organism: Rhineura floridana (assembly GCF_030035675.1). Classification (NCBI taxonomy): domain Eukaryota; kingdom Metazoa; phylum Chordata; class Lepidosauria; order Squamata; family Rhineuridae; genus Rhineura; species Rhineura floridana. The sequence continues at coordinate 15,578,808 of NC_084498.1, read as the reverse complement.
TGCCTGTCTGCAGGGAGCTTTTTATGGAAAGTGATATTTGGAGATGTGATCTTGCCATGCACCATTTTGTCACTTAACATACGCTAAAATTACAATTAGTGGCGGAGAGGTGTCACAAATGTTTTTGAGCTTACAAAGGGGGTCCTGTACTCATAAAGGTTGGAAAACACTGGTTTAAACTGCAAGCCTGAGGGCAGGGCCTTTCTTATTCTTGATAATTAATTGAGATCTGCTTTGGGAACCATTTTTGGCTGAAAAGCAGAGTGAAAATACTTCAAAATAAGTAGATAGGAAATAAAACAAAAATAACAGAAGATAAAACATCAGCACACTTTCAACCTTCAGCAAACACAGGAGAATGAAAACCCACTAAGAAGGGAGCAAACAAAAAAATGCTGACTGTTTCCAGTTCCCACTTAAAAATTGACGAGGCCTTTTTCTATTTATGATCAAGAATTAGGTGCAGTTATAATCCAGAGAAATGTTATTAGATTATTAATAATACAATAACAACTGATTCATAATAAAACGCTCATTTCTTTTGCTACTGAATGCAAAGATAAAAGAAATCCTTCCGTGTGCACACATTCTATTATCATTTTTGTTTACCATATCTAATTCATCTGAAATGGATAACAGGGAAACCAGAATGAAAATCTGTTATGATTTTTTTATTTTATTGTATTGGATTTAATTTGGGATGTTATTTGTTTTAGTTTGTACTATTTAATCTGTCAGCCGCTATGAGATTTCTTTGAAAACCATGTGGCATAAAAGTTTTTAAAAATCGAAATATATAATTAAAATGTATAACTAAACAAGGAATTGTGTTCTATAATTAAGTAAATAATTGTCGCATTCAATCATTAGTCTAAATATTGTTTAATTAAACATGATGATAAACATGATGATAGTTTAGTTTAATTTTATTTTATTTTAATCTAGACTCTGTATGTTTTAATTGTATGTGTTTTTTATCTGGAAGCCACCGCGAGTTCCATTTTTGGAAGGATGGTGGGGTATAAATAAAGACAACAACAACAACAACAATGACAGCAATAATAATAATAATAATAATAATAATAATAATAAAGGAAACATATTAACATAATACTGTCTCATTAACTGTATAGTAGTAAATTTGGCAAGTGTTACAACCTGAAAGCAGTGCTGAGAACTGAGTACTGCTCATCAGTGAGCCTATTGTTGAGTCACGATGGTTGTCACTGCCATTGTGACCTCTTGTGCCATGTCCCCCATTATTGTCTTGAAGCTGAGCCTTATTTATCCTTATAAGCCAAATGTTAAAAGTAGTTTCTTGCTCATTACTTCATAGTTATCCACTGAAAGCAACTCAGTTTTATTGGTGAACATAGGGTTGTGCCCCATTTACAAATCTGTCCATTTTGGTTAGGCATATCGGAAGCTGTCTTATACCGAATCAGACTCTTGGTTCAACCTAGCTCAGTATTCTCCAAGCTGACAGGCAGTGACTTTCTACAATTTTAGGCAGGAGTCTCCCACTGACCTACCTGGGATGCCAGGGACTCAACCTCAGACTTTTGGCATGCCAAGCAAAGGCTCTGCCACTGAGCTATGGCCCTTTCCCAAATTTCTCATTTTGTGTTCAGTTTCCACATTAATTTGCATTTTTATAAAAGAAAGCCTCATGAAAATGTCTGCATTTTAGTGTGAATTTCTCCTAACAAACACATTTTTGTTTTATTAAATGTCTATCCCACCCTTCCTCCCATAACTTTGTTACAAGCAATTATAATCACTAATATAGGCATTTTTATGCACTTTCCCATAGTCTAATGCATTTCTTTACTTATTTTTGGGTTCAGGAAATGCATCACAAAGTTCAGAGAAGTGCACATTTTGAAGGCTAGCTGTGTTTCAGTTCACATATTAGTTCAAGCACTGTGAATTAGGCAGTTTCTCATTCAAATGCAAGCATAATCAAACTTCTCCCTCATCCTTTTAAGGGGACACCTATTGAAATTAACCTAAATCAGTCATGTCCAATCATTTCAATTGTTGTACTCTGAGTAGAACCAACATTGGACACATCCCATTGTGTAATGATCCTTTCTAACACTTTTTCAAGTGAGACATATAATTACATTATATGACATATAATTCATTCTGCAGCTGTTGCATACATTTCAATGGGCTTTGATTTGGATTAAGTCGGGAATCCTATGCACAGAGACCAAAGAGACTTGCCCCCAAACCCAGGAAGTAACACAAGACAATGCACCAAGAAAGACAAGACAAGCAATATATGTGAAAAGTCTGAGAACTGTATAACTTTATTGTTTGGGGCTGTTCTGAAGTGTACTCAGAGCTTGGAAAAGTTACTTTTTTGAACTATAACTCCCGCCAGCCCAATCCAGTGGCCATGCTGGCTGGGACAGATGGGAGTTGTAGTTCAAAAAAAGTAAGTTTTCCAAGCTCTGATGTACTGTGTATGGCTCCCACTCTTTAACTCCTCCTGAGCTACAAGCTAAGAAGGCTCAATAGCTGAGGAGGAAGGCAGTGCAGAGAAGGCAAAAAAACCTGTTCGGGTTCAACAGGGAAAAAATTCCTTCTCGGCTCCAATTCAGGCAACCAGCAACGCCTGCACGGCCAGGTTAAATGGCGAGTGGGGCATTTCTTCAGGTAGCCCTGGCAAAGACCAAACAGAGAAGGATCTCACCTTTGTCAGGTCTACCTGAGGCCTCATTGAAATAGCCAATCTGTGTCTGGGTTCAGGCACAACTTGAGCTAAATGCTTCACATTAATGGGCCTATTGTCGCATCCCAGTGCTTGTGACAACAGAGGAGGACATCAAGGTAGCGTGCTGATGAATGTCCCTCGTTGGTGTCCTTCGTCTCCATTCTATCCTTTGCCAGGCAGTTTTCTAGCACACAGACCGTTGATCACATGTAACCCTCCTTCCTCTTCCTCTGCTTCCATGTGTTCTCGTCTACACGTTATGGATCAAGGGCCTGAAAAGAACAGGAATCTTCAGATGGGTAGCCGAAAGGAACTATGGGAATGGGGATATCCCCTATGTCAAATGGGTAGGCACTGTCCCAAAGGCAACAAGGGAGACTGGGATACCTAAACAAGTGCTACTCACCATGTGGCTTCTTCTCCTCTTCTGTCTGTGGCAGCAGTCCTCAGAATGAAAGCATCCAAGAGATACTTCCGTGTGGCCCATTGAGCCCAATGGGGCTTACTTCTGGGCACGCCTGGGAGGTGGGCAGCCCAGGGGTTGGGGGTTTCTTCTCAGAGAAAGTGATTATTCTCTGAGTGCCCACTGGAAACCCAACTGAGTTGAGAAACTGTCTGCCTTTTTATAAGCAGTTGCATTGAGACCCGAGAGGACATGTACCATTATGAGGGTGGGGAGGGATATGAGGTCATGCTTACTTTCATTATGTTGGAAGAAGGGGGCTGCAAGGCCCCCTGGGAAATATCTGGATATTCAAGACTGAAACTTTTTTGTGACCATATTTGGTTTTGAAAAAGGAGAGACAGAGGGGAGACCCGCTTGGGAAAAGTAAGGAGACACAAAGACTTGTGGCATGCGTGGATGTGTGCTTGAAATCTGCAATCCCTGCTGAGGTCCCAAGGGAGCTTGCGTAGGACCGCACCAATGTCAAATGGGTAGAAAAGACAAGTTGTGGGTACACAGGAATGTGGGTGAGCTTATCTGCAGAATTAAATTATGGTAGAAGAAGTAGATCTGCAAGGTGCTGTGGTTAGTACCTAGATATGCAGGACAGAAGCCTCTCTGTGGTTAGAAGAATGAGAGATGGAAAACCTGGACCAGGATCAAGAGGAGCAGGGAAAACATAAGAGGCGCCCTACTGGAAGAGGCCAAAGACCAAAGGCCTGCCTGGTCTACTATTCTAGGGATGGGGGGGGGGGAAACTTGATTCCATTCACATTTATAGCTGCATCTATCAAGTCTATCAAATCCACACTTTCTGAAACAAAGCCAGCCTTCAAAATACACACTTTATCCAAATTTTGCAATGCTGTCCTCCAACCAATGTCTGTTAGAGGAAAATGTGTATAAAAGTGCATATATTAGTGAGAATAAGATACAAAAATGCACTGTATTAGGAGAAATTGCTTGACAAACTGTACATTAGTCAAAACTGCAGACAAAAATATTTGTTAGGAAAACTTCACAATAAAATGTTGCAGAATCTTCGTGAGGATTTAAAAAAGCGGAGAGAAGCAAAACTTGACACATCCTTCCATCGCTACTTCTCACAGCAGTGAACCAATAAATACGGAAAGCCGGCAAGCAGTGCATGAGCAGAAAGTCAGCAGCCCCGTCCCGCATATTCACAAATAATTGCCACTGTTTCCAATGAGGTTTACTCCCAGGTAAGCATGAATCGGTTAGAAAGAAAGATGTTGGAGACAGAAAGTGGAAGGCTTCAGACCAATAAGATGCTTTAGAAATTATATTTATGGAACACACACACAGTTAATACTATATCAATAGAATCTAGGAGAAACCACAGTGGAACTCTCTGCCCTGGGACATCTGCCTGGCCCCATCTCTAATGGAATTCTAGTGCCAAGGCCTAGCTGGTGTTTGAATCTCCCTTAGCTAGGGATGGGGGAGAAAAGTGGTTCAGTTCACCTTTAAAGGCTGTTCTATCCAATTTGCACTTTCCAAAATAATATGAGAACGGAAACACAGCTGTCCTTCAAAATGTGCACTTGTCCAAATTTTGTGATGCCGTTCTCCACCCAATGTCTACAAATCTCCACATATTAGGGGAAAATGTGTATAAAAATGAATATATTCATGAAAATAAGATACAAAATATACTCTATTAGCAGAAGTTGCTTGAAAAACTGTACATTAGTCAAAACTCAGGACAAAAATGTAGGAGAATTTTTTCCCTAAAATGCTGCAGAATTAGTGGCATATGGGCCTTATCAGTTACAAGAGGTGAAAGGGGAAGGTCCAAGGGGCTACCATGGGCAGAGTGTGGGTTGGTGATGGGTCGGACAGTTTCGTGAGTGGTAAGGGGTTGGTGAGTGATGCAAGCAGGGGTGCAGCCCCTAGTGCGTGCGTGCGTGCATGTGTGCACTCAATTAACTCAGATAAATTAAGCAGCAGTCATTCAGTTTTCAACTGTAAAATCAGAAGTGCTGAAAACTATTTCTAAAGAACAAGGATAGTTACATTGGAAGAGAGGGTGGTTTGTTGACAGTCTTTGGACAACAGTAACCCTGGCCCTGGGGCAAGAGAGCCACTCGATGGGAGATTATGTCCGCAGTTTACATTTAAGTAGAAAAACAGACAGACATCAGTGGAGAGAATAACAGCATCAGGAACACTATAAGAGATTACGTCATTTTTTCCAAAAGGAAAAAAATTTAGAAATTGCAAAAACAAACGGGGGAAAAAATCATGGTAACTGCCAGCCAATCTGTCAGATCGAAAAACAAAATTTATCCAGCAAGCGAACCCCATCCCTACTATGTAGTTCACCCTTCTTGAACCAATCTGTGAACTGAAAAGCTATCCTTCTAAAATTGCACTTCTCTAATTTTTTGCAATGCAGTTCTCCAGCCAAACTGTGAGTATGGAAAGACATATATACATTAGGGGAAATAGTACATAAAGATGCAGTTATTCGTCAAAGTAACACACAAAAGTGAAGCACATAGAAGGGAAAATAGCTTGAGAAATGTGTCTCTTAGTCAAAGCTGGGTAGAAAAAATGTGTTAGGACAAATGCCCACTAAAATGCTGGAGAATTTTCTTGAGGACTTAAAAATCTGCAGAAATGTGGAGAACAGAACTGAAGATCGGAAAACATGAGAAATGGAGAGAAGCGGAATGGACTGATTTATCCATCCCTAGTATGGAGTAGAGAAATAGCAGACAGGAGGAAAGGTGCTTAATCTCTCTTCCACTCTTCACTTCCCCTCCCAATTTTTCCTCACCCCCCCAGTGCAGTAAACCAAGGGCAGCCAATGTTCAGCTCTCCACATGTTGTTCAACTACAACTCCCATCATCCCTGACCATTGGCCCCACTTATATCTGTTTCTCTCCCCTCACCCTCAAATTGCAGCCAGGGAATTATGATTGGGAGTGCAGCAAGGGGAGAGGAGGAGTATTTAACCTCCCCCCCAAACTCACATGCTATGGTCCCAATGAAAGTCCCCCACCCAGCCCCATACAACATGTGGCAGAAGAATGTTATTTGGATCTCAGAAGTCTGGAAGCAGAGCTGCTGTTCCACTTGCAGCTTCATTGTAGAACTGCAGCGATTGTTTGCACCCAAAGGCAGCTCTGTACATTTGTCATTTATGATTAAAATTATGGATGGTAGACATCTAAACAGTTCAGCTAGTGCAAGGAGTTTTTGCTCCACAGTGGAACTTCCCTGCCCTCTCTTCTCCCCGTGCATCTTCCACATGTCCCCTAAATCTCTTCTGGGGCTTTCCCCAACTTTCTTGAGCATATTTATGGGAAGTTAAGGGGGTTCACGGAGAGAGGTGCCAATGTGTCCAGAGAGTATATCCAAAAGTTCTCCCTTTTAGTCAGTGCTGCTGGATCTGTTGGCATCTCTATAGAAAAGTCCAACAGGCTGTGACCCTCAATGTTATGAAATCATAATATTTGTGTGCCCATTATTTACACATGTAGGTGATCACTTGATCCCACAGTCAATGGGGGCTTTACGTGCATGTGTGAAAAAACCCAAATCATCCCAACATTTCTCTTTGACTGGAATTAGACACCAGCATGTGATAAGAATGCTGCTTTGGAGGATATAATGGGACCCGTTCACTTTTGTCTGTGTAGAGTCATCCATCCCCAACGAGTACACAAATGAAGCGGAAGAAGTTTCCAAATTGTTCAGTAAAGCATCTTTTGATTTATAGGGAAGAGAGGCCATTGACCAACAGAGGGTGTTGAGAAACAGCCCCCAAACAGCTTTTTCCTTTCATAAAATTAATACGTAGTGCCTCCAGCATGCCAAGGAAAATGCTGGAGAGATGCAAACTTTAAACTACTGTCTTACTGTGAACTGCTTGTAAAAAATAATAAGGAAGAAGCCTCTACTGTAGAGGAATGCCTTCCCATATATCTGCTCTATGCGTTTCAGAGACACAGTGAAAATTGCTTATTTCTAATAAAATGTAGCAACTGTACCCTGAGGAAAAATTACAGCATTATGAAATATTTTTCTCCCCCTTTTCCCGCAGTCAATTTAGTTTTCATTTAAAATTCAATAACTGCATCGTACTCAGAATCTTCCAAAACTGCTGTAATGATACTGAACCAAAAACGTGGGCAGTAAACAAGGGAGATTAGAAAGCCATTATGAAGGCAATTTCTCCCCTCTTCCCCTTTTACCATGCAGAAGCAAGAAAACAGGGGGGGGGGAGAGAGGATAATCTGGAAATGAAGTAAATGGAACCAAGGGCACTCCTTTATTCTCCAAGGACTCACAGGATCATAGAATTATAGAGTTGGGAGGGCACCTTAGGGATCATTTAGTCCAACCCTCCCTGCTTCTTTGCAGGATCGTTCCCATCTCTAGCGAAGGAGAGAGCTTATTGGCAGGAAATATTTCCTAAGGTTTCATTGAAATCTGCATCCCTGTCATTTCTGTCCAATGAATTGTATCCAACAAAGTCATGCTAAGAGCAGATGCACTGAAATTAATGCACTTACGTTAGGGAGTAATCCAAAGCAAGTTAAGATCTGGCTGATCTCTGGCTCACCTGGGTCTATGTCGATCTTAAGTCCTTCATTGCAGCTCAGCCAAGTGGAGAAATATTTATTTATTTATTTATTTATTTACTATACTTGTATACCGCCCCATAGCCAAAGCTCTCTGGGCGGTTTACAGTAACCATTTACAGTTTACAGTATTTACGTGTTTATCATCTGCACTTATGAGAATACATCAAGGTGGAATGCAACATATAAAAATAAAATCAGTAAGAACAACCGTAAAAAAAATAATTAAAAACATCAAACATCATAAATATAGATTGGTTAAAAAGAGAAAATTCAAACTGCAAAGACCTGCCTAAACAATATAGTTTTCACAACATGTCTGAAAGAAGGGAGGGCTGGTTCCTGCCAAACCTCAACCAGTAGGGAGGTCCACATGGCAGGGAGTACCAGACTAAAGGCTTAGTCCTTGGTGAATGCAAACCAAACCTGAGAGGCACAGGGAACCACCAGAATGGCCCCATCAGAAGAAGGCAAGCTTTTGGGGTGGGTTAGGTTTTAATATTATTATTATTAAGTGTCGAGAGGACATGTTGCTGGCCGCATCATCACAAGTACCTTGTCCATGTCATCAGGCTGCATCAACTGAAACCGTTCCCAAGAAGTTGCAGCAGACTTTGCACTGGACACTTCACTGGGGACTACAGTAGATGTAAATGGGGCATCAAGATTGCTATAGAGATGAGCAACTTTACCCTTAAACTGCCTTACAAACAATTCACAGTGGACCTCCAAAGGAACTAAATTTCCACTTCCTCTGGTTGCTAGGGAACCAAGTATTTATTTATTTATTTATTTATTTATTTATTTATTTTTATTATACTTGTATACCGCCCCATAGCCGAAGCTCTCTTTATTTATGCTCGGTTTATTCTACCAGCTGCAGTAGGTTCCATTTTTAAAAAGTCTGGAAAGGCTATTATCTGTATTTTCACTGCCTAGGGTTGCTAGGATACAGCTGAAAGTACAAACCTTTGCTTGAGCAGTATTACACTTTTGCGCACAAGTTAGAGGAAAAATAAAAAGAAGGCATCATCCATCTGTCAAGAAGTGGGGCTGCTTTTTTGCAGTAAATAGCTGTAGAACACTGTCAGTAGTCTGCCCCCTGTGGCTGTTTGCAACAATATAAAAAAGACCAGCAGAACTGAGGAGAGCAGCTGGAACTAGCTTGTCAACCCACAGGAAACAAAATGAAAGAAGGGAGGATATAGTGGGCATGGAAAGGGGTGTATGAAAAAGTAACCATTGACACATCCACTTACAAACATTGAAGAAACGCATCTGCAACCACTGGTGGAGCAGAGTGGAAACATATTGTTCTCCAATTTTCGTATTATCCACGGATTGGGTTAGTACATATTTACAGGGAGAAAACTGTATAATAGCTTTTGTTTGCCGGTAAAGTCACATGAACAATACGAATTAAGAGGAGATGAACCACTGTGTAAGCCCAGAGAGAAGACATCCTCTCCAAAAACTTGAGTATGCCAGGCTGAATCAACAAACAGTTAATATTCTGTTATAGAGGTATCCTGTTCAATCAAACCCCCTTCTGCTTGCCTGAGCCTAATAATCCTTTGATCCACTTTAATGACTTCCAAAACCATAGCACCCCTGATGGGAGCACTCAGCATGGAGCATTTAAAGTTAAAAGGGAAGATGCTCCTCCCTCTAAACACAAAACCAACTCTAATTTGCTCATCTCAGTTGCCATATTCAGATCTGCATGTTTCCCAGAAGTGCAAATAGGGGACCCCAGAGAATAAATGTGTGCCATTTCATATGTTATTGCAAATGACACAATACATTCCACAGCAGCTTTAAGCAACCTGTTGTGTTGTTGGATGTATCACTTTAAAAAGCCACCCCTGCACAGAGATAACCTTGTGCTTCTATCTCAACAGGCCCATAGTCAGCATGCCACAGTTTGGGGCTTTTGTCAGGGTCCAGGGATCCTGGCACAGCCCATCACAGATGCCTGCTCTGGGTCCTCAAATCAGGGCTTGGAAATAATTTACTATATGCATTTCCTCACAAGGATTCTGATGTATCCTCACCTCAGGGCATTCTGGGAAATTAAAATGGCTACTTGGCATGATGCTGACCAGAGTGCTGTCTAGGATTTGCAGCAGATAAGCCTGCCAGGGATCCCACTGAAGTAGGATCCAATCAATCCCTCTTCCCAGTGATCTCTGGGAATGGGAGGAGGGGAATAGCGGTCTCTAAACAACTCTCAGCACCCATCACAAACTACAGTTCCCAGGATTCTTTGGGGGAAGCCATAACTGTTTAAAAAGGCATTGACACTGCTTTAAATGTATAGCGCAGATGGGGCTTATGACAGCTCTGTCTCCTACGCAACAGCCCTTTAGAGCCTGGAAGACATACTCAAACGTGTGTGTGGGCGTGCAGAGCGGAGGTAAGTGGTGTATTCAGGGTGACAATGAAGTGCTTAATTATGTCATCAAAGCTGTGCCTTTCCAAAACACCCATCTCCATAAATATCGTTTGATATCATTGCGCGACACACAAATATAAGAGCCGTTTTGCCAGCCCAGCAGCGTACTTAGCCGTGCAGGTTCTTCTCTGTATTCATGAGCAACATTCAAGATGGATAGCTCTGCTCTTAATGGAATTAGTCCGCTGGGACTAGAGTTCCTGGGTATCCAGTTAGAGGCTTGGTATAATCAAATTTCTGTGCGCTTTGCTGTCCTTGCAAAGTAGGGCTCAATAAGAATTCAAATCCCCTGTTAAGCTAAGCTGAAAATATTGGCAGATGCCTGAAAAGTCATTTGCTCTAGTTTTCCTGTTTGGAACACCTTGCAGATGAAGAGAAAGAGCATTTCCTGATGGGAAACTATGCAAGTTAGGAAGGATCTTTGAAAGAGAATGCAGAAGGATCTTCTTTCATCTCCTATCGGGTGCCTGCTACTAATGTTTGTATTTATGTTCCCAGGAGTCGACATGCAAGAGTATATAATTGGGAAAGGAAAAGAAACTAATCAAAAGAAGATCTAGACCTATCATCTATATGAAATTGCCCATTCTTTAGAAAGCCAGGGAGCCTCCTTGAGTAGAAGCAAGCTTTTCACTTCAGACCAGGGTTGGAATGATCTGTCCATTTCAGTTCTCTCAGTTTCTCCTTTTTGGAGTCTTCAATTCAGTCTCTACATTCTGCAGCAATTTGCATTTAAAAAAAAATCCTCGTATGAATTTTTCAGCATCTGTGGTTTCTCCTAGATTCTATTGATGTAGTATTAACTGTGTGTGTGTTCCATAAATATAATTTCTAAAGCATCTTATTGGTCTGAAGCCTTCCACTTTCTGTCTCCAACATCTTTCTTTCTAACCGATTCATGCTTACCTGGGAGTAAACCTCATTGGAAACAGTGGCAATTATTTGTGAATATGTGAGATGGGGCTGCTAACGTTGTGCTCATGTACTGCTGCCGACTTTCCGTATTTATTGGTTCACTGCTGTGAGAAGGAGCAATGGAAGGATGTGTCAAGTTTTGCTTCTCTCCGTTTCTCATTGTTCCAATCTTGCACACGGTTCTCCATGTTTCTGCAGCAATTTGTGGTGTTTTTTTAAATCCTCATGAAGATTCTGCAACCTTTTAGTGTGAAGTTTTCCTAACAAATATGTTTGTCTGCAGTTTTGACTAATGTACAGTTTGTCAAGCAATTTCTCCTAATACAGTGCATTTTTGTATCTTATTCTCACTAATATATGCACTTTTATACACATTTTCCTCTAACAGACATTGTTTGGAGGACAGCATTGCAAAATTTGGATAAAGTGTGTATTCTGAAGGCTGGCTTTGTTTCAGAAAGTGTGGATTTGATAGACTTGATAGATGCAGCTATAAATGTGAATGGAATCAAGTATTTCCCCATCCCTAGAATAGTAGACCAGGCAGGCCTTTGGCCTTTGGCCTCTTCCAGTAGGGCGCCTCTTATGTTTTCCCTGCTCCTCTTGATCCGGGTCCAGGTGTTCCATCTCTCATTCTTCTAACCACAGAGAGGTTTCTGTCCTGCATATCCAGATACTAACCACAGCACCTTGCAGATCTACTTCTTCTACCATAATTTAATTCTGCAGATAAGCTCACCCACATTCCTGTGTACCCACAACTTGTCTTTTCTACCCATTTGACATAGGTGCGGTCCTACACAAGCTCCCTCGGGACCTCAGCAGGGATTGCAGATTTCAAGCACACATCCACGCATGCCACAAGTCTTTGTGTCTCCTTACTTTTCCCAAGCGGGTCTCCCCTCTGTCTCTCCTTTTTCAAAACCAAATATGGTCACAAAAAAGTTTCAGTCTTGAATATCCAGATATTTCCCAGGGGGCCTTGCAGCCCCCTTCTTCCAACATAATGAAAGTAAGCATGACCTCATATCCCTCCCCACCCTCATAATGGTACATGTCCTCTCGGGTCTCAATGCAACTGCTTATAAAAAGGCAGACAGTTTCTCAACTCAGTTGGGTTTCCAGTGGGCACTCAGAGAATAATCACTTTCTCTGAGAAGAAACCCCCAACCCCTGGGCTGCCCACCTCCCAGGCGTGCCCAGAAGTAAGCCCCATTGGGCTCAATGGGCCACACGGAAGTATCTCTTGGATGCTTTCATTCTGAGGACTGCTGCCACAGACAGAAGAGGAGAAGAAGCCACATGGTGAGTAGCACTTGTTTAGGTATCCCAGTCTCCCTTGTTGCCTTTGGGACAGTGCCTACCCATTTGACATAGGGGATATCCCCATTCCCATAGTTCCTTTCGGCTACCCATCTGAAGATTCCTGTTCTTTTCAGGCCCTTGATCCATAACGTGTAGACGAGAACACATGGAAGCAGAGGAAGAGGAAGGAGGGTTACATGTGATCAACGGTCTGTGTGCTAGAAAACTGCCTGGCAAAGGATAGAATGGAGACGAAGGACACCAACGAGGGACATTCATCAGCACGCTACCTTGATGTCCTCCTCTGTTGTCACAAGCACTGGGATGCGACAATAGGCCCATTAATGTGAAGCATTTAGCTCAAGTTGTGCCTGAACCCAGACACAGATTGGCTATTTCAATGAGGCCTCAGGTAGACCTGACAAAGGTGAGATCCTTCTCTGTTTGGTCTTTGCCAGGGCTACCTGAAGAAATGCCCCACTCGCCATTTAACTTGGCCGTGCAGGCGTTGCTGGTTGCCTGAATTGGAGCCGAGAAGGAATTTTTTCCCTGTTGAACCCGAACAGGTTTTTTTGCCTTCTCTGCACTGCCTTCCTCCTCAGCTATTGAGCCTTCTTAGCTTGTAGCTCAGGAGGAGTTAAAGAGTGGGAGCCATACACAGTACATCAGAGCTTGGAAAACTTACTTTTTTTGAACTACAACTCCCATCTGTCCCAGCCAGCATGGCCACTGGATTGGGCTGGCGGGAGTTATAGTTCAAAAAAGTAACTTTTCCAAGCTCTGAGTACACTTCAGAACAGCCCCAAACAATAAAGTTATACAGTTCTCAGACTTTTCACATATATTGCTTGTCTTGTCTTTCTTGGTGCATTGTCTTGTGTTACTTCCTGGGTTTGGGGGCAAGTCTCTTTGGTCTCTGTGCATAGGATTCCCGACTTAATCCAAATCAAAGCCCATTGAAATGTATGCAACAGCTGCAGAATGAATTATATGTCAGATAACGTAATTATATGTCTCACTTGAAAAAGTGTTAGAAAGGATCATTACACAATGGGATGTGTCCAATGTTGGTTCTACTCAGAGTACAACAATTGAAATGATTGGACACGACTGATCTGGGTTAATTTCAATAGGTCTCCCCTTAGAGGGATGAGGGAGAAGTTTGATTATGCTTGCATTTGAATGAGAAACTACCTAATTCACAGTGCTTGAACTAATATGTGAACTGAAAAAAAGCTAGCCTTTAAAATGTGCACTTCTCTGAACTATGTGATTCAGTTCCCCAACCGAAAAATAAGTAAAGAAATGCATTAGACTATGGGAAAGTGCATAAAGATGCCTATATTAGTGATTATAATTGCTTGCAACAAAGTTATGGGAGGAAGGGTGGACAGACATTTAATAAAACAAAAATGTGTTTGTTAGGAGAACTTCACACTAAAATGCGGACATTTTCATGAGGCTTTCTTTTATAAAAATGCAAATTAATGTGGAAACTGAGCAAAAAATGAGAAATTTGGGAAAAGGCCATAGCTCAGTGGCAGAGCCTTTGCTTGGCATGCCAAAAGTCTGAGGTTGAGTCCCTGGCATCCCAGGTAGGTCAGTGGGAGACTCCTGCCTAAAATCTTAGAAGGTCACTGCCTGTCAGCTTGGACAATACTGAGCTAGGTGGACCAAGAGTCTGATTCGGTATAAGACAGCTTCCGATATGCCTAACCAAAATGGACAGATTTGTAAATGGGGCACAACCCTATGTTCACCAATAAAACTGAGTTGCTTTCAGTGGATAACTATGAAGTAATGAGCAAGAAACTACTTTTAACATTTGGCTTATAAGGATAGATAAGGCTCAGCTTCAAGACAATAATGGGGGACATGGCACAAGAGGTCACAATGGCAATGACAACCATCGTGACTCAACAATAGGCTCACTGATGAGCAGTACTCAGTTCTCAGCACTGCTTTCAGGTTGTAACACTTGCCAAATTTACTACTATACAGTTAATGAGACAGTATTATGTTAATATGTTTCCTTTATCATCATGTTTAATTAAACAATATTTAGACTAATGATTAAATGCGACAATGATCTACTTAATTATAGAAGACAATTCCTTGTTTAGTTATACATTTTAATTATATATTTCGATTTTTAAAACTTTTATGCCACATTATTTTCAAAGAAATCTCGTAGCGGCTGACAGATTAAATAGTACAAACTAAAACAAATAACATCCCAAATTAAATCCAATACAATAAAACAAAAAAGATCATAACAGATTTTCATTCTGGTTTCCCTGTTATCCATTTCAGATGAATTAGATATGGTAAACAAAAATGATAATAGAGGGTGTGCACACGGAAGGATTTCTTTTATCTTTGCATTCAGTAGCAAAAGAAATGAGCCTTTTATTATGAATCAGTTGTTATTGTATTATTAATAATCAAATAACATTTCTCTGGATTATAACTGCACCTAATTCTTGATCATAAAAAGAAAAAGGCCTCGTCAATTTTTAGGTGGGAACTGGAAACAGTCAGCATTTTTTTGTTTGCTCCCTTCTTAGTGGGTTTTCATTCTCCTGTGTTTGCTGAAGGTTGAAAGTGTGCTGATGTTTTATCTTCTTTTCTTATTTTTGTTTTATTTCCTATCTATTTATTTTGAAGTATTTTCACTCCGCTTTTCAGCCAAAAATGCTTCCCAAAGCAGATCTCAATTAATTATCAAGAATAAGAAAGGCCCTGCCCTCAGGCTTGCAGTTTAAACCAGTGGGTTACAGTGTTGGACTAAGATCCAGGTTCAAATCCCCACCCAGCCACAAAGTCCACTGGGTGACCTTGGACCAGACACAGTCGCTCAGCCTGAGCAATCTCACAGGGTTGGTGTAAGGGTAGGATGGAAGCGGGGAACCAGGTTGAGCAACTTGGAGGAAAGGTGGGATATAAATGCAATAATAAATACATTTCAGCTGCTGTATGTGGACCCCAGCCTCAGCCAACCTACTGAGTTTTTTTTAAATCATCATCAAGAAGCAGCAAGATGATAGTGGTGGGGAAGCTAGATTGTGAAGACAAAAGGGTGGATAGGTTGAGGAGGTCGGTTTGTGCTTTTAGGCCTTGGGATGATCATCAGAATGGATAACTTGGTTAGCATGCGCTTGGGGAACGAGAGTGGAGCCGAGACAGAACACAAATACACCTGCCCCTCCTGCAATCATCTGCAGGCATGCAGGCATTTGGGCACATGGGGGGGGAACCCCAACTGCTGCAGTATCTTAGAGAAAGAAGTTGGGGGGCAGAATGTACATGGAAGAAAGGGGGGACACTGGCGCACACACGTAGCCTCAGAGATGGGGGGCGAGCAAGTCCTGAGCTTCTGCACTGTTCCTTGGCTCCGTCTGGGCCGAAGGCAAGATCTGGACGGCCTCGCATATAAGAATAATGTTTAAAAGGAGGTGGCAGCAAAGCTGGAGTCAAGAAAGGTAGGCAGGCTGACTGTCAGAAAGGAAGGGGGAAAGCAGCCTTTCCTTGCAGCTTTGCTTCTTTGTTGGCTTCAGAAAAAGCCTATCGGGTGCCTGCTACTAATGTTTGTATTTATGTTCCCAGGAGTCGACATGCAAACGTATATAATTGGGAAAGGAAAAGAAACTAATCAAAAGAAGATCTAGACCTATCATCTATATGAAATTGCCCATTCTTTAGAAAGCCAGGGAGCCTCCTTGAGTAGAAGCAAGCTTTTCACTTCAGACCAGGGTTGGAATGATCTGTCCATTTCAGTTCTCTCAGTTTCTCCTTTTTGGAGTCTTCAATTCAGTCTCTGCATTCTGCAGCAATTTGCATTTAAAAAAAAAAATCCTCGTATGAATTCTTCAGCAACTTAGCGCACATTTTTGTATGCAGCTTTGACTTGTGGTTTGGCAAGCAATTTCTCCTAACGAAATGCATTTTGGAATGTCGTCTTCACAAATATATCCGTTTTTATGCACGCTTTCCCCTAGAGTATGCATTTTTGTAAATATTGTTTGGTTGGAGGAATGCACCGTGAAAATTTGGATAATGGCCAGTTTCAAAGGACGGCTGTGTTCAGTTCTCACATTGATTCAGGACGTGAGGATTAGAGAGATTCGGCTTTAAAGGCAGATTGTATAGAATTTCTCCTGCATCCTTACTTCAGACAGGTTCCGCTCAATTCTTCCCACCTCCCCTTGCATGTGGAATGTCTAGTTTGCAATGAGGCAGGGGTGGGGAACTTCAAGCCCAGGGCCCAAGCGTGGCCCTCCTAACCTCTCTATACAGCTATATTTTCTCTCCCCAGGGCACACACCCCGCTCTGATCTTCACCTTCCTTGGCTGCCTGGAAGTGTGTCCCTGAACACACTTCCAGGCCTCTTGTTCGCCTGGATGGCATGGAGAAAGGTGTGTAAAACCCTCCGACCTTCATGTGGTTGGAGGTTAGCCTGTCGTACAAGAGTCACATCTAATTGCCCTGCTCACTTTCCCTCCAGTCCTGCCTACCGCTGGAATGTGGCCCCTGGAAGGTTACCCACAAGGGAATATGGCCCTTGGGCTGAAAAAGGTTCCCCGCTTCTGCAATAAAGGCTACTGTCTTCCTGAGTTCTGCCGTGTCCCTGTATTCATTATTATTCTTCCGTCCTGAATTTCTGGCTCCTCCCTTGATCCTGCCTCCTGGTTCATCCTTTGGTCCGACTGGCTTTTTAGTTCTGACTACAACCCATGGCTCCTGGTTCTGGGCTCATTTCACGCAGCTGCCGATAGCCCAGGCCTGACACCAAAGCAAGGATTCTGTGAAATGATTTCACAATATCCTTTCCAAGAATATCCTTCTCTTTTCTCCTTTAGGGGCCCAGTAAGTTTCATTTCCTCAGACGTTTGGGGGAGGATGGTATTCATATCGCCACAGCTACATTTTATTTACTGTGTGGTACATTTCTAGGCCATTTATTCCTAGATTGTTTTAACTGATACGGGTTTGTTGTCTTCCTCCCGCCCAGGCTGGCACTGCTACTTCCTCCCGGCTGCTTATAAGCTTGCTCCATAGCCACCTGTTTGCCTTGCTCATCTGCCCCACAGCCACTTCCCTCACTTGTTTGCCCCTCGCTTATCTGCCCCTCACTCATTTGCCCCACAGTCGCTTCCCTCATTCGTCCACCCCTCACTCATCCACTCCTCGTTTGTCTGCTCCATATTGCCTCACTTCTTTTGCCCCACAGCAACTCGCCTCGCTCGTCCATCCCAGAGCCACCTGGTCACCTTGCTCCTACAACAGCCATCTTTGTTTCCCTGATGCCTCACTTACTGCCCTGCCACTGTGCTCTGCCATGACCCCAGGTCACCCTGTGTCACGTTATTATGCTGTGATGGTGTAATGTCTTACATTTTCATTATACAGAATATCAAAAGTTGAGTTTCATTGTGGTTTTTCAAAGAAACATTGCAACTTTTTAAAAAAATTTCATTTTTATATTGTATCTGCCAATGTTTTAGTATAGATTTTTCTTTAATAAAAATGTCCTACTTAAATAAATTGTTAAATACATTTTCAACTGCTGCATGGCTGTGTGACTTATTTTGATGTTATTTTATATTTCACAATTGTGAAAAGTTGTCAGAGAGCTTTAGGAAGCCCTCTTACATATTTTCCCTGGCGCATATTTCCCTGTGTGTATGTGTATGTCATGCACTCACTGAGACTTTCTTCCAAATAGGCATTCCTAGGATTTCATCCAGACTGACTATAATTATTTTCTGAATGAGGGTGGCTCAGGTCAGGGTTGGTTATGATTATTTGCAATGTCCTGCCCTCTCTGGTTGTTATATTGTGGTGATGGTGACTATATTGGCTAGTGTTTACTGGTAACTTTCACACAAAATCTCAGCATATCTCCATCCCCTTTTCTGCAACTCCCCCCAGCGCAATCCTAATCATGTCTACTCAGAAGTAAATCCTATTGAATTCAATGGGCTTTACTTCTGGATAGGTGAGGTTATGATTGCAGAATGTCAAGTCAGTTCAGCATTATAGTTAAATAACATTTCCTGAATGTGGGGGACTGAGTTTCAGGGACAGGTTATGCTGATTTGTAGTGTTCTACCCTGTCTGGTTGTTGTGTTGTGGCGATGACGACTATATTAGCTACTGCTTGCTAGTCACTTTCTCAAAAATAAGAATAAAATAAAACCAACTCATCAATTCAAACAAACAGATTTTCTCATCACCCAAAAAGTTGTATAATCACATTTGGAATATATATGCATAATAAAAGGTAACATTTATAGGGTTTATAGGAGAGGCAGATATCTGACAGAAAACAAACAGACAGGTTAAGAAATAAACAAACATTAATTGCAACAGCCATTGCTGTGAATTAATAAAACAAATGAAAAAATGGAGGCAGAGTAATGGTTGTTAATAGCAATCGTTCACCTCATATACACTGCAGCAATTCCAAGGTAAACAGATTACGAAGATAATGACGTAAATCTTGTTGTGGATTTTTTTTAAAAAAAGGCTGGCGTTGCTGACAGCCGTGAGTGCACTCAAGGAGTCAGAGCCTATCTAAAGATATATCAGGCTTGTGGATTCTCTCACAATTCGATGACTAATCCAAATATGTGAATATTCTACCCCATCTCTATTAGGTAGCTTCTTGTTAAAATGCAAAATTTCTTGCATCCACGCTCCATGCAGCATCCTCCCACAGTTTAGCAGTAAAGTTTGGTCTCCAAACCTGGATCTCCGCCAAATGACTGCTTCTAACCTTAGAAGGTGTACATGTAAAATCCCACATTCATATTAATCACAAGTGGTTATGTTTTTACGATTGAGCAATACTGTTTATGACTAATGCATTAGAGAAAATTACGAGGTTCTTTCCAAGAGAGGCTTTTAAGGAAAAAAAAAATCCCCAGTGATTACTACTATATCACAGAAATAATTGGGGGAACAGAGAGTGCAGCTGATTGCTTCAGAATACAAACAATGACAGATAAAGAGGTCACTTGAAAAATGCACAGTTAGAATAAAGTAATCATTGGCTTGGTTGCCAGATGGAGCCCTTTGGAAACAATACGCTGTGATTGTCGGGTTGACGCTTGTGCTGAAGCCTGTTGCTCGCTCAATGAAAGAGAAACCAACAAGTTGCGAAAAGAAGAGCACTGTGTTAACAGAAGATGTCACTGAAAATGACAACATTGTTTCCCAGTTCCCTCGATTTATTAGGTGGATTCAGCGGCATGTTAGCAGGCTGGCAACTCTCGTGCCACATAACCTGTTTCGTTCTGTTGTTTGTGTGGGTAATGATAGAGTGAACAGGCATGGAATGATGCATATGTTTGGATATTCTTTCTGAAGGGGTGAGGAGGAGCCAAGGGTGCTTGCAGGAGAGTTTACACATATGTGTTTTGTCACCCAGTGATTGCATCATCAAGTGTAGGGATATGGAACCTCTTTCAGCTCAAGGGCCACGTTCCCTTCTGGGAAAACAGCTGAGGGCCATGTGCCAGTTGTGGGCGAGGCCAGAGGCAAAAGTGGGTGGAGCAATGAATGCACATTTTACCTTTGTAGAGTAGGGTAGTTTCTACACACCCTTTGTTATCCTTCATCCGGATAGGCATGATGCGCTATCAAGAGTTCAACAACACATTCCAGCCAGTGAAAAACACTCAGGCAACTAAGCAGGGCCAGTGAGAGATACAGCCTCGGGAGAGTTCCAAGGGCCAGGCAGAAATGCCTGGAGGGCCACATTTGGGCCCCAGGCCTAAGGTTCCTCACCTCTGGTCAAGTAGAAACATGCATGTGTGAATCAGCCGCTGCAGATGAGATATCACAAGCAAAGCAGGTTCTCCAGCAGCTGGTGATGTGTAGTAGCTAAAAACTGATCTATAAGCCAAGAAGTCCCTGTTCAGTTTTCACTTATTTATTTTATTTTTGAAGATTTATATCCTGCCTTTTTTTCAAAAGAAGAACATTTAAATATGCAAATCCCCAGCTGCAGTTTGAAGAGTTTAGTCCTATATTACAAGGATAATATAGGACTAAATATAATAACATATTATTATGTTATTACAGCAGCCTATATTACAGGGAGGGGGAACCTGTGGCCTTCCAGATGTTGTTGGATTTCAACTCCCACCAGACCTAGCCAGCACAGCCTATGGTTAGGGATGATGGGAACTGTAGTCCAAAATACTTGGAAAGCAGTAGGTACTCCATCTCTGCTATATCATGTGGTTTAATTGCACATATGGATCAGCCATTGGGTATGTAGGTCCAGGAGAAGAACCTGTGACTATCATTTTCTACCTCTTGGCTTTGAATGTCCAGGGGTCGGCAGGTATGAAAACAGATGATGTTGTGGCACGTGCAGTTACCGCTCAAGAATGGAAGACATGATTGTCTCGCTGGACAAATAGTATGATTATGGGTGGCATCTTAGTCCAAGTCTGGTCCCAGGCTATGGTCTGAAGGCACATAAGGCCAGCGCCCTGCTGAAGCTAAGCAGGGTCAGGTCTGGTCAGTGCCTGGATGGGAGACCGCCTGGGAACCATATGTAAGCCGCCTTGGGTTTCAATCATGAAAAGAAAGGCAGGGTATAAAAGTAATTAATAAATAAAAATCTTGCTTTACTAGAGAAATTAACTCATACACAAGGAAATGCATTCATACCAAAACAAGAAAGATCCTATTTTACCTGTCTGGTTTTACTTTATCGATTATATGAACTAGAGGAAACATAGGAGATCACCATCCTCTGTTTATGTGAGACAATGGATAAAGTAACATGCCCCTTCCATTATTTTCAGATGGATTAACAGATTATTGTTGCCAACCTGGAAACATCTTCAAACTGTAGAACTGAAAAATGTATTAGGACTTTAATAAGAACTGAACAAATGTTATTGTATCTCACTTTCTCAACAACTACCAGACACCCTTTTCTCCCAGTCCTGTGTGTCTTTTCCCCTTTTTTCTCTTGGTTTTGTTACTGTATTTTTACCCTGTATGTTTATATATTTTGGAAACTTTTCAATAAATAATACTTTTTTAAAAAAACAAGTGATGCAAATACTGTCCTCCTTACCTGAGCTTGCAGCCTATTCATCCAAGGCTTGTGTAAGTTATCCACATGAGATCCAATTTAATATATCATGTTATCTCTTTTATTGAAATCTAACTTGTAGTGACAAATAGATTGCAGCTGACAGATGTGACTGCAAAGTACATAATTAAGTCCCCTGTGTGTGCCAGCCTCAGCCTCACAGACATAATTAGAATCTGACCAGTTCAGACACATATATTTGGGGGGGTGGGAACAAATCTTACAAAATTGCTATTAGGGAGAAGAAAGTAAGATCACATTTGGGATCACAAAGGCATCTGATCCAGCGTTGCTGCGGCGCAATCCAGCAGGATATCCTTCTGTGCAAGCCCGAAATGAATGGGAGTTGCACAAGAGTGCATGCATACTCTTGTGTAATGATGCTGGGGGATTTCAATTGGTCTGCATCTTAAAAATGACAGACCTTCCTTGAAGACAGATTGGAATGCAGTTATCTTTCAGATTGCCTGCGCGTCTCTGAATTTTGTGGTGCAGTCGTGGTGGTTGTTCTATTAAGTTTCTATCTCACCTTTCCTCCTGAGGGAGCCTCATGAAAATTCATCAGTATTTTAGTGCGAATTTCTCCTGATATACACATGTTTGTAGACAATGCGGCCTAACCTTACACATTTTTGCAAAGCAATTTTCCCTAATGCAATGCACTTTTGAACGCTATTTTCAGTAATATATGCATTTTGAGGCACACTTTACCCTAATATGTGCCCGTTTTTGTTCACATTACATAGCATTATAAAATTCAAAGAACTGCGAATTTTAAAGGATGGCTGTGTTTTGGCTCACATCTTCTTTTGGTAAGGTAGGTTCGCCTTCAAATGCAAACTGAATTGAATTTTTCCCCTGTCCCTAGGCGTCACTGATCAAAGTTAAAATCAAAAGTGCATGCAATCAGGATAACCAGCTGAAAACTCTTGTTCCCCATCTAACATGGCTGCTTTTAAAAAAATGCTCGCCTTCATTTCAATAAAAAAATATTTCCCTGATTAGGATTTTGAGAATGCAATCACAGTCATTTGCATTTAGTCCCCTTTGTTCCCCTTGACGGTGGGAATCTCAAGATTATTTTTGCAGAGCAAAACTAGGGATGCCACCATCCCACTAGGTACACCCACTCTTTCCATCTCGACCCGATGAATAATTACAGAAGTCAGCTCATAATCAATTTTCCCCCTTTCTGTTATTTACTCTTTTTTAAAAACAACAACAACAATTTATAACACGGCGGCGCCTTGCACTATCCATGTTAATTACGTTGGCACTCAAGTTTGGCTTGTAAAATGTAATTGCTTGGAACATAAATCTAGTCTTGCCACTTATGTTCACATATCATTAATATTATTCAGTCCACTCGTATTAAATCTTTATAAAGCATGATTATAAATGTGCCATTAACCTGCTCAGTTGTACGGAGGCAGTAACCCTTTCCAGAGGAGTACTTGTGGGAGTTTTTACATATGAACCTTTTACCTTGAAGACAAATGTAAATCTTTTGAAAAGAGGGAAGGGAGAGGGAAATCAATCCTGCACAGTGTTACAGGTAGAATGCTTCAAGGAATGCGTCTTTGATATATTATTTTTGTTCATTACATTTCTACCCCACCATGCCTTCAAGGAGCTGCAGGCAGTATACACAGTGGACAAACTGGACAGCCAATGAAGCTGAATGTTGAAAGATTCAGCTACAGACAAAAGAAAGTATTTCTTCATACAGTATATAGCTAGGAAGCTTCATATTGAGTCAGACCACTGGTCCATCTAGCTCAGTATTGCGTACACTGACTCTGAGGCAGCAGCTCTCCAGGGTTTCAAGTGGAAGTCTCGACTAGCCCCACCTGAAGTTGCCACAGATTGACCTGGGACCTTCTGCGTGCAAGGCAGATGCTCTACGATGAAGCTACAGCCTTTCGCGATGGAATTTGCTCCCACAGGAGCAGTGATGGCCACTAATTTGGATGGCTTTAAAAGAGGATTAGACAAATTCACCAAGGCTACTTAACCATGGTGGCTATGCTCTTCTTCCATGGTTGGAGGCATATGCTTCTAAATACCAATTGCTGGAAACTGCAAGAGTGCTCTTGCACTCAGGTCCTGCTTGCGGGCTTCCCACAGGCATCTGGCCGGCCACTGTGAGAACAGTATGCTGGACTAGATGGGCCATTGGCCTGATCCAACAGGGCTGTTCTTATGTTCTTACAGTCCTCTTCCCCCAGTTTTCATCTTACAACAACCCTGATAGGTTAAGGCTAAGAGATAGCAACTGGTCATCTAGTGAGCTTCTTGGCTGAGCAAGGATTGAAATTGAGGCCTAGAACTCTAACCAGTATACCGCCTTGGCTCTCAGTACTTTCAGCACATCTACTAGCAGGAGAAGTAGTACAACAAGTAGTAGAGCTACTGGTAGTTCTAATATTAGTACTTCAATTTTCACAAATGAAAACAACGGCACACTTGTGACCAATGGTGTTGGCTTGGCTTATTTGTGGTTATCACCAATCCCCTGGCACACAGAGAACGCTTGGATTCTCCCTCACTGCTCAGAAGGGACTCCTGCCCCTCGACAGCTGCAGTAGAAATGAGGGTTCTGGGGTGAGGATCGGTATGTGTCCTGCTCGCCAGAGGGCTGAGGGCACTCTCTCTGGGAAGCTGGAGAGCGGAGTTGTAGATGCCTGTTTGCAACATCCCAAAGATTACTGGCCATTCCACATTGCTGAAGGTTCCACTCCATCTGCTTTATTCATTCATTCTGCAATAGGTTTGTCCTCTAGCATTTTAAAACCCAAGAATTTCCTTCTTAATTAGAATATAAGATAGGCAAAGAAAACATCGTTCTCTTACCTTCTGTTAGC
Source organism: Rhineura floridana (assembly GCF_030035675.1). Classification (NCBI taxonomy): domain Eukaryota; kingdom Metazoa; phylum Chordata; class Lepidosauria; order Squamata; family Rhineuridae; genus Rhineura; species Rhineura floridana. The sequence continues at coordinate 15,554,369 of NC_084498.1, read as the reverse complement.
AACAGTTCAAACTGAGCCTCACCAGTACCTGGAACTGGTGCCGTACTGTTCGTGCGCATGCATTTGCACAGATGTAAGCTTGAGATAAGATCAATCTCTGAATCAGGTGGTGTTATGCGCAGCTCCAAGACCCTGGGGAGAGAGTTGAGCCTTGATGAGAACTGTAGCAACTCACATTGATGTTTTTTAAAAGCATCGCCAACCAGGAAAAGGGGGCTGTCTCTGAAAATTAGACAGTTGGGGTCTATGCTATGTGTTTTAGGGATTTTCAAAGGTGCATAATATAGGGGCTTCTTGCTCAAAGGTTGGCCAATCCCTCAGGTCTTAATCCTAGCCTGCAGGCTATCAAGTGCTCCCCCTTCTGCTGAAAAACAGCACGTTAACCTAACAAGTAGGCATGGGCAATTCTGTCAATTTCGGTTTCTCTCAGTTTGTCATTTTTCTAATCTTAGACGAGAAACACGCTCACTGTTCTGCCGGTTCCAGTGCGTTTCCACCCCTCTCTTCTGAAAACAGGGGCACGTGACACTAGCCAAACCCCGCCCCTTTTTCCTGTAAAACCTGGTGGGATCAGCCTGAGTGTGTGGTTTTTTAATTCCGTTTCAAAGAGATTTCACAACTGATCGGCAGATCAACCCGTTCCCCCTCCAGGTGTGGCTAATGGAAACGCTTTGATCTGGTGACTAGTGCGTTCACAGCAGCCTCTGGTTCAGTTCTCCACAACTCCACATCAGTTTAGTGATTTTTTTTTAAGTCCTCATGAAAATACATCAGACTATTAGGGCACATGTCTCCTAAAATACACGTTTGTATGCTAGTTTGCCTAACAGGCATATTTTTGCAAAGCAATTGTGCATTATTTTATGCATTTTATGTATGCTCTACCCTAGTACAGCTTATTGCATATACACCAAAAGAACACACAGCGAACAGATTAACAACCTATAGTTAAAAAGAAAATAAGATAAAACAATTATATAAAACATACTAAAATACAACAAGAGTTAATCATTTTATTAAGCAGTTATAATTTTTTAAAAAAGGTCTAAGAGCATATACTATAACCAGGGGGGATGAGAGCTTTCCCCCTCTCCAAGGCTAGTTTCACACTTTTAGCAGCCTGATATGTCACACAGAAATCTGTTCTTGCCAATAAAAAACACAGTTTTGTTTCTAAAAAATATTATCTCCAATACCAGCACAAAGGTGGTCAAGATATCGAGTGAACAAAGTCCTCTGCCTCCCAACAACCAGCATTGGCCATTATAGTACCCCCTGACCTCCATCAGCTGCAGAGTATTTAATCTACATTTAGTTAAAAGGTCCTTAAGGACACATGGGCAAATAAAGGCCAATTATAAGAGCAACATCCCCAGAGAAACAGTGCAAAAAAATGTACAGTGTATTAGAGCAATGTAGTCGCCTGGAAGTCAACATCACCTTGTGACTTCCAAACGAGCCCCACTATAGCCCCTTGTAATCAAGCAGCTCAAAGCAGAGGACCCAAATCAGAAATAATCCGGCAAATTTTGGTTGCCTGGTCCCATATCCTCAAACGTCACGAAGGATGCATTCATACTGCACTTTATTCTGTTATTGCAACCATTTCTTACCTGGTAATTTGAGCATTATATTTGACTTTTCACACAACGTACAAGCTAGTCCCAGCCAGAGCTTGGAAAAGTTCCTTTTTTGAACTACAACTCCCATCAGCCCAACCCAGTGGCCATGCTGGCTGGGGCTGATGGGAGTTGTAGTTCAAAAAAATGAACTTTTACAAGCTCTACAGAAATCTAGTGGAATATAGTGTAAATGTAGCGCTGATTTTGGTGATAATATCAGAAATAATCCATTTGCAAGCCTGGGAACCCAGAAGATCGTGAGAGCTCTGCCCTAGCTGCAGCTGCTCACATGACAGGCCTCCCGGCATTCAGTGCATTCCTACCCTTTAGGCACCTACCAATTTGTTTTGCCTGACGAAAATTGTGCTAGCATTCTGACATAGGCACAGCATCCCCTCCCTCCTTTCCCCACACACACCCGTGTCCAGACACTAACTCAAGCAGTGAATTACACGGGCACTATGCTGTCCCTGTCTATAATAGGGGAGGGATGAAAACATGGGACCGCAATACCTGGTGGACCGCCTCTCCCAATATGAACCTACCCGGACACTGCGCTCAACATCTAAGGCCCTCCTCCAAGTGCCATCCCATCGAGAAGCTCGGAGGGTGGTGACTAGAACCAGGGCCTTTTCTGTGGTGGCCCCCGAACTGTGGAACAGCCTTCCTGATGAGGTGCGCCTGGCGCCGACGCTACTATCTTTTCGGCGCCAGGTGAAAACCTTTTTATACTCCCAGGCATTTTAAAGTGTGTTTTAATAGCATTTTCATCATTATTTGTATTTTGGATGTTGTTTGGTTCTTTTATTGTTTGTTTGTTTTGTTTTCTTGATTTATTGTATTTATTGTATTTATACATTGCTTGTTTTTTATCTTTTTGTACACCGCCCAGAGAGCCTTCGGGCTTAGGGCGGTATATAAATTAAATTAAATTAAATAAATAAATAAAGATGTCATTCTTTGCAGCCATGTGAAAGACATTTGCGTGATAGGCCAGTACATCGGCTGAAAAAGCCAGAGTTCCTTAACACACCAGGTACTGCAGTGTGAAAGGAATTTTAGAAATCGGGACAGAAGCGCTGCCATTTTAATCCGTTAAACTAACGCAATAAGCCTCATGTCTGAATGCAGCCTGACAAGGGATGTATTGCATTAGTTTCACGGATCATAATGCCGCTGCTTCTGTTCCGATTTCTAACATACCTTTCACACTGCAGTACCTCTTGTATTATGGAACCAGGGCTTTGCGATCGCTATACTGCCATATTGCGCTAAATTTCATTCACAACAATGGGAGTGTTGTGACACAACAATGAACATCACTGGACATGTCGCTACTCCCCCACCCTTTCGGCGCATGCGCACGTCTGTTCCCCCCGTGATCATGGCAGGAAAGAACTGTATGCCGGTATACTGCCCCAAATTTTGTCACTTTATTCCCACGATTTACTGGGTTAATGGGGCTGCAAACGGATTTTTCTGGAAGCAATTAACATGGAAATGAGCACTAAACTTCCACTAGATTCCACTAGACTTCAAGAAGTGGCTTCTCTGTCATGTGAAAGATCAAATAAAATGCAGAAAGTATCAGGTAAGGAAATGTTGGGGAAATGAAACAAACTGCTGTCTGAATGTAGCCCTGGAATAATAACAACAAGAACAACATTATTCCGTACAACAGCCTTAGGTGTGGATCTAGATATGCCCTGAGCTCTTGTCAGGAACCTGCTGCATTTTTGTACATGTTATTTGCCTGGACAGCAACACTGCAAAATTTAGAGGTGTGTGACTTTCAAAGGATGGCTATGTTTTGGTTCATGCACTGTTTCAGAAAATGTGAATTTGGTAGGTTCGCCTTTAAACGTAAACTGAATTGGGCTCATCTTCCCCTGGAAAACAGCACCACCATCTCACAAGTGCTTCCCCTTCCTCTAAAATCCATGGATTATCTCTCACTTCATGCCCAGCCAGTTAGTCTGAGCTCTCAGCAAATAATGGCACATATCTCTGAAGGGCTTACTATGCTGTGACAGAGCAGAAGAGCTTCTTGTGTCTGCCTTGAATGCCACCCATTACATTATCACAGCCTGGAGGGGGCATTTGTTCACCTTTACTATTATATTATTAAACAGCTGCTACAGTTTAATTGAAGAGTAGGAAGAATGAAGAGTGAAAACAACACAACAAATAAAGGGCAAATTCACACCACACATTTAAAGCACATCCAACACACATTTAAAGCACACGGCTTCCCCCAAAGAATCCTGGGGACTGTTGTTTTCCCTTCACAAAACTACAAACCCCCAGAACCCATAACATACTACAGTTCCCATGATTCTTTGGGGGCAAAGCCATGTGCTTTAAATGTATGGGGTGGACCTGCCCTGTAATGACAGATTTCAACAATGGCAATTCATTGTTTATAGCACATTTCACAGGTTATTATTTTCAATTTTGTTTCACAACGTTTATAAGCCACTTGATTGGAATAAGGTTTACAAGAGGATGTACAGCTGACAATGTATATTAATAACTCGGGGGCCCTGGGGAGTTCAGCTGCACAGGGCCTTACTTCCACACATGCTGCACACCCCTATGAATCCAAGTGTGGTTCTTCAGAATACAATTGTATTTCTTCTTGTTTTTAAAGGTTGACCAGATATAGTCAGAAAAAGCAATTATTCTTATTATTAGAATTTATTACCTACCCTTCACCCAAAGGTCCCAGAGCAGGTTACAACAAATTCAAAACTAGCATTAAAAACAGTTAAAGACAGCATCACAGAAAATACGGTGGGTCCTAAAAATATACATCTCGGGTTTCAAAAGGCTAGAGTAAAGAGGTTCCTCTTCAGCATTTGCCAAAAGTTGTACAACGAGGTTTCCCGATGCACCTCAGTGGGGAGGGAGTTCCACAGCTTAGGGGCTGCCACAGAGAATGCCCTCTCCCAGGCCACCACCACCCCGAGCTTCTGAGGGTGGCAGAACAACCAAAAAGGCCCCCTCTACTGATCTCAACACCCGAGAGAATCTGTAGGGGAGGAGGCAGTCTTCCAGATATGTGGACCCTAAATCATTTAGAGCTTTAAACACTAATGTGAGCACCTTGAACTGGGCCTGGAAACAAACTGGCAACCAATGCAGTAATCTGGCTGCTGCATTTTGGACCAGTTGAAATTTCTGAGTCATCTTCAAGGACAGTCCCATGTAGAGTGCTTTGCAACAATCCAGTCTGGAAGTTGAGTGGAGGGATTGCGTGGGGGGGGGGGTGAATCTGGAGGACGAGGGTTACACACGTCACCTCATCACTTCTTCCTTGACAACTGTCCTCACCAGGCTTCCAAGGAAACAAGAGGCTTCCCAGAAATAACACCAACGTGGGCAACCACAAGGCAGTATCCGGTGCCAGTCCAAAGTCAGGATCCAAAACAGAGTCTACAACAAAGGGGTCAGGCAAGAGACAAGGCCATGGCAATCCTAAGGTCAGGGTCTAAGCCATCTGTGAGCAAACCAGGGCAAGGGAAAGTCAAGAGGCAGGTCCAAGGTAGTCTGCAGTTAGATCTGGAGTCAACAGAAATCAGCAAACAGGGCTGGTACAGAGACATGGTTCCAGCTTAGCCCTGACGTTTTTGAGCTGGAGCTGCTGAAACCACACCCCCAACCTCACTGACTCCTATCAGCCACCTTCAGCCAGACCTTTACTCCTTTGCTCTCAAGGAAGCCTTGCATTCAGTTGAGCACTTCTCCAGACAGGATGGGTCTCCAGCTGGTGTTTGAGACGACACCTATCGCTTGGGCTTGGGACCCATTCAGCCTCAATGTCAGAGGCCGAACTCACCCTAAGTGCAGATGGCTCTTCCTCGGCCTTGCTGCAGACCCTGGCTCCTTACCCCGAGATAGAACCTGACCCAGGGCTGTGTCTAAGGCTGGAGTCTCCTGATCTTCCTCTGATGAGGACTCCTTCGGCTGGGACTTAAGATAAACACTTGTTCCTTCCCACATTGCATACCAGAGGTAAGCACAAGCCCGGGAACCTTGTGTTTGCTACTGAATATTTCCTTCTAGCTGAATCCATTGCACTTATATTTAGAAAGGAGAGGTGCCAACAACACTGGAAGGGGATTTTGGTCATTCTGAACAATAAGGTGTCACAATTTTATTCCGTCTGATTCATCACATACATAATTGCGTCTCAAGGTTACTTTCTGCTTCCTGCCTAATAGATAAATGAATGGTCAGTCTCCCCCCCCACACCCCTAATCTGATTGGCTAGGAATCAAATCTATTAGAACCATCTCCTTTACTTTGAACAGCAACATTATGTCCTTGGCTTATCTTTCCGTTTTGTGAATGAATTGAGCAGCCATTTCATAATACCCTTGAAAGCTAGGGCAGAGATTTGAAGAAGAAGAAAAATGCAGAGGACAGTAAGGAAGTGGAATCGGGGGGTACTTTTAATTGGATTTAATGGAGTTGAGAGTCAAGATATTTTAAGACTCCTGCGGAGTTCCATTCCTTTGGCACATACAGAAGATGAACGGGCTAATCGTTTCTTAAGGCCTCAAACACCCAGGGGAGATGCAGGAAATCCATGCCCAGCCACAGTAAATATATTGACTCGGTGCCTATTTGAACTAAATGTTCCAATTTTCTAAAAGGGTTCATCTAATAACAAAGGCCTAGAAAAAGTTACTCGAAACATAATTCTCTCGGTTATCTCCTGGGGGCAAAATACACACATCTAGATGGATTCCATTCTTTCAAGCAATAAGGAGTGTGGAACAACATTCCCTCTGAGGTGTACCACACACCAGCATCGCTGGCATGTTGTTGACAGGTGATGGCACACCTCTGGGCCCAGGCTTTGGGCGGGGAGTAGAGCTTCCAGGTTGCATGGCATCATTTTGTTTCACCTGCTGCTCTGAAGATTGCTGTGGATGTTTTATGCACAGTTTAATGCTTTGTGTGTTTTAGCCACAAGAAACATTAATCATTGTTTTAATGTTGTTATTTATTAGATGTATATCCCGCCTTTCCTCCCAGTAGGAGCCCCAGGGTGGCAAACAAAAGCACTGAAAACACTCTAAAACATCTTAAAAAACAGACTTTAAAATATATTACAACCAAACATTTTTTTAAAAAAAAAAAAAGCTTTGTAAACAAGGCAGTCTTTCAGGTATCCTGGTCCCAAACGTTACAGGGCTTTGTACACTAAAACCTGAACCTTGGACGTAGCCCAGTAGCCATATGTATTTCCACCCTGGAACCATTCGGTGAAGTGCTGGTTATAAATATGGTAAATAAATTAATCACACACACAAGTTGTGATTAACAACTCTCTTGTCATTTTCTCATGGAATGACAGCTTGGAGCTACATGTTCACTGCATCTGAGCAACGCCAATCGTCCATTCGTATTTGGTTGATTTGAAGGGGCCAACAAAAGAATCACTGCCAAGATCTTTGTCTAAATGTGTATGGTGTTATAGCCTGTGGAGCTCAAAATAATACCCTACTTCAGATTTGGCCAGTTGGCATCCTGTGGGCCAGATCTGAGTCCCTGGTGACTTTATCTGGCCTCTGAAGATAGGAATGGCGGAGAACCCTGCCATATTTGCACGTCCCAAAACAGTAGGTGAACTGAAATGTAGCTGTCCTTTGAAACTGACACACCTGCAGATTTTGTAATGCACTTCTCCAACCAAATAATGTGTACAAAATTGCAAAAAAATAAGGGGGAAAATGTCCTCTGGATCTCCCTGGGCTGCCCTGGCTGTCCTCATCCCCTGCCCTATCCTTGCCACTCCACTCTGCCCCTCTCCCCCCACCTCACCTTTCCACGTGGGTCAGTGGACAAAACTTTTTCTTTTAAAAAACATTTGTGTGGAACTGACGCTCTAGTCACCCACCCTCTCTGAGGAAATGAAAATGTCCAGTGGCCAGAGCCATGGTCTTCGCTTTGCAACGTAATACTGTTCTGGTCTTTTGTTCCCCACTGGTTTGCTGAGGGAAGAGCAAGTCCTGTGGGATACCTGGACAATTGCCCCAAAGCCCAATCTTAACGGAGCCACTGACCACAAGGGATATTAAAGACACAAGGAATATTTTGCGTTGATGCAGGAGGAGGCTAGCTACTTACCCCTTCCTGGGAACTGGGAAGCCCAAAGCTCCAGGACCAGATTTTGCCAGCTCCGTGGGAACATGGCAAGCCGATTACTTAAAAGGCAATAGTAAAGCAGACATTGGTCCTAACAGGCCTAAACTAGTAAAGGGGTGGGGGCTCTTTGAAAATAATATCCTGGCCTTCTAAATGGCTCCCAGCATTCCGTCTCCCATGGTTCCACCTAGTAAATACAGAATTCCCATGATCTCCCATGACTCCACCCGGGGCTGGAACTAAGTATCTTGACATCTGAGGCAAACAGCATGAAATGCATCCCTAATCCAACCCAATATTTTTTGACGTAAAAAGATTAAACAACAGTTGCAATAAAATTACCAACATTGGGGAATTTGTATTGTTTTAATGTAAAGACTTGAACGCCTTTGTACAAGGCAGACATGTTGGCCCCTTTATCATGTCATTGTCCTTGGGCATATTGAATCTCGAGTGCATCTTGTTTTAACATGTTCACCATTTCATCCACTAAACCACTGCCTGTTTTCCGCTTCATTTCCATGAGCTCAACAAAACTTTCCTCAATCACACTGTTTCCAGCGTCAACAGGGGCATCGCTAATAAATTTGAAACTTTTGCTCACAACAAGAAAGGTTTAAAGTACAATCAAATAGTAGCAAATAAAACTTTTTTTAAATTCCAGAAAATATTTCACCGTGAGTATTTCCTGCCAACAATTTAATTCATTTTGTATTTTATGCAATAAATAGTTTACAGCCTGCTTTTGATGACTTAACAAACGTTTTTTAACGTCACTATCTTAATGGCTAATCCGTTCAATGAGATTTAGAAAAATTCCCACATCAGGATTGCCAATAATCTCTGCAGCACCTCTAAGAATCATCAATAAGTCCACCTTTTTTTGTTTTGCTTTCTAAGGTCTTCCATCTTAAAATACTTCACATTTCTAACAGTGGCACCCCTGAGAAAATCATTCACAGCTTTCCGACTTCAGACTATGCCCTCTGCTTTTCTGGATGGGAGGTTTTCTAACATTCCAACCCAACAAAGACTTTGTATCTGTCAATCTGGTGAAGTTGAGGACATTATACATTATTTACTAAGCTGCCCGCTATACAAGTCCCCAAGGTTAAAATTTCTTTCCTACATCCTTCGCTCCTTGTCAAATAGACCTCCCCTGGAGCAGATATGCATTCCGCTAGCAGGCAATGATCTATTTATAACTACTCAGATGGCAAAATTTGCTCTAGCTGTGGGAAAAGTAAAAGTTAGATACCAAAATCACCTTGTGGGGTAAGTGGCATGTGCCACAGTGCAATTATAACTGTAGTATTTATACACTAAGACATGGGGTGGATCAGGGTATCTTTCACTCAAGAGAGGAAATTTTATTTGAGATGTAATTCTTCTTTTACTGTATGTTGTTGAACTGTGTTTTGTTGAAATGTGACATATTTTAATATGTATTTTGTATTTTCCTTTTACATGTGTTTAATTGTGGTAGCCTATGGATCTGAGCAATAAAGATTCATTTCATTTCATTTCAAATTTTATCACAATGAAATGCTATGATGTGTTCTCATGATCAATGGATTTGATTCATATGCTTCCAGTCATTGAGACCCTTTGATTTACTGCATGTTTGGTGTGAACAATGTGCAAGGAAAGCAAAATAATGCCATCAATTTTATTCAAATACACCAGCCTGTCCCGATCAACAACTTTGATGTTGGGAAGGTTTTTTTAAAAAAACTTGATTACCAGAATATTTGCGGCCATCCTCTGATGCAACATCTTTAGCTTGGTCAGGTCCACGTTCAATGATGAAAAATCATGTTTTGTCCATATTAAATCTACATAAATGCAAGACCCAATCAAACTCATACGCATATAAGACTGTGGCACTGTGAGCTGGCTAGAAATAATGAGTGTATGTATATGTGAATGGGTGTTGTATGCTCTTTGCCACAAATGTGCTCTCACCGCACACACATGTGCTTATTGCAAAGCAGCAATAACTAGATCTGAGCCTCACAATTCCTACTCGGCTCCAGAAATGTTTGCCTGGTTGCTTGCCACCAACCTGACTTTATCATCAAATCATTCTCTTTGATCCCGCTGCATCGCACCTCCAACCCCAATAACATGCCTTCAGGCTGCCATGGAAGAGATGAGAAGCAGGGCTCATCCCATCAGCTTTGCCAAAAGACCAGCTCCATCAGGCATCTCCTAGCCCTTAACCATTTCTATGCCAGCTGGTCATTATCAGATTCACTATTTAAGGATTGCTGCCTGCGTTTGCTTCCCCCCACCCCATTCCCTCCCTGTGTCTATTTTTTTTAGATTGCAACTAGCCTGTGGGCAGGAACTGTCTGGTTTTGGTTGATTGCATGTAAGCCACTCTGCCTTTTTGGCTGAAGGGTGGGGTACAAATACGCCACTCACTCCACTGTAGTTCAACCCTATCTCCACCCCTCCTTCATGGCATTCAGGGCAGGGAAGGCCCAATGAGAGAACCAATCGCATGGGCCAGTTTCACATGGGAGCTAAAATCCATACTGAATATGAAGCTTTTCCCTTCGGAATAGAGTTCCACGGTTCACACATGTCCATCCTCCCTACTTACAATTTTTGTTTTGCATTCACACATGTTTGTGTTTATTAGTATTGCTGTTTCCTTGTGGCCCTGCTGCCAAATTTACATGTTAACTCCCTCCGGAACACCCCCATCCATAATCGAGAAGGGGAGGGTTTTTCTGTCAATTTCACACTAAGCCAGGAGACAGTGGGGGGTGCAACTGACACCAAATTACTTTTTTTCTGTTGTCAGTTTCATTTCCTCTAGACAAAGCCCTTCTTTGTGAAGAAGGAATGAAATGTTTATAGTGTGCAGTGTGTATATTTTTGTGTTTGTGTGTGTGTGTGTGCTCACACAACCTCTTTGTGAACGAGACCTTAGTTGCAACAGGGCTTCTGCAGCTTTCCCCGGGCTGCATCCTGGCCGAAAGTTAGGGGGGTCGGGTCCTGCTCTCTGGGCTGTATCTCTTCCCTCCTCGGTCACAGACAGCTTTCACGCTGGCTGGAGGGAAGGCAGCCTTCTCTGGCTGGCAGGGCTGCTTACCGCCACCGCCTTAAGAGAAGGGGAGGAGGGCCTGCTCGCCTACCCGTGCACCAAGCACCGGCCCTAAATACCCGCCTGGTCTCTTCCCCACAAACTGGCGTGGAGTGAAGCGGCTCCTCCTCCTCCTCCCCCCGGCAGAGATAGGTGCAGTGGAGAGTGGCAGTGCAGTTCTCCTTCTCTTCCCTCGCTGCCCCTGCCCAGCTCGTAAAGCAAAATAGTGAGTAAACGGAGCGCATAGCTGGTTTAAAGGACTGAGGGAGGGAACTTGCTGGGGGGGGAAGTGGGGGAAAGGAAGGCTAGAGCATACGGGATACAAGAAGGGCCAAGCAGGGGCTCCTCCTCTGCCACCACAGCCACCCTCCCGGGGCCACCGAGGAGTGCGACGAGGACGGCGGCATACGTCTAAGCATAACATACAAAAATGTATGTTGGGAGAAAAGTAAAAATAGCAAGTAAACGGAGTGCATTGCTGGTTTAAAGAACTGAGGGAGGGAACTTGTTCGGGGGGGGAAGTGGGGTGAAAGGAAGGCTAGAGCAACCGGAAGTTTGTTCATCAGAGGCAGGAAACAAAATGATGTCCATAGACAGTGTAGGGGGTGGAGAAAGGGAGGGTCTAAAATTGGGAACAACCTGTGCAGCTAACAACAGCGGAGAAAGTGACCACACAGCAGGTGGGCACCAAAGCGGGTGCAGATCTTCAAACCAATTTCAGATTTTTATCGGATTCAATCTGGATTTAAAGGCAATAGCAGCTGAATGCACTCGCGTTGGCAAAAACGTCATGTAAATGGTCCAAATTAAAAGGATCTGCAAAGGATCCACATTAACCCTCCATGTGATCGAGCCCATGGACTGGTGAGAGTACCACGCAAGAGGGGACAGCAGAGAAGGCACTGTGTCTAAACCTTCCTTTTCTCTCCAAATGTGGCTAGCAGAACCCCAGGATAGGGAAGCGCTGCTGGCTTGGGGGCTGGGGCTCCTGCCCCACTGTTAGGCCTGGACTGGCTTCACAATGCCATCACCCCTACCCTGGCCCAAAAAGGCTTGGCTGCAAGAGGCGATTCTGACACCAACAGGGTGGAGGGCTTGGCTTAGCCCATAAGTTCCCAACCCTCAGAGGCTGGGTAGCTCACGTTCTCAGCACACATGTCTTGTTGCAACATTTATTTGCTGTTGCTCATCGAGGTCTTGCAATTATATCCTGCATGCAGCATCTTCACCCTCATCTTCTTCTATTGGGTAAGAGCAAGATCTTAGCAGAGGGACATAGTTCAGCCCTGGCATGGCTCCTAGTCTCTCTGGACACCTAAGGGCAGAAGCACCAAAGGGGCCATGGGTGGTTCTTTTTTTAACCAAAAAGAACAAAAGAGAGTCTGTCTCCCCTTCTCCTGGCTAATCATTTCCTTTTCCCTTTTGTGCAACAGATTCACACCCTGGAAATCCTCATGGCAGATGGCAAAGAGATTTGGAACAGTGAGTAGCCAGTCTCTAGGCCACTCTAGACCAGTGCTGGGGGACCTGTGGCCCTCCGGATCTTGCTGGGCTTCAACTCCCATCATCCCTGAGCACGATCAACCACGCTGGCTGGGGAAGGCGTTCGGATTCTCTTGGCCTCTCCAAGCCAGCTCACTGGGCCCTTTCTCTCTTCTTGCAGAATTAGTCAGGTCCTCTCCGGAAAAGAAATCCAAGCCACAGGCGAGAAGTAAGGGATCATCAGTCTCTTTCTCCATGGCACGCACATTACCCTATAGCCCCATCCTCTGACCCTGTGCTCCATGGGGGGGGGAGAGTGTATGGCCTCTCACATAAAATTTGCCTGGTATTGTTTGGTTCCATCTTTGGCTTACCGCCTGTCTCTCGAGGTTCTGAGCTCCACGTTTGCCTCATCCGCTTTTTCTTCCACTCCCTCCCTTTCTCCCACCGCTGCCGCAGTTCTTACACCCCCTTTTTTGTCTTTCTTCCCAACAGAATGCTGCCCATGTATTTGGCGAATGATAAGTAAGACTTGGAGACAACTGCACAAGTACTGATGTTCATCTTAACATTTTGAGTATTATAAAATTAATTTAATTTAAAAAATTGTTTGCTTTTGGATTTGAGGCTCTTTGTCATTTGTCAGTGAGGGACAAATACTTTCAAAGAACACATGAGGAGGTTGTGGGGTACCTGTGTTATTTATAAAGTTTCATTTATTGATAGATCCAATTTCTTACCAGCCTTTACTATAAGGTCCCATGACGGGTCACAACACTGAAATATAAAGTTATTCAATAGATAAGACAGGTACACCCATAAAACAACAAAAATGTGAAAACAAAACAGTTCCATATATAAAACAATTTGAAATGTTTTTTTAAAATCCATGTATTAAAAAAATATAAACGTTTACAACCAATTCCTTAACAGTTAAAAAGAATTCCAGTAGAGATGCAGACTGGGGTAAAGACCTCCACTTGGAAGGCTTGTAGGGGTGATGTCATCATTGCCATCTATGAGGTCATCATAATCACCATTATCATTATTAGTATTAGAATTTTTTCTTGGTTTTCAGCCAAGCACCTTGCAAATGGCAATGATAAGTGTCAGCATACAAAAAGCTTTTGGAGGAGAGTAAGAAAGCAAAGAAATAATAATCTAGGGCATTTTAGGATATGATACTCCATTGCCCCAAGGCTCTGAGTTACTTAACTGTATAAAAGAGTCAGTCAGGAGAGAGCAGTGTCTTATATGGTAATAGCAGTGAGAATAAGATATGCAAAGAAGAGGAGGGAAGAAGGAGGTGTGCCTTCCATTAAAGAGGAAGGTCTGGGGGCTTGCCAGAACAGCAAAAATAGCTTCTTATCTCAGACATTAAAAAAAGGACAATCAAGACAAAATTCTTGCACGAGGATATAATCCTGGCTGCACAAACATATGACCGAACATTACAGAGAGTGCTGTTGCTGCTGTCCAGTTGTGGGACATCAAAAGAAGCCCAAATCGAGATGAGGCCAAGACCCATGGAGAGCTAGCGTTCCTCCTCAGATATGGCTTGTGCTTGGAAATATTATAAAATTTATTCAATAAAAACAAATTGTTTGGATGTGAGGTTCTTTGTCATTTGTCAGTCAGACTTCGGCTCAGCCTCTCAAAAGGACAGTAAGGGGGAAATACCGGGGGGGGTCAGACAACCCCCCCAGGCATTCAAAGAACACATAAGGGGGTCGTGGGATGTGTGTGAGTTATTCAGGGAAAGATTCCTTGACCCAATTTCATGCCCACCGTTTGCCATAAGGTCCCAGGCTGGTTACAACAATGAAATATACAATTATACAAGAAATAAATCAGTTGGAACCTTAAAACACGAACAGTGCGAAGACAGTTTTAAAAAGGAAGAAGGCCGTCGCCAAGGGCAGAGGGCGCTGCCCTTCAGCTCTGCGAGGAGATTGGCCCCACCCTTTAGTTTGAACGGGATTCTGCATGCCTCCACCCCCGCTTAAAAATCCTGACTATTAAGCAGCACATGAATACCTGAAAAAGCAAATTGTTTTTATTTTTATTAAGCTTACATATTTTATTTTAGGTATTTAAATACTACTTAACATTCAGAAAATTAGAATCATAATTAAGGAAACCACATTTTTTCAGGAAACCACTTTGATTCCCAATCACACCATTTAAAGGTCTGAAAAAGGTTCTTACAATACAAATAAGGAAAATCAAAGGGAAATTCTGGTTGCCCACCCCTCTTTTCTATGTCTCAAGTTCATTCAAGACTGCATCATCCTAGGCAACTTTCCCTTGATGTCAATGCAACTTTCCCTTGATGTCAATAATTGGGGGGGGTTCACATCTTTGAAAAACACGAGGGGATCATTGGAGAACTACTGGATAGACAAGAGTGATCAGCCTGGCTCCTAACTTCTTTCAGTCAAGCCCCAAAACCAACTTAGGAATAGGTTTGGATTCAGGTTTCTTTTCAAACAATTAAAAGGAGTTACGAAGTTTCCCAGAATCCCCGATGCACCCAGACTTTGGCCAACATAGAAAGACACCTGTTCCCTGCAGAGGCAACTGTGTGGAGTCCTCTTTCCAACCCTCCAAGAAACAGCTGCAATACAGATGCACAGAAAACAGAGAACATAGCCTGTCTGAGTCAACAAAGTCCCCTGTGCTGATGTTACCTTTCCAACCATGGAGGAGAAACTGACAAAGAAGGTTGGCCCTGCCATGCAGATGCCAAAGATGGGGTGCACTCCATCATGAATTCTTTCACTCAGAGCAAAACAGCAGAAGACCTGCCCTTTGGTCAAGCGTGAGAGGCTTACCTTGCTCCGTATGTGGAAGAACATAAATCACTGATAGAAAACATGGTGAGTCTGATCGATCCCTCAGATAATTCTGGGTCTTTATTGTACAGACACCACGAGAAAGCCAACAGCCAGAGCGGAGAGAGCATAGACAAACAAGTTCTTGTGAGAGAGAGAGACCCAAGTCACTGGAAGACCTCAACCAAAAAAAAAAAATGTTCATATAAAACCAGAGATTATGGATCTGGTGTATGCAAGAGCACTGGGCAGCATGGGGAACATAGGAAGCTGCCTTAAACCAAGTCAGATCATTGGTCCATATAGCTTAGTATCGTCCATGCTGATTGGCAGTTGCTCTCTAGGATTTTCGGGCAGAGTTTTCAGGCAGGGATCTCACCCAGCGGTACCTGCAGGTGCCAGAGACTGAACCTTTGGCCTTTTGCATACAAATAAGATTCTCCACTACTGAGCCACAACCCTTCCTGGAATTCTTATACAATGTTTTTGGTGCTTTTTTAAACCTCTCTTTCCTACAGAGACCTGCCCCAGCTGCTCTGGTGTCCATGTGCAGCAGGCTTGCTTCAAGTTCCATAGGAGAGGGGGGGAAACAAGGCTGAGATGCACACCTCACTGCATATCCGCTGCCCTTTCAGAGAGTGTTGCTGCCGGCTGCTGCTTCACAGGATCCACTGGAGATGGGCTCAAGGTGTTCCACTACAAGCATACGTTCTGCATGGAGTCCAGTGTCATTGCCACCTTGCAGGCAGAGTACCCCTATGCCACTTCCGTGGCTACTGTGTCCTCCCTACCCCCAGGCAGAAGGTAGAACATTTTATAGTCATTGGATCATGTTATGAAATGTTAATAAACATAAATTGTTTGGATTCAAGGCTCTTTGTCACTTGTCCCTCAGACTTTGCCCAGTGTGGGAGAGACACAGGGAGCGAGGGGGTACCATGAGACCTTCACCAGACAAGTATACGTTAATATTCAGGGCTCATCTTGTCTCTGGACACTTGCCTCCCTTAACTCACTTTTCCCAACTCACTAACTGACAAATCTCAACTGAATTCTGACTGACTCTTAACTCTTAAGTTAACTCCCAACTGACTAGATGCTCCAGCCAATCAGAGTCTGATGTTACCAGGCCAGACCAATCAGAAGGTATTTCCCTGATCCTAATACATTCTCAAAGCAAAAGATGCTTCCTGATCTCTAAGATCCAGTCAGCAAGCAGGTACTGCTAAAAAGGCCTGCAACAAAGGAACAGTACAAGGCCACAAAAGGGGACAGCTGCAGAGGTCACAGAATATTTTTCCCCCGCTTTCAAACACATACATGCATAAAGTCACATGCTGTTTCTCTCTGCATTAGTCCTTTGTTGTGAGTAGGGATGGGGGGAGATTTGATTCAGTTCACATGTAAAGGCAAACAAACCTAATTTGCACTTTCCAAAACAATAGAACTGAACCACAACCATCCCTCAAAATTAACACTTCTCCAAATTTTACATTGCAGTTCTCCAGCCAGGTAATGTGTACAAAAATGCATATACTGGGGCCAGGTGTGCATCAAAATGCATGAATTAGTAAAAATAACATTCGAAAATGCATTTTATGAGGGGAAATTGCTTTGCAAAAATATGTTTATTAGGCAGAGTTGCATGCAAATACGTGTGTATTAGGAGAATATATTGATGAATTTCATGAGAACTTATTTTTAATTCACAAACTGATGTGGAAATGTGGAGAACTGAACTTAATTTACAGTGGAAAAACAAAGAGACAACGGTGCAATCCAACACGTGTCTGTACGCTCCACTGGGTTCAATGGGACTTACTCCCAGGTAAGTGTGCATTGGATTGCAGCCTTAGAGAAATTGAAATTGATAGATTTGCCCATTCCTAGCTATGACTTGCGCCAGAGACCCTGAAAAAAGAATTTTGAGTATATATAAAAGCATAGTAAACTTTTGATAAAAGATTACATAAACATCAACAGCCAGAATATTGGTGAAGGAATGTACAGCTCACCCTATCCTTCCAAAAAAAACACTTGCATCCATTCCTTTTTCAACGTGTCTCTCTATCCAGCCTTCCTGTTTCTTGAAATGTAGCAGGGGTAAGACAAAACGTGGGAGGAGGGGGGAAGAGAGAGGGGGAAAGTAACTGACCCCTTCTCCATGTACTCTAGCTTGGCCTGTTATCCCATAATAAGGTCCCAGAAACCTCTTCATACTGATTGCTGGGAATCATGAGTGTGAGAGTGCTTGCAGTCATCTCATGGACATCTGGTTGGCCACTGTGAGATCAGAATGCTGGGCTATATGTGCCTTTGGCTCCTCTTATCTGCTGAAGGTATGCATTTTCAGGGTGGTGTTCATTGTCCTCTCTTTTATCCTCACTACTTTATGAGGTGGATTAACCTAAGAATATTGACCCCAAGCACACCAGGAGAGCTTTTTATGCTTGAGGTGAGGTTTGAAACATCATCTCCTTCATCAGGTGGGGAAAGTGCTGTTGCACTCAGATCCTGCTTTCATGCTTTCCATTGGCGTCTTGTTGTTGTTATGTGCATTCAAGTCGACTACGAATTATGGCGACCCTATGAATCAACAGCATCTGTCGTGAACCGCCCTGTTCAGATCTTGTAAGTTCAGGTCTGTGGCTTCCTTCATGGAATCAATCCATCTCTTGTTTGGCCTTCCTCTTGTCCTACTCCCTTCTGTTTTTCCCAGCATTGTTGTCTTTTCTAGTGAATCATGCGTTCTTGTTTTGTGATGTAGTTCTTCAACCAAGCGGTATTTTAAAAAATGCATATATCAGGGGACATGTTCCACAAAAATGAGTATATTGGTGAAAATAGCATACAAAAATGCATTATATTAGGATAAATTGCTTGCCAAAAATATATAAATTTTGTATGCATTAGTCAAAACTGCATACAAAATGTATTTATTAGGAGAAATTCACACTAAAATGCTAGAGAATTTTCATGAGGATTCTTTAAAGAAATATTGCAAATTGCTGCAGAAATGTGGAGAACCAAATTTAAGATTAGAAAAAGGAGAAACTGAGAGAGCTGAAATGTACATGATCATTCCATCCCTAACACACACACATGTCAGAATTCTATGGTCTTACACTGTTTCTAGATCATCCCACCCATTTAAATTTTTCCCCTAACGTCGTTTTGTATTTCTACAAACTTAGGGGCTTCCACATGCTTCCTGACACCTCCTTTTTTATGGGTGATACTATTTATTTACATAAGCAACAACACACGCAGTCCAGACATGAGAAATTGAGGTTCCCAAGTGACCTGAATCTCCGTCACTCCGTTTGTTCAGAATCGTTTAAACCTTTTTAAGTTCTGCCCTGATTAAGGTAGCCACTTTATCTGTCCCCAGGTAACCAAGCACATCATTAAGAGCAATCTGGCCTCGTCATGCTGAAATATGCTTTCTCTTTATATATTAAAAATGCATCTGAACAGGGCTCCGTTTCCACACAAATTAGAGAGGCACAAGTTCCTCAACTATAAGCATAACACTTTACCTGATTGTGCTCACGCACCATTAGTTGCACAGGAGTATAAATTTAATTTTAAACAAACGAAAGGCTTTTGTCACTTTCCAGGTATAACATGGCGAGCAACACGACAGCTAAAGTAAAGTTTGGAGGATTAGGTTCAGTTTCTTTGCATCTTCTCCATATCAGAGGCCTGATATGCTTCAACCAGAAGTTGTGTGTTTAGTGTCTCTGATCCCATGCTATAGAACATTCTTCCAGCAAATAAGCTTTTGACTTTCAGGCATCTCTTGAAGACTTTTTTTCTTGAGTAGTCAGCCATTTTCATGATTGCTTTGTATTGCTTTTAAATGTTTTTATGTTGCTGTTCATTGTCCTGGATTATCTTCCAAGATTAGGTCTTTAACAGTGGGTCTGTAAGTGACTGTGGAGGTCAATTCTGGATCCACACAGCCTCCCACATTGAGGACGTAGGTTTCCAGATGGAAAATGGTTGTGATGAGGATTTGTTTGACGTGCCTTCCGCTTAGCTTGTTTGTCCTGTTCACCCTGTATTTGTGCTTTTTCGAAGTCCATAGCACCTTTGATAATAGCCGACCTTCATTTGGGATGTTCATGGGCCAAGACTTCCCAGTTCTCGAAGCTCATGTTACATTTTTTTAGATTTGCTTTAAGAACATATTTAAACCTCTTTTGCTGTCCACCAATATTCTGTTTTCCATCCGTAAGTTGGGAGCAAAGTAGCTGCTTTGGAAGACGGTGATCAGGCATTCGAACAACATGGCCAGTCCAGTGAAGTTGATGTTGAAGGATCATTGTTTCAACACTGGTAGTCTTTGCTTCTTCCAAAATGCTAACATTAGTCCATCTGCCTTCCAAAGTAATTTGCAGAATTTTCCGGAGACAGCGTTAGTGGAATCTTTCAAGAAGTTGGGAGTGGCGTTTATAAATGGTCCATGTTTCACAGGCATACAGTAAGATCAGTAGTACTATGGCTTTCTCAATAAGCATTTTGGTCTCCCTGCGAGTACCCCAATCCTTGAACACTCTATGCTTCATTCAGGAGAATGCGGCACTCGCAGAGCTCAGACGATGTTGAATTTCAGCATCAATGTCAGCTTTTACAGAGAGATGGCTCTTTGTAGGGGAAGACAGGGGAAATGATCAACGTTCTCCAGTGTAACACCATTAAGCTGGATTGATGGTGCTACAGAGGGACTAGATTGTACCTGTTGATGAAGCACTTTGGTTTCTTTAATATTAAGTGAGAGCCCAAGCTTTCCATATGCTTCTGCAAAGACATTTAGGATAGTTTGAAGATCTTTCTCTAAATGTGCGGAGACTACATTATCATCGGCATATTGAAGTTCTACGACAGAGGTTGACATTACCTTACTTTTCGCTTTCAGCCTGCTGAGGTTAAAAAGCTTTCCATCTGTTCGATATATGATTTCCATACCAGTAGGAAGTTTCCCCTCAATAGGGTGTAGAATCATAGCAAATGAAGATAGCAAATAAGGTAGGAGCAATGACACGTCCCTGTTTTACACCTGATCCGACTCTGAATGGAACCACTGTTGTTGCTTCTATGGATGTAAGGGAGTAAGGTCAGAGATAAATGAAATGCAAATAGAAAAAGAAAACAAAAGACAGTGATTATTTCCTAAATGCAATACCATATCAACCACAACAAGATTCCTATGAGTAAGATAGAAAACTCAGCATCCCATAACCAGTCAGGGTTCCTAACCAAAACTAAAAAAAATTCTGGCAGACAGTCCGCCAAGGTCACAGAAATCCCCATGATTGCTGCAGCACAATTGCGGAGTTGAGTGAGACCCTATCAGCACATAATATTTCTGCTCTGAATCTGCACTGGTTGCTGATTTGCTACCAGGCCAAGTTCAAGGTGTGCTTTCCATGTTATGGGTGCCACATAGTACTTGTTCTGTTCCTGTAAGAAATCAGTCCTTTAGTGCGGCAGTACCTATGCTTTGGAACTCCCTGTGTATTTCCATTAGGCAGGCACCTTCATTGTACTCATTTTGGCACCTGCTAAAAACATTTTTGTTTAGGCAAGCCTACCCAGGCAGGTAGAAGCTATTATGTTTTTTTTACAGGTTCTGCATAGTACTTGTTCTGCTCTTGTAAGAAATCCGTCCTTTAGTGCGGCAGCACCTACTCTTTGGAACTCCCTGCCTGTTGACATTAGGCATACGCTTCATTGTACTATTTTCAGACCAGCTAAAATCATTTTTGTTTCGGCAAGCCTATCTAGCCATGTAGAAGCTATTGTGTTTTTAAATCTGTTTTTAACTCATTGTTGGTTTTATTATTTTGAATGTTTTTAAATTCCTGTCTTTAACACATCAATCTCTCCCAGCTGTGCCCACCTGGGTACTCGGTTCAGCATCTGGGTAGATCCGAGGGTCGGGGAGGGGGAATCGCTGTGGTCTATAGAAGTTCCATCCCTCTTGTTAGGCACCCTATCCAGGTGGCTAATGGTCTGGAGTGTCTCCACATTGCGTTGGGTCAGCGAGACAGACTGGGAATACTGTTGGTGTACCGTCCACCCTGCTGCCCAACAGCCTCCCTAACTGAGCTGACAGAGGTGGTCGCGGATTTATTGTTGCAATCCCCCAAGCTCTTGGTATTGGGGGATCTCAACATTCATGCCGAGACCGCTTTGTCTGGGGCGGCTCAGGACTTCATGACCTCCATGACAGCCATGGGGCTGTCTCAATTTGTTACTGGCCCTACGCATATCTCGGGGCACACTCTAGACTTAATTTTTGCCACTGGATTAGGGGATGGTGATCTGGGAGTGAGGGATTTTACATCTATTCCTTTGTCATGGACAGATCACCGCCTATTGAGGTTTAGACTCACAATGTTTTCTCCCCTCTACAAGGGTGGAGGACCAATTAAGATGGTCCGTCCCCGGAGACTAATGAATCCTGAGGGTTTTCAGAAGGCTCTAGGGAGTTTTCTGGCTGATAAAACTGACGCTCCTGTCGAAACCCTGGTCACTCTGTGGAATACGGAAATGACCCGGGCAGCTGACGTGATCGCCCCAGTGCGCCCTCTCCTTTGCACAGCTCAATTGGCTCCTTGGTATACCCCGGAGCTAAGAGTGATGAAGCAAGAAAGGAGATGGCTTGAGTGCAAATGGAGACGAACTCCCGACGGCTGTAACCATGCACTTGTGAAGGTCTCTAACAAGCTCTATGTGAAGGCGGTGAGGGCAGCAAAGAAGCAGTACTTTGCTGCCTCCATTCAGTCATCTTCTAACCGCCCAGCGGAACTTTATAAAGTTGTTCGGGGACTTTTACACTCTGGTCCTCAGAACGCAATAATACCATCAACAGCCCGCTGTAATGAGTTTGCGAGACACTTCCAAGATAAGATCATGAACATCCGTCGGGACCTTGACTCCAACATTGTAGCAGTTGAACCTAATGAGGTGTCCGGAGCACAGTCCTGTCCTGTTTAATGGATGAATTTCAGTTGGTACAGCTCGAGGATGTGGACAAGGCGCTTGGACAGGTGCGGGCAACCACTTCTGCTCTGGATCCTTGCCCCTCGTGGCTAATAAAAGCTAGCAGGAATGGAACAGCCGGCTGGGCCAAGGAGGTGATTAATGCCTCTTTATGAGAGGGAGTGGTACCACCCTGCCTGAAGCAGGTGGTGGTGAGACCGCTCCTGAAAAAACCCTCCTTGGACCCTGATAACCTTGACAACTATAGACCGGTAGCAAATGTTCCATTCCTGGGCAAGGTCCTAGAGCATGTGGTCGCTCGCCAGCTCCAGGCTCTCTTGGATGAAACTGATTATCTGGATCCATTTCAATCCGGCTTTCAGCCGGGGTTTGGTACAGAAACAGCCTTGGTCGCCCTGTATGATGACCTCTGTCGGGAGAAAGACAGAGGGAGTGTAACTCTGTTGGTTCTCCTTAATCTCTCAGTGGCTTTTGATACCATCGACCATGGTATCCTTCTGGGGCGACTTGCGGACTTAGGAGTTGGAGGCACTGCTTGGCAATGGCTGTGCTCCTACCTCAAGAATCGTCTCCAGAAGGTGGTGCTTGGGGACCATTACTCGAGTCCCTGGGTACTCCAATATGGGGTCCCGCAGGGTTCAGTTCTGTCCCCCATGCTCTTTAATATCTATATGAAGCCGCTGGGTGAGGTCATTAGGAGATTTGGAGTGCGTTTCCAGCAATATGCTGATGATACGCAACTCTACTTCTCCTTTTCATCTTCTTCAGGTGAGGCTGTTAATGTACTAAACCGCTGCCTGGCCGCGATAATGAACTGGATGAGAGCTAATAAACTGAGACTCAATCCTGACAAGACTGAGATGCTGTTGGTGGGGGGGCTCTCTGCCCAGATGGTTGATGTCCGACCTACCCTAGATGGGATAACACTCCCCCTAAAGGAGCAGGTCCATAGTGTGGGGGTCTTATTAGATCCGCTCCTGTCACTGGAGGCTCAGGTAGCCTCGGTGGCACGGAATGCGTTCTACCAGCTTCGGCTGGTAGCCCAACTACGACCCTATCTGGACAGGGAGAACCTCGCCACAGTTATCCATGCTCTGGTAACCTCTAGATTGGACTACTGTAATGCACTCTACGTTGGGTTACCTTTGAAGACGGTTCGGAAACTTCAGCTGGTGCAGAATGCTGTGGCCAGAGTTCTTACTTGGACTAAAACATCTGACCATATAACACCTGTCCTGGCCCAACTGCACTGGCTACCAATATGTTTCTGGGCCAGATTCAAATTGTTGGTTCTTACCTATAAAGCCCTTAACGGCATCGGACTGCAATACCTGGTGGAACGCCTCTCCCGCTATGTACCTACCCATTCGCTACGCTCGACGTCGAAGGCCCTTCTCCGGGTTCCAACTCATAGGGAGGCCCGGAGAGCAATAACTAGATCTAGGGCCTTCTCAGTGGTGGCCCCCGAATTATGGAACGCCCTCCCTGACGAGATACGCCTGGCGCCTTCTTTGTTATCTTTTCGGCGCCAGGTAAAGACCTACCTCTTTGCCCAGGCATTTTAATCTTAATTTTAATTGTAATTGTAATCTTCTTTTAATCTTTGTCTTCACCTTGTTTTTAAAATGTTTTTATAGTTGTATTGTACCCACATTCACCTGTATTTTAATGTGGTTTTATTCTGTTGTACACCGCCCTGAGAGCTTGTCGCTAAAGGGCAGTCTAAAAGTACAATAAATAAAAAATAAATAAATAAAAACTGTTTTTGCAACAAAGGAAAGTGGCTAGCATCTAAAACCAGAAATGTGAGGGGGAGAAACCAAGACGCTAGAAAAATATGTTTTATTCGTAATCCAAACCCGACGCGTTTCACCCTTGTATATTTAGGCTTTCATCAGGGGCTGTAGGTAAAAAGGCAGGGACAAAATTTCACTCAATTAATATATAAAATCACAACAAACATATAAAATCTATCTATAAAACATCTTTTCACATACAATAAAGGCTGATACACAATATCTACAATGAGCACAACTGCTTTCACCAGTACAAACGCCTCAGAAAGGAGTTCATTAGTTCTGAGCTGTAGCCCTGTTTTAAAAAGTGTCTTTTAAAAGTGTTCTTTTCAGTTCACTAATGAATGCACATCATACCTAGGGCAGATCCACACCATTCATTTAAAGCACATTAAACACACATGTGAAGCACATGAATCCCGCTACAGAATCATGAGAACTGTGGTTTGTTAAGGGTGGTGAGAACTATAACTGTGAGGGGGAAACTACACTTCCCAGGAAACTTTAGGAGAAGTCATGTGCTTTCAATGTGAGTTAGATGTGCTTTAAATGTATTGTGTGGATCTACTTAATAAACTTTGCCTGCATGCAAATTGTTTTAATTAATTTTTCAAAGTGGAAATGAGCTATAAAGTGTACTTGGTGACCATTTCTTAGCCTATCTGCTCCTCAGGATGAAAACAACGGAGGGGAACCATGACCACCCCAAGGAAGAAGGGCACACTTAAAATGTAGAGGAAATAATAATCTACAAGCATAGTTGAAATCAAATATTTATTGAGACACAGTATGAAGAAATATTTATATAAGCATGAATGCCAAAGATGTTTATTATTTACACAATTGGTAAATATATTTAGAGTGCAATCCTATGTTTGTTTACTCAGAAGCATCCCAATGTATTCAGTGGAGTTTACTCAAACTGCAGGTTTATCCACCCACATGCGACTACTATGCACTCTTGCAACTATGCCTTTCTGAGCAGTCAGGGTAAGAACCCTGCTGTTTACTAAACAGAACTGTGGGTATACCAAAGTCAGCACCTCCCCAGCTTAATGCAAAGTAGACTTTCAGTGGCTCGCAATAGTGCTTCTCCTTTCATTAGCACAAATGTTCATCATGATTAGCACCATCGTAATTGGTACATTCGTTGTCACTAATTATTATGCTGCATTGGACAAAACATTAACTCTTCACTGAACCCTGAAAATAATTGGCTGCAAATGGGACATTGAGGTTTTGGTGTCTTGAATTAATTTCCCTTTCTTTAAGGCTGTGTGGAAACACACACACAACATACACACACAAGAATGACAGTAAAAAAATGTAGCATACCCATTTGAGAAGCTATCATCCTCTCATAAGACTTGTAGGCATCTCATTTTAATTAGGAATTGCAGAAGAGGCATATATTGCAGAAGAGACATATAAGAGTCGTCTCTGCCATTATTGCTGTAGAGCCAGGGTAAGGAACCTTTTCAGTCTGAGGGCCACATTCCCTCCTGGGCAACCTTCTGGGGGCCACATGGCAGCAATGGCCAAGGCTAGAGGCAAAGCAGCTGGATACTAATTGGTGGGGGACACCGGATGGACAGGGTTAATACCTGTGTGCCCTGCTTGCTTGTAGCAGGGCATCTCCAAGTTTTCATATGGGGGCTCTCACAGCCCTACTTGGAGGTGTCGGGACTGATATTGGGACCTTTTCTATGAAAAGCAGATGTTCTGCCACTGAGCTATGGCCTTTCCCCAAACACAGCACTTACGAATCTGCCTTATACTCAGTCAGACCCACTGGTCCATCTGGCTCACTATTGTCTACACTGACTGGCAGTGGCTGTCCAAGGTTTCAAGCAAGGGACAATTCCCAGCCTTACCTCGAGATGCCAGGTATTGAATCTAAGGCCTTCTGCATGCGAATCGGATCCTCTACCATTGAGCTATGGCCCACACATGAGCCACAGCCCTTTGCACAAACATTGGTTGAGTATCAGAAGAATCATGTTGAAGGCAAGAGTAGGATGGGCAAATCTGTCCATTTCAGCTTCTCTCACTTTGTTGTTTTTCCAGTCTTAAAGGGTGTAGCCAACTAAGTTCTACTCAAAGTAGACCCACTGACATTAATGGACATGGCTAAGTTAGTCCCATTCATGTCAATGGGTCTACTCTCAGCAGGACTTAGGAAGCAATCCAATTTATGTTTACACCAGGCTAGGAAAAGTTGGATGTGGGGGGCTCCTGGCTGAGCTGGCAGGCTCCTGACACCACTGGGCTCTGCTGGAAGAAGCCCCTCATCCTGGTTCAGCTGCGGTGCCGCTGGGACCCTGCTGACTTACCCGGGGGTCCTCCGGGGACAGACAGCCCAGCGGATGGAGAGTCAGCAGAAGCCGTCGGTAGCCTCAAAAACAAGGTGTTCCAGGGCGTGGGGGGGGAAGAGCCATGGGGGGACTTATATGGCATCCCAGTCCCCATTGGAGTGCTCCCCTGGGTCCCGATCCACACAGAAGTTCCACTGGCACAAGGATCGACAGAGGAAAACAATTGCAGTGATGCTCTACTGCTGGGTAGCACTATTCATGGGACCCAGCTCTTTCCTTCCGGCTCCCACACACAACCCCCAATGGAGCATGCCTGCGCTCAGCCGGGCTAGTGACTCCTGAGTGGCAAGTGGATGCTATGGAGCTTTCCACCAGTGACTCCTCCACCAGCCCCCCCGTCAGCTACCCCCAAGTCAGATTGCTCTGTTAGTTGGACGCAATCCTAAGTTCAGTTCTCCAAATTTTACCATTAGTTTGCCATTGTTTTAGTCATGAAAATTCATCATTACTTTAAGTGTGAATTTCTCCTAATATGTACATTTTTGTATGTAATTTTGCCTAACTTATTTTCGCAAAGCATTTCCCCCTAATATAATTTATTTTGTATGCTATTTTCACGAATAAATTTATGCAAACTTTACCCAAGTTACTTTTGTCCACTGTACTTGGCTGGAGAACTGCATTGCAAAATTCAGAGAAGTGCAATTTTCAAACAAAAACTGTGTTGCACTACGCCTATTATTCTGGAAGGTGAAAATTAGGGAAGTTCACCCTTCAATGTGAACTGAATTTTTCCCCCATCCCTAGGTAAGAACAGTTCAACAATGGAACCAATTACTGGTGAGGGAGGTCTTCAAGAGTAGGCTAGGCAGCCACCTGTTGAGGATGCTCTGGATTTCCTGCATCAGAGTGCTGGTCTGGATGGACAGCTCTATGATACTACGCCTTGCATGGCAGTCTCCATCTCCAGGAACTGTACTGGGGAAGCCAATCAGGTGCTCACTCATTTATTTTCCAGTGTTCGACATACTTCCTTCTCTTTAGCTTACAGTTATATACGAAGGCACACATTCATCACTAGGAGTTTTGGTTTCTGTCATTTTTAAAAAAAATATGCTTGATGAATTTACACTCAGCTAGCCGGAAGCAATGGTATGATTGCAGCATTTCATAAACATCAAGACTCCTTTCTCTAAGACGAATTCATTTGCATGGGCAATGAGTTATCTGTTTTTTGTTCAGATTACTGCCAGTAACTTATTGCAGTGCTCTGGGGACAACACTTTGGCAGAGTCAGGGACAGCCAATGAAAAATGAGAATATCCATGACTTGTGAATTTAGGCTTTATTTGTAAGTAACTTGTTTCCTTTTCTGTTCCCCGCACTTTGCACATTCACCCTCCCCCTACACAACTGATTATACATGTATTCTTCCCTTTCTTCTGATCTTACATAAACCTGAATGCTATGGGGGGGGACATCTGAGGAGGGCACACTACCTTATGCATAGAAGCTTTATGGGTGGAAATCACACCTATGGGGAGCACACTCAGCTATGCACAGATCTTGTGCAAAATAACAATAGGCCGGCTCCAAAACTGGAAGGCTCCAAGCTTTGTAGGAAAAATCTGCACTATGAACAGAATAAAATATTCAGGTCTTCTTAAGCAGGCAACACAAGGCCAAGGATTATGAAGCGAGGGAAAAAACATTTCATTAAGGAAAAAAGAAGTGAAAGGCTGAAATAGAGATGGGCTGGTGCAAGCATCACCTAATTACAGATTCACTCTGAGCCGTGTGACTGCCTTTGAACCCGGCATGTTCGCAGAAGTTCTCAACTTTCAAACCCGACAGTCTTATTTGTTCCTCTGGGAATTGCAGGCCACAGACAGAGATCTTTGATTCTGCGATGCTTAGCCCTGCTGTGTGCATGGAATGATGGCCTTTTGGAAATGGAGATGAGATGCTGACAGGTCACACCACTGCACAGATAGCTTTACTACCATGTTGCTTGTCTGGATGTATGAAGTTAGGAATTCACTCTGGGCTGGCGATGCTGATTTGAAGAAGGTGCGTTTGTGCCATTCCCAGAATCTCAAGACTCCAGGGTCCCAAGACTTTTCATTCTCTGTAGTGAACCCTGAAGAACAGCTTGTTTGAAAAGCAGGCAGGCAGGCAGTCTCTCTCACTCTCTCTCTCCACCCCACTTCTCTGCTTGCCTTGATGAAGGTAGGCAAATGTTAACTCTGATGTGCGGGTTTTTTTCAACCCATGAATTATTAGATTCCATATTTATTTGTTGCTTGATCAGATCACCCGGTACATTTTTTAACAGGATCCTTTTGTGAAGCATCACAGAATATGAATTTCAGCTTTGCATCCCACAGGCAGGTTGAAGATCTCGTTATTTCTTGGCTTAACCATTTTATGCAGGGATTGGGGGGGGCTCATATAACAACGCAACTGCAAAATATGATTCTCCTGTGGGCTGTGTGTGTTTCTCTCCACTGCAACATACAAGCGCCCTGAAGAGCTTACAATCTAAAAGTTGCCAAAGAAGAAAAGACACATGAGATGTCTTGGTTTGCATATATACCATACATTTAAAGCACATTCCTCCTTAAGAATTCTGGAAACTGTAGCTTGTTAAGGGTGCTGCGAATTGCGGCTCTATGAGGGGTAAACCACAGTTCCCAGGATTCTTTGGGGGAGAGGGATGTACTTTAAATGTATGGCGGTGGGTATAAAGCCTTGATTGCTAGACGCCATGGTAGGGAAATTCTATTAGCAAGGCCTCTGGTCCGACCAGGCAAGGGTCCAATCCATGTAGCTGTCTCACTCTGGCTGTGTTCATCTAAGATGGCAGATACTGGGGTGTAGGGGAGGGGGGAACAGTAGCAGGCCCTCACTGTGATTTCTTCTGAATGCCATGGCTGTTTCCCTCTGTTGGACAGAGTTGTGGGACTCTGGCAGCCTGCCCTACACCTTAAACTACACTGTCACTTTCATGTATGGTGAATGATACTGTCCCATCACATTGAAGTACAATCAAATTTCCAATCCAGTCAGTTTCTGTATGTGGAAAGAATGGGGATGCTATCTTGTTCTTCATCCCATGTAGCAAAACAGCATGGGCCAACCCTAACAGTGATTTTTAGGGAGAAAGAGCATTTGATCCCACAAAGTTTTATTCAGAGTAGACCCATTGCCATTAATGGACCTACGTTAGCCAGGTCCATTATTTTTCAATAGATCTGCTCTGAGTAAAACTAACTTGGATACAACCGGAGAGTTGTTACAGCCTCTGAGCATGTGCAGAGTGATTCTTTCTCAGTACAGTGTAACTACAACTGACCCACATGCATCTAGACCAAACTTTCCCAACCTTTGTGTCCCCAGATGTTGCTGGACTGCAGTTCCCATCATTCCTAACCATTGATCATGCTGGCTGGGGCTGATGGGACTTGTAGTCCAACAACATCTGGGGACACAAAGATATGGAAAGGCTGATCTAGGCACTGGGTTCCTAGGGATGGAGCTGGCAAGCTTATGGGCCAGGCCCTAGTCCCATAATCCTTTCATCACAAGAGCTTCTGATCAGAGAAGGGGGAAGATGTAGGAGTGCATGCCAGGACATTGTCATGATGACAACCCAGAATCTTCCTGGATCTGAAATCAGGTAGCCCTGCCTACAACAAAATCCCCAGACCTGCTGTTTTCCCTCAAACTGAACAAATTGTTGCATAAAGAGGGCACCCAACTCTCTGTAATGCCTTAGGGATTGGGTCTCATTGCGATATGTGGAATCCAGCAATGCCCCTTTAATGCCCTATCTGGAGCCTAAATAGGGGTCTGAAATGCTTAATAATACGCTTTTATATGATATAGGCATATGTCTTGGTAATTATTAATACTGTATAAGAATGGATGATGTCACCTGATGTCATAAGATGGGGTGGCTAAAGGCAGTCTAATTAGACTGGGAGGGGTTGGAGACTCCAGGTCACAGAGACTATCAAGAGAAGTGGGGGCTTGCTGGGCAGTACCAGGCAGGAAGAGCCATAAAACAAGTGTCCATAGGAAGCACCAAATATGGGCAAGCCTTTGATCTGAGGGAAAGGAAGGTTTATATTTTTTGGCTGTATGCCTGGAAATTCCTGTGGGTGCTTATCTTGATGGGATGACTGCCAAGCAGTTTACTCATCCTGCTGGGCAGTGTCAGAAAGGTAGCCCCATATAAGGCTTCTGGGATGACAGATGGCTTGAAGGACTCCTTTGAAGCAACCAATGGGGAGGAGGCCAGCCCCTGGGAAGTGGGGAAAGCCCACTGAGTATAAGAGGGGCTGACAGTCCATTACTCTATGAGATTCCATGTACCATTGTTAAGAACTGGGCAGGAGGTGCACGAGACCATCGCTGCTGTTAAGATCTAGAGAAGGGAATCTCCCAGTAGCTGCTCTGTTAGTTATAAAACAGCACCGTAGTGCAGTTACTTTGATTATTCTGCTAACTAATTAATGAACCAACTCAGTTGGCACAACTGGTGTTAATTTTCATCGCTACCTGGATTTATTTAAAAGAACCTTCCTCAAGCAAGTAGAAGGGGATGGCATAACAGTCTCCCTCTGCATCACTGGCAGGCCAGCCTGGCACATGCTGAACAGATTCTCACCTGGCTGCCACATAGGAACCAGCCTTTAGTCCTGAGCTCCTGTCACAAGAATTAAGGGGTGGGTGTTTTGGAGAGTCAAAACATTCAACTTCTAGGTAGGTCTAACTCCAGGACCTTTCAAGTATGGGGACTAATCAGTGACAATTAAATGTTACAAGTAAGAACAGCAACAAATTGTTGCAGTGTCTAGTGTTCTTGTTCACTGTTCCAGTCATACTCCATTCCACTGCCCCTCCTACCCAGTTTTCCCTTTCTTTCTTTTTTACCCTAAGAGTCAGTCAGCATCCCATGGTCACTTGACCTTGGTACCAGGCTCTCATCAGATAAACAGGGGTCCCTTCACAGGCCTCCTAATTAACTGCAGCTGAGAAGCAAAACTAGGATTTTTCCACTCACTCAGAGGCTCCATCTCTGAACAAGATGAAATCCCCACAATTCTTTTCATCAGAGCCCTGTTACAAGCAACCATTCTGACAAGTTCTTGACAGACGGTACTGTTTTGGCAACATCAGCTATGACATTCATGTCTGCACTTTGGAAACGGAGTGATTCAATGTATTCTCCCAATTTTTTCCAACTCTTATCCATTGGTGGGGATGGGGAGGAACGTGCCTATTTTCTGCTCCATATACTAGTTTATGAACTCCTCATAAAATATGGATCACGTTACAGTGGTAAATGTCAACACGTCCCACCAAAAATGAAAATTGATTAGGCATGAATTAATATTCCTATGAATAACTGACATTTGCGGGGAAATGCCCGTGTTCATTGATATCTAATTTGCTGCAGTTAATTTGCTCAATGCCAATTAGGAGCATGAACATTTCTTATCGCCTCCTTCTATTATTATCCAAATCTCATTACACATATTTTCTTCGTTGCTTATGTAACGATGGCTTAATTACAGGCAACTAAATGTATACCCCACTTGCACTGAAGGAAGGCTCTTAAAGTCAGCTTTCTCCAGTCAACAATAGATAATTGCCATGCACTGGCTTTAATGAATGCAGAAATGATAAATTCTGTATTCTACTTGCACATCAACAAAAGGGAGGGCAAAAGACGGTATAGATGTACATACATTTTGCATATGCACATTCATATAGAGATGAAGATTCAGAAATGATGACTATCAATTAAATAGAAATACCATGCAGCTCTCACCATAGTGGGGAAGACCCAGGTGATCTGCCAGTCTGCTCAAGTCTGCTGTCCAAGTGCTCACTGTTGTTTCGTGAAGACTTCAAGGGTCCTGGTCTCATCCTTACGGCTCTTTGTCTTTAGACCAGACTGCGATCAGGCATCCATTTAAACTAGGGTGGCTAGTTTATGCATTGCCATAAGATATGATCTTCATCACTATCTCCCTCCTACTGAGAAAAAGGACAAAAGAGGACACCAATTTGTACATGGTGATTTTGCAATACCAAAGATAATCTTGCCTCTTATATACAAAGATGATCACTGTGCTCTGCAGGAGAGGGCCTCCTGCAAATACCATCTTATCAGGAGGTGTGTTTCGTACAATAGGAATCTGCCTTTAGCATTGAGGCACCTCCCCTTTAGAATTCCCTTCCGTCACATATTAGACATGCACCATCTCTGTTGTCTTTTCAGGCCTACTGAAGATCTTCCTGTTTCAACAAGCCTCGCAAGGAGAGATCTTTCCCCAGTCTGCATCTGTATTGGAATCACCTTTCAATGTTTTAATTGTTTTATCACTTATGTGTTTGCCACCCTGGCCTCCTTTGGGAGGAAGGGTGAGATATATTTAATAAATACATTATATATATATGGCTGCAAATTTAGAAATAGTTATTTTAATTTAAATAGAAATACAATACATCTCACTGTAGTGGGATATGACCCCCGTGTGCTGAGCAGTTCTGCTGACCAGGTGCTGCTAACAGCTGATGTAGAACTTCAGGGATCCCGTTATGGGTCTTTATCTCTAAACCAGACTTGGGCTGGACAGCCCTCAAACAGAATACACTTTTAAATAGAGGACTGTCTTCTCTAAAATGGCCACATATGGCCTCCTTTCTTCAAAAAGATTATGCCTTCAAATAGAGACTATTTCTCCATAAAAAGAGTGATTGACACTATAGCATCTGTTGTTAGTGTATTGTTTGATTGTTCTTATACAGAATATCTAATCCTTTTTTAGAGCAGGTCTCAGAATAAGAAGAAAAACCTCCCTCTGGCCTTGTTATCTGCCT
The DNA here is from genome assembly GCF_030035675.1 of Rhineura floridana. NCBI lineage: Eukaryota > Metazoa > Chordata > Lepidosauria > Squamata > Rhineuridae > Rhineura > Rhineura floridana. The sequence continues at coordinate 15,521,165 of NC_084498.1, read as the reverse complement.
CTATGAATGGCAGCCTGGAGTAGGGTTGCCAGGTGTCTGGTTTTTGCCCAGAGACTCCGGTTTTTGGGGGTCCTTTGATGACTCACCTTAATCTCCAGACTCTTAGCTTTCATTTAAAAAAAATAAGTTTCTAGGTGGTCTGGTTGAAAAGATATAAACCAAAATTTGCTACCAGGCCAAGTTCAAGGTTCTAGTTGGTGTACAAAGCCCTATACAGCTTGGGACCAGGATACCTGAAAGACCATCTTACCCCTTATATACCCAGTCGATCACTGCACTCTGCAGGTGAGGGCCTCCTGCAGATACCATCTTATCAGGAGGTATATTCTGCACAACATAGGAAACAGACCTTTAGTGTGGTGGCACCTACCCTGTGGAATTCCCTCCCCTTAAATATTAGACAGGCACCATCTCTGTTATCTTTTCGGCACCTATTGAAGACCTTCCTTTTTCAACAAGCCTTTTAAGTTGAGACTACAACAGAAGATCGCAGCAGGATCTTGGTAGGCATAAAAGTGCACATGCAGAAATGGCATATTACACATTTTATATTTCAAATAATTTTTAAACAGACGTTTTAAAAAGTGTACATGCTGCAGTGTTATACTTTTCTAATTAAGGAGTCAAACAAGTTTAAATTTTACTGGAAAAGGGCACTTTATTTGTCTTATTCATAACCTGTTTTGACAACCTTCCCAATATGACACTTTTCTGGAGTAAAGCTACAATGCTAATTCCACATACCTGGGAGCTAACCCCATTGAATTCAATAGGATTTACTTTTGAGTACACGTGGTTAGAATTGTGCTGAAAATCAGTGGAAATTTTGAGTGAACATAGACAAGGATTGTGTTGTAAATCTCTCCCCCTCTGATCTTTTTTTAAGCAGTTAGGCAGGGCTTACTTAGATGTCACTGCTTTTATTTGGCAGGAAACTAATACTTATTTTTTTTAAAAAAAATTCTGCAACAGCCAACTGGTTTTGACAATAAGCTTTTATATGGGGTGTATGTGTTTTTACATCTGCAGTGTGTGTGTGTGTGTATGGAGTCTTTCCAACAACCCTGTGAGATAGGGTTGGAAACCCAGGCAGCTCACAACAAGAGCCATTTAAAATCCAATAACCATAAAACAAGTATAAAACAGTTGCAAAACAGCTTAACGTGGCATGATTCTGAATTTTGGATTGGGTGAGTGAAGTTCCTTATCACTGAATTGCAGTCCTGTGCATGCTTCCTTGTGTAAGAAAGCCCCATTAAATACATTGGGAGTTGCTTCTGAGTAAACATCCATAGGATTGCACCTTGGGGTGGTCATGATTCCCCTCTGTTGTTTTCACACTGAGGGTCAGATTAGGCCGAGAGACGATGCGTAGCCCATGGTCACTCAGTAAACTTTGTATCTTATTTCCATTTTAAAATTTAATTAAGATGATCTATATGCAAGCAAAGTTTATGAAGTAATGTAGATCCACATAATACCTTTAAAGCACACCCAACTCGCATATAAAGTGCATAAAGAATCCTGGGAAGTGTAGTTTCCCCCTTACAATTACAGGTCCCACCACCCTTAACAAACTATAGCTCCCAGGATCCTGTGATGGGATTCATGAGCTTTAAATGTATTGTGTGGATCTGCCTTAGTATGCTGTGTATTCATTAGTGAAATGAAAAGAACAATTTTAAAAGATACTTTTTTAAACAGGGCTGTACCTCAATGGTAGGGCACATGCTTGTCATGCAAAGGTCCAAAATTCAATCTCTGGAAGAGACTATTGCCTGGAATTCTGGAGAGCCAACGTTAATCCATGTCAGCAGTACTGAGCTAGATGGTACCAAATGGCCTGACTCAGTATAAAAGAGGAAAGAGACCCAAGAGCCACAGTGACTCAGAAATTTATTTATATTTTTAATTACAACATTTATATACTGCTTAATTGCAAAAAGAAACCTCAAAGAGTTTTATAGAAGGAATTAAAACAAGAAAATTATTGGCAAAATAGTTAAAGACAGGTATTTAAAAACATTCAAAATAATAAAACCAACAATGAGTTAAAAACAGAAAAAAACATAATACCTTCTACCTGCCTGGGTAGGCTTGCCTAAACAAAAATGTTTTTAGCAGGTGCCAAAATGAGTACAATGAAGGTGCCTGCCTAATGGAAATACACAGGGAGTTCCAAAGCATAGGTACTGCCGCACTAAAGGACTGATTTCTTACAGGAACAGAACAAGTACTATGTGGCACCCATAACATGGAAAGCACACCTTGAACTTGGCCTGGTAGCAAATCAGCAACCAGTGCAGATTCAGAGCAGAAATATTATGTGCTGATAGGGTCTCACTCAACTCTGCAATTGTGCTGCAGCAATCATGGGGATTTCTGTGACCTTGGCAGACTGGCTGCCAGAATTTTTTTTAGTTTTGGTTAGGAACCCTGACTGGTTATGGGATGCTGAGTTTTCTATCTTACTCATAGGAATCTTGTTGTGGTTGATATGGTATTGCATTTAGGAAATAATCACTGTCTTTTGTTTTCTTTTTCTATTTGCATTTCATTTATCTCTGACCTTACTCCCTTACATCCATAGAAGCAACAACATTGGTTCCATGTGGTCAGCTCAGCCCCCTTAAACCCAATGATGATGCACCTTGTTATTTGCATGATGGTTTGTAGTGGTGGGCGCCTTCTCGACCCAGGTGGTGGATGTTCAACCTGTTCTGGATGGGGTTACACTCCCCCTGAAGGAACAGGTTTGTAGCTTGGGGGTCCTTTTCGATCCATTCCTGTCGCTTGAGGCTCAGGTGGCCTCGGTGGCACGGAATGCGTTCTACCACCTTCGGTTGGTAGCCCAGCTACGCCCCTATCTGGATAGTGATGACCTCGCCTCAGTCGTCCATGCTCTGGTAACCTCGAGATTGGACTACTGCAATGCACTCTACGTGGGGCTGCATTTGAAGACAATTCAGAAACTACAGCTACTGCAAAACGCAGCAGCCAGACTGTTGACGAGGACCAGACGGTCCGCACACATAACACCTGTTCTGGTGCGTTTGCACTGGCTACCTATTTGTTTCCGGGCTAGATTCAAAGTGCTAGTTTTGACTTATAAAAGCCTTACACGGTGCGGGACCAAAATACCTTGCGGAATGCCTCTCCCGCTATGAACCTACCAGCTCACTACGTTCAACATCTAAGGCCCTCCTCCGAGTTCCATCCCATAGGGAAGCTCGGAGGGCCGTTACTAGATCCAGGGCCTTTTCAGTGGTGGCCCCCGAATTATGGAACAGTCTCCCCGATGAGGTGCACCTGGCGCCTACTCTTCTATCTTTTCGGCGCCAGGTGAAAACCTTTTTATTCTCCCAGGCATTTTAATGCTTACTGTTTATTGTTGTTATTCTATATTAAGTTGTTAAATGCTCAATGTTGTATGTTTTTAGTGATTTTATCTGATTTTTATTTTACTGTATTGTATTTTATTCCTTGCTGTAAACCGCCCAGAGAGCCATTGGCTAGGGTCGGTATAGAAATGGAATGAAATAAATAAATAATAAATAAATAAATTGCTGTTGTCCCCAATCTACTGTCTGTAAAGGTAAACCAAACCATGTGTGTTTTCTCTCTGTCAATTATTACCCACTGGAATTGGGTTGGCTGTCAAAGTGAGTTTATAGCAGCCCACAGAGTAGGCAGAAAAGAGTAGAGAATCTTCTTAATTCTTACTCATTTCTCAAACCTGCAGTGAAGCATCAAGTTTGTAAAGAAGTTTGGAGCAGCCATGTTAAAAGGCAGGCAGGGCATTCCAGGCAGGGGGTTGCCAACCCTGCTTTGATATGGATATCATTACAGAGGATTCCTAGTCAAGCCTTACCAACAGCACAATCCTAACAATATCTACACAGAAGTAAGTCCTGCTGAGTTCTGTGGGGCTTAGTCCCTTAGTAAGTGTGTTTAGAATTGCAGCCTTCAGGGGCATCCATCTTTACTCCTGAGTGCTCCCATCTAACATCTCCACAACACAAGGCTTTCTTCGTACAACGTCCTTCTGGTGCCTGGCCTGGCCTGGCCTGAGGGCACTTAAACACTTCTTGCCAGAAGCAAGTAGGCTAGATTAAATGTTCCTTGCCCAGGCTCTCTAAGCAGTTGAGAAGGAATGATCCTGTCACTTCAGCTGGACCTGGAAACACCCTCATTCAGCTAAGATTTCAATCTCAATTTCAGTCAGAATTTTTGTTTGTTTGAGTGGTATGCTCCAAGCACCTGTGGTTGATGCTTAATGTATCATGCTTGATGACATCACCAGGGCACACCCCCATGACATCACTAGGATCACTGGGATCCGCCCCGGGAACCCTAGCCTGGAGGGCCTAGTCTTACATTGTTTTCAACTCATCCATGTCATCTTTTTTATCTCTGTCAGATTCAACCAATCTTTCATCCTTCCTCATTGGTAGGCATGGAGAACCTTAGGCCCGGTGCAGGTCCCTGTTTGGCCTGTGAGTCCTTTCCCCCAACCCCCACATGCCATCATACGTGATGTCAGATGTGTGGCAGGTAAACAAACATCTGCCAATTATCCAGCAGGAGCCTTAAAGTCTACTCCCAGTTGTTCCTTTGGAAGGGAGTCTTGCTGTCGCTGCCAATCAGCTGATCAGCAGAGAGAACAAGCCTGCTGGGATCGGCTGTAGTACAGAGCCCCCCCCCCACTGAGAAGTCTCAGTGCAGCTGATCCTTGCTGAAAGCAGGGGCATAGCATCACAGTTAGCTGACTGATGCCAACGTCAAGCCCTGCTTGGCTGGCCTAGGAAGTTTCCCTTGTAGCGTAGCTCGAACTCAAGCTCGAAAAGGAAAAATAGGTCTCCTGATGTTATAGTGGCATCAGGGGATTGACAGGTGAATGGATCCCTGGCCACTTTTTAAAATGGCCTGCTGGAATGGGGGAATCCAGGATCTGGCCTGCTGGATCATCTACACTTACAAGTTGTCTGTGGTTCAAGCAGAGTTCAAGATAGTAAAGTAAAGATTGATTTGCACAGAAATATGGGTTGGATGCGAGAGTTCAGCTGACTAGATAAGACACACAGTCAAGGGCAGAACAACCCCTGCTCCAGCTTGATAAACCCTACAACCATCTTAACAGCCCCAACATGGCCCCTCCATATATTAATCCATAACTCATCAACAGGACTGTTGGCATATTCTTTGCCACACTGCTCATTCAAGAGTAAACAGGATTTTTCACATCAATATGCATGTTTGGCCTTGATGGCTGCAAATATACCATACGATAGGCCTTGGAATCTGTACAGTATTGCTAAAATTCAGGTTGTGCTAATTGTACGTCAAAAAGCTGTCATCTCAGAAAGAAGTCTGATATAATGCAGAGCAAACCGATTGCTAATTGATATAGTTTCTGAGAACAATGGAGGGACTCTTCTTGCTCAATACCATTTGCTCAAAAGTTTGCTCAGTATGGCAAGATTCTCTCTCTCTCTCATTTCCCCATTCCAACAGCATTTGTTACATTTTCCTGTGATATATTACCTACTTGTAGCAAAGAATAGTCAATATCTATTAACTTTTCTCTTGTAACATTCAATAGTTCACTGCAGCGACTCCTCCCCTCCTTCCCCTTTTCTCCCTCTCATGAAAATTGTAAGGCTTTTAAATATATATGTTGGTTCGGTCCAACAGATTTTGGGTTGAAATATGTATACAATTATTTCTTGTATTCGTGTACCCTGGTTAGGGATGGAAAGATCTGTAAATTCCGGGAAGGGTGACTTAGCCTGTGCCTGCTTTTGAGACGGGCTCCTGCCTCAAAAGAAGCTTATTCAGATATATCAGTCAGATTTTTTTTTTTTTTTTTGACTGATTAAACTTCTCCCGGGTAGGGAGAAACGAAGAGATTAACCTCAAAGCCTATTTTTGTTGGGACGACCAGATCTCATTAATTTATGGGACGAGGTCCAGCCGACGAAGGTGGGACGGATTTTCAACAACAAGCTCTATCTGATAAAGCGAACGTTCATCTTATCTTCTAAGAGAGAACGCACTAACAGGCAAGCACCCTTCTTTCTATATTTTTCTTTTACTTGACTTAAATTGTTGCTGTTTAAAAGAGATTTGCCAGATTGATCGGTTTTTGACATCTCACTGGGGAGCCATAACTTCTCTCTGCTACTCACTAATTAATAGCTTATCTCTGTTTTTGTTGCAAAAAGCTGTCCTGGATTTGCATTCTAAAGATATACACAGAAGAGGGATTTCTATTCCAGATTTTTATTTTGAAGAATATTATATTGTCTGAGACTACTCTCTTTTTGGTCTATTTTATTTTGACGAATCTGTTTCCTGACGACCGCCATTAATTGTTTCGATCCTGGGAACTGCATTTTGTTTACTTAAGCATGGAGAGATAAGGCTGTCTGCTCTGTTTATACTGTGATGTCACCAAGTTTGGAGTATTAACCCAATTGTTGCTGAAATAAGAAGTGGTTTTCCTATATTTTTCTTTTAAAATGGCAATTAAGAAAGTGGCTGAGAATCTGGAAATAACTATGTTTCAGAAAATAATGGATGAGATTGAGATAACGAAACAAAACCTGCGACAGGGTTGTAAGGAGCTGAAAATTGAATTGAGTAAAATGAAGCAGGAGATTAAAGATATAGGGGTCCCTGTGAGAGAGGTGACCCTGGAAGGGGTCCCTGTGAGAGAGGAGACCCCGGAGATTGGAACAAACGTGGAACAGGAAAAAGATTTGGAGTCTATGGACTTTAGAAACAAAATCTATTGTTTGGAGACACAGGAGATTAAAGACATAGGGGTCCTTGTGAGAGAGGAGACCCTGGAGACTGGAACAGGGGTCCCTGTGAGAGAGGAGACCCTGGAGACTGGAACAGGGGTCCCTGTGAGAGAGGAGATCCCGGAGATTGGAACAAACGTGGAACAGGAACAAGATTTGGAGTCTATGGACTTTAGAAATAAAATCTATTGTTTGGAACTCAATGTTATCTCTGAAGAAATTAATGAAGATTCTAGAGATAAAGTTATCAATGGCATGGATAATCTTCTGGACTGGAATGATGTGATGGAGCCCAATATAGAGAAAATCTATGGAATTAACTGCAGCCATGTGACAATGGAAAAACTTTCAAGAGATGACCCAGTGTATTTTGAAAAAAAGAACAGAGATATGATTTTACAGCAGTATTTCAGCAACCTATTCAGAACGGATGGCAAGAAAATATTTGGGATAGAGGTAATTCCCATCAGACTCTTACTATATGACTATGGCTTTGACAGCAAGATTATTATGGAATACTGATAATGGAAGATTGGATACTGAAATTACTGGACTTAACAAGACTACTGAAGATGGAAGATGGAAAATGGAACTAATAGGGATAATAGAACAATGGCTACTGAAATTACTGAATCTAACAGATTCTGATGTGATGGATTAATTGAAATGTTTATTTTGACTATGGTTATGACAATAAGATTATCATAATTAGTAATGAGATGGATTAATCGATATGCTTATCTGGAAAAAAAAAATTGATAGATATATTTCTTAAAGAATTGAAACCTCTCTTTGACTTTTTGTGGAAAGAATAAAGTAATGTTTATGAGATTTGATGATTAAGTAAGATAACTACTGGAGGAAAGTGATTTTATAATATGACTTAAGAGACAGGATTGTTATATATTATAGACTTATAACTGATTTGATCTTTGACAAATGGGAAGTCAATATTTTACTCTTTATTTTTTATTTTTGTTTTTTTTTTCTTTTTTTTTTTTTGTTTAACTATTTTTGATTTTGTTTTTTGTCTTTGAATGTTTTATGATTTCGTCTTGTATGTTTTATGAAAATCTGAATAAAAATTATTGAAAAAAAAAAGGAAAGATCTGTAAATTCTGATTCTCTCAGTTTCTCACTTTCCTAATGTTAAATTCAGTCCTCTACATTTCTGCAGCAATCTGCAAATCCTTTTTTTTTTAAATCCTCATAAAAATTCTCCACCATTTTAGTGCAAATTTCTCCAAATAAACACATTTTTGTAGGCAGTTTTGACAAAGGTACATGTTTTTGCAAGCTATTTCTCATCATATCATGCCTTTTTGCACGTTATTTTCACATGTATTCATTTTTATGCCCACTTTCCCCTAATATATGCATTTTTGTAAATATTGTTTACATGGCAAACTGCATCCCAAAACTCTAACAAATGCAAATTTCGAAGGATGGCTGTGTTCCGGTTCTCGTATTGTTTCAGAAAGTGCAAATTTGATAACTTCTGCTTGAAATGCGAACTGAATCAAAATTCTCACCCATCCCTAACCCTGGTTTAGAAAAACAAAATGTATTCTAGGAGTCTAGCCCATTATCTGTGTGAATACCACACAAACATCTCATTTCCTGGGTGCACTGCACCCACATATTGGAAAGGTTGATTTCTAGCTTGTGCCCACATACTTTCACAACCTTCTCACCTGGGGAGATAAAGACTGCCACCCCACCTCTAGTGCCAATAATCTCCAGTGTTGGAGACATCCAGTGGTAATTGTCTCCAGTGTCAGAAGCACTATGCCTCTGAATGCCAGCTTCTGGGAACCACAAGTGGGAAGAGCGCTGTCAGTAGTGGGTGGTGCCCAATGGGACTGGTGCGGCGGAAGGCAGAGAGGACAACAGTTGGTGGAGCCAGAGCCAATCACAGGGAGAGACAACTCATTCTAGTTTTCCTCCCACCTTCCTTTCCACAAGGGGTGACACTAAGACTAAGGAAGGGGAAGCTGACAGGCAGTACTACTCCCTGGACTGGATGTAAAAAAGCAGGCAGGTGAGGGTTGGCTGAGGGCGGAGTGAGGGTGATGGGGCAGTGCTCCATTTGCCCTAATGAAGCAACCTCCGCTGAGCACTGTTGCACTCCGGTCCTGCTTTTGGGCTTCCCATAATCATCTGGTCGGCTACTGGGAGAGCAGGATGCTGGACTGGATGGGCCACTGACCTGATCCACCAGGGCTCTTCTTATGCATGGCCTCCTTCAAACCCTACCTACCCTTCAATATTGCTCACTCTCTCCAAACATTCCTTCCAACACTATCTCCTAGGCACTTAGAAACCACAAGCCAAGTTTGATTCCTAAAGTACAGTCAGTTGGTCTAGATGGAGAGGAAACTATGTCTTCTGCCCTGGTCTCTTTGTGAAAAAGGCAGGGCCTCGAGGTATTCAATAAAGGAGACCAATTCAACATCTGAGCAAGACCAAACCTTCTGAATCCCTCTCCCAACCCCCAACCCCACACCTTTGCTGAACTTCACAAGCTAATGAGCTCAGTGGGGGAACTGGCTTTCTACACAAGGAACATTTGTTCATGGTACACCATCAGCAAGAATTTGACACACCGGGACTGAAAGGTTTTTGTTCTCTTCCTTGTCTTGCTGGGATTTGCTTCAATTATGCCAGAGAATGTTGCTTCTTTCTTGCCTTAATAAACACTGCAAAGGAAATTAAATTACTCAGGCAGAACAATGGTGAAGCGGTTTTGACATCTCTCCGAGGCAAAATTCCCTGTTGCGTGAGCTGCTTAAGCGTCTTCCGCCCGCACTCGAGGTCTCATATATATATGGATATTGGTGATCACTCATCCACAATTTAAGCACCCCGCAAGAACATGGATTAACTCCAGGACATAATGGGGTTTGCCAAGAGAGTTCCCCCCCCTTCTGCCTTTCTGCAGTGGTTCCGATTTTACATAAGGGTGTTAGAGGCAATGAATCATTGGCATTCATCTGCAGCTGATGCATTGCGATACGTGAATGGGGCACATCCTGACCTAAGCTAGCTGCTGAGGCTGAACTACCATGGAAGAGCCAGGAGTCAGGACTGAGACGTCAGACATGGAACAAGTAAAAAACCAGAAAAGACTCATTATTATCCTGGCCCAAATTGAACAGAAAGCCTTTATAGCACTCCCTGTTGAAAAGAGACATTGGCCAGCCAGAGCAGGTGAAGCCACTCCAATACCTGACAAACCTTTACTGTCACAACATAATTGGGAGATGCATGGTAAATTGCCCCTTAATAAATCAGCTCCTTAGATTTTTCTTTTCATTTTATTATAGGGAAATACAAAGAAAAGGAAAATTGGTTAAAGGAAACCTATAATTAACTCCATCCCCTTAGAGAACAGAAGTTAATTAAGTAGCAGTTCATCCCCCACCCATGCAAAGATAAAGAAATAATGCAGACATAGTAACCCTTAGAAAAGGAGTGGGGAACCGGATCCAGGATAGATCCAGAACTCCCCCATCCTCTACAGCTCACTTTTCCAGGGTGGCCGGAACCCCCACTTTTCTATCACCCAACATCATATGATTCACCTTCGAACCTGTGACTTGCAAAGGAAGAATCAGGAGCACACCCCACATCCTTTGCAACCATGGCTTGAATTCAGCTACACAGGAAGGATCAGGAGGACATTCTAAGTGCACTCCCAACCCTTCCTTGCCAGCTGTACTTTGGCAACAGGAAAAGGCACCAAATTCAAGAAGTGCGTAATTCTACCACTGGCTGGAAAGGAAGAATCGGGAGCACACTTAGAGTGTGCTCTCGGTTCTTCCTGTTCAATTAGGGTCTGCTGCTTAACCTGTCCCACCCTGACGTCATCATGAGCCAAACCACAATACTGGCTAAATAGAGAGGTCTTGTGGGCCTAAAGGCCTGGGGGCTGGAGATTCCCCACACCTGCCTCAAACACTTTGATAGTGCTTCACCTGTGCACACTCACAGCTTGGTGCCACAATTGCACTTTATTGCAATATATATATCAGCAATCAGGTGTGTAAAAGCAGAAGACGTCAATACAGAAAACACTGGGGTGTAATGATTTGACAATTATCATGTGGATTCTCTACAATAAAAGAAGTGAGTGAAAAAAGGATGGTAAAAGAGCAAAGATGGAACCAACCATGAGATCTAGCCTCTGTAAATCTGAAATCTGTCTATTCAGAAGTATGCCCCATTTAACTTCACTGTGACTTACTCTCAGGTAAGCATGCATAGGATTGCAGCCGTATCCTTTTAGAAAAGTCATCCGGGGGAAAAAGAGATTGGGAGAGAGAGGAAAGGACAGTGTTGGGGAACCCGTGGCCCTGAGGATGCTGTTGGACTACAACTCACAGCTGAAGCATGACAACATCTGAAGGGCAAAAGATTTCCCCCCCAGCTGTAACCAGAGATTGAACCTAGCAATTTCTGCATGCAAGGGAATAAGTGAAAGGACTGCAGCTCAGTGGCAGAGTATCTGCTTTGCATGCAGAAGGTCCCAGGTTCAATCCCCAGCATCTCCAGGTCGGACTGGGAGAGAACCTTACCTGAAATCCTGGCATCTGCCAGTCAGTGTAGACAATACTAAGCTAGATGGGCCAATGGCCTGAGTCAGCATAAGGCAGCTTCCTACATGCCATGCTACTGAGCTACCTGAAAAGTGACATCTGCATTGCAATTTGGGGTGAAAGGTACTCCCTGGCTCTGGGAAGGGTGAATGGCTCTTGATTTATGTAAGTAGTCTTGAGTCTGTGATCTTCAATGTCTCTGCACCGTGCAGTCCTTAAACTACAAATGTAGTCAGTGCCCTTTCTGCATCCTCACTGAATGCCATGCTTCGAAACACCTCATAGCGAATGCCATTTTAAGCGTACGCTTCTTTTTCAAGGGTGAAGGCATCTTGAAAAGAGTGGTAGTTAGACTTCTCCGAAGAGAAAGATAACATGCCTCTGACGCAGTGACCCCTTCCCCATTTAGAAATCACAGAGGAGATTATTTTGTACACCCACCACACCACCGATCAGCTCTACTCTTAATAATACAGAACTAACCTAAGTTACCATCTGGCAAAGGCAACGTTCCATTTTGCCCTATAAAAAAATAAAAGAAATCCCTGCTATTTATACCAGAGGAGCTGCACAGGCCCAGAATAAATGAACAGTGACATCTTCCTGTTTGGATATCTTTCCTTTCCCTTTTCACCCATTTTTCCTTTCCTCCAGGCACTGCAGCCTAGATACCCTGGCTTTTGAGGATGTCGCCAAGCATTCATCAATTGCCCAGACACTTTCCATTTTCATACATCCTCTTAAGAATGATGTGTTTGACGGAGAAAAGCTGTCGCTGCGATGTGCGCCCTCCTGGAGGGCCATGCACTGCCATGCATCTCTCCCATTTCTGTCATATGTCACTGCACGCAGGGACTGCGCAATGGATCCACAGAGATGCAATTTAAAAAAGAGAGAGATGCAAGATGAACAAACAAGGGAAATGTGGAAACACATTTCTGTGGGTTTTCATGTATGAGAAAAAAAATATGCGCTCTGGGTAAGGGATGGAAGGATCTGTCCGTTTCGGTTCTCTCTGTTTCTCATTTTCCCAATCTTAAATTCACTTATCCACATTTCTGCAGCAAATGGTGATTTTTTTTAAAAAAAAATATTCATGAAACTTTTTCAGCATTTGAGTGTAAATTTATCCTAATAAACACATTTTTGTATGCAGGTTTGACTAATGTGCAGTTTTTGCAATCATTTTCTCATAATATAGTGCATTTTTGTATATTATTTTCACTAATATATTCCTTTTTATGCACATCCAGTACAGCCTTTCCCAACCTTTGGGTCCCCAGATGTTCTGGACTACAGTTCCCATCATTCCTAACCGTTGGCCATGCTGGCTGGGGCTGATGGGAGTTGTAATCCAACCCAACATCTGGAGACCAAAAGGCTGAGAAAGGCTTCACTAGTATGCACATTTCTGTAAACATTGCTCGGTTGGAGAACTTCATTGCAAAATTCATTACAAAATTCGTATAAGTGCACATTTCAAAGAATGGCTGTGATTCTCCTGTTGTTTTGGAAAGTGTGAATGTGAAAGATTTGCCTTTAAATGTGAACTGAATTGATTTTCTCTCCCATCCTACCTATGGCCCTCTACATGTGGTAGGACTCCAACTCCTATTGGCCACAGCGAAAATGGGGTGGGAGTTGTAATCCAAACTATATCAGAGCATCAGGTTGACAAAGGCTAACATAGATGTATATATGGCATAAAGAACTGCCCTGTTTGCTGAAGCTGCTGGGTTAGATGGATGATGGTGGTGGTGGTGGTTATAACAGGCCAAAAGAGGAAAACTGCATCCTGTTTGCAGGCAGTATCATTAGCGGAGGAAGCGTTTTGTGCTGAACATTCACCCAGGTAACCCCAAATTGTCTACAACAGAACATAGGAAGCTGCCGGATTCCAAGTCAGACCATTACTGCATCTAGCTCAATATTATTTACACTGATTGGCTTAGGTTGGCCAGGATTTCAGACAAGGATCTCTCCCAGCCCTACTTACAGATGTCAGAGATTGAACCTGGCACCTTCCCCATGCAGCAGATGCTCTGCTACTGAACTATGAGTGCATACTTGGGTCACAGCAGTCTGGAGCCCTCTCCCACCCCAAGTCATTGTTTGAGAATTTCTCACAAAATTCTTTTCTTAGAACTGTCAGCTTGGCTCTAGTCTAGAGATGGCAAACCCGTGGCCCTCTAGATGCGAATGGACTCCAACTCTCATCAGCCCTAGCTAACACTGGCCAATAGTCCCTCCAGCTCCAACCAGCAGTCAGAGACAATGGGAGCAAGAGTTCAACAACATCAGGAAGGCCACAGGTTACTCATCGCTGCCCTGGAATTATTGTTTGTATGTGCTTGGGCAAAGTGTGCATGGAGAACATGGAACTGGTTGTTTTGTTGCATGAAGTGAAGTTTGCTACCACAATGGGAGAGCTTCTATTTTAATTACGTTAATTAGTCCAAAAATGCATTGGAAGTGGAGGGGGTCAGGTAAAAGTGTTAGGATCCTTAATGACAGCAGATGGCTTCTTCAAGAGGAGTAGTTTTATTGTTTGTGCCATGTGCAGAACACCAAGGAGAAAGATGGTTTCAAAACTATTTCTTCAAAGCATAACTTTAAAAAAAAAGAAGGTTCTAACTGTGTTATTGCAATCGAAAACTGGCATAGAAGAAAGCCCAAAGGCTCCAATCCTGATAGCTGAGGATCTGCCTGTGTTTTAGAATGAGATGCCCATTCGAGCTTGGAGGAGATGGCACCCCTCCAGCTGGGGCCCAGTGGGGCTGCCCCTAAAACAAGGATGGAGAAACCTCCAGTGTAGCCGGGCTTCATCATTCTTGACAGTTGGCTGTTGTGGTTTGGGGCTGAAGGCGTTGGCTTCCCACACCATTTAGAAGGCCACAGGCTCCCTATCCCTGTCCTAGAACTTCACAACCCTTGAGCCCTCAAAGCATTCAATCTGAACAGACAAGGGCAAAATATTGGTGGGAGTGGAGGAATCAGAGCTTGGAAGAGTTACTTTTTTGAACTACAACTCCCATCATCCCAAATCCAGTGGTAATGTCAGAATTTCTCTATTGAGATGCATAGCAGAGTTGCTTAGCGCTGCGGAACGGAGAGTATTGAGCGAGCTTAGTGTGTGTGTGTGAATCTTTGCTAAGATTCTACCTTCCCTGCAAATTAGTCAGACAGAGACTTTAAGCTTTAAAATAAGAAACAACTCCTTTATTCTGGAAGTACATGCTTGATAGGAAAGAGTCCTATATCTAGCTTAACTGGTCTATGCTGGAGAAACGAGCACTGGTTCCAGTACTCGCCCTCATCCTGGTTGAGAGGAGAGACAAAGAGAAGATGTCTGCTCCCCTCTCGAGAGAAAGAGAACACCGAGAAAGGCAGGAAAGAACTGAGATCAACATTCCTTTGCTTATCAGCCTAGCAGGAAGGGAAGAGACGGCAGGATGAAAGGGATAGGTATAGCCTCAACCAGCAAGAGGTCTAGCTCTCTAGCTACCCTTATTAACCCCATGCAGCCTCAACCCACCAAGTTGGAGTTGAACCTCATACATTCCAACAGGTAAAGCAGAGAGTGAACAGAAAAATGGTGCTCCCACCAAAAAACATAGGAAGGCAGCAGAAGTGGGGCAGAAACAAAATGGAGTTCCCACCGAAAAAGCTCCCACAAGCAAACGGTGATCCAAATTGGTATTCTCACCAAGATCACAGTTACACCCACAACGCAGCAAGGAAGAAGGGGAGCGCAAGGACTGCCTGCTAGTCAGCACAGCCCTCTGTTTTCCAGGGCCAGTGGCAGTCAAAGAAAATAAAAAGACACACAACAAAGCCTGCACCCCCTCCCTTCCCAAGCCCCAGAACAGCAGGGGAAGAGGAGGAAATGGAATCTAAACCCAAGCCCAAGGGGACACAGGCGGAAGAAAAGGAAGGGGGAAAGATCTCACGCAGCACAACAAGCAGGAGAAGAAAGAGACAAAACAATATTTACACAGATGGTCAAGGGCTGCAGAGCAAACCAAAGCCACTTCCTGTCAGGCCCACAGAGAGGGTCAGTCTGGGGAGAGGAGGGAGAAGATTGCAAAGGACCCTGCCTGTCAGTTCCAGAGGGAGGATCATCCCTGTCAACAGAGTGTCCTCCACTCCAGTCTGCAAACAGCAATTCACAGTAGGTAAAAACTCTGCTTTATCAGGGCTCCTGGTCAACAGGAGATTTCAAAGCTGTTTCAGTTTGGACACACTTAGAACCACCACCCCGACCTTCCCACTCAATGAAGGAAGATTGGGAGTAGAGCACACAGAGGGAGATTGGAGGCAGGGACAGCGCACAAGCCACCAACCCCTCACATTTGGATGGCTAGCCCCTGGCCTGGGGATGGTGATCCACACACACAAAATTATCTACCCTCAAGACCCAACTGATTTTGGCAGTGGCAGAAAAGCAGAGGGGAATTGAAGTAGACACAGTGCTAGGGTAGAGATGGGTGAGAATTTTGATTCAGTTCACATTCCAAGCGACATTTATCAAATTCGCAATTTCCGAAACAATACGAGAACCGAAACACAGCCATCCCTCGAAATTCACATTTATTAGAATTTTGGGATGCAGTTCGTTGGAAAAATGAGAAACTGAGAGAACCGAAACAGACAGCTCTTTCCATCCCTAGCATGGATGGGGAAGCTGGGAAGCTTCTTCACCCTGACAGGCACATTCCCTTTTAGGCAGTCTTTCAAGGACCATATTCCAAAGGTGGGCAGGGCCAGAGGCAAAAGTGCACAGGGCACTAATATAAATGCTATCAATACACACACACACACACACTCACTCACTCCACCCAGAAAAACAAAATGCATTCTGCGAGTTCAAGGACACATTCCAACCAGGCAGCGACACTTGGAGTGTTAAGCAGGGCCTGCGACGGGTGTGGCCTGGGAAGTTCTCAGGGCCAGATAGAAAGGCCTGGAGGGCCACATTTGGCCCCCAGGCCTGAGGCCCCCACCCGTGCTGCATCGATAAACTGAAGAGGAACAATACAGAAAATGTTCAAGGCTATTTACACAGGAAGGCAGAGAGAGAAGGACATGAAAAAGTGTTTTTCCCCTTGATGGAAGCTAGGTTGTAAACTCAGTGAAATTGAACTAATTAAATAGGTTGGTGTGGGGCTGTTGTTTGGGGAGGGAGCTTGAAAGCAAAGGTTTTCTCCCTTTGTGCATCTATTTTATTAAAAGTTTCAGGCACTGTTTCCTAATAAATAAGGTACAGAGATAAATTGAGACAGAACAATTAGCAAACGTGATGATTCAGCCCCACAAGCTTTTAAACAGTTTGTCTAATCTTTATTCACAGTGCCAACACTCTTATATATCATGGTGGTGGCAAGTTAATTCAACTGTTTGGAACACAAATTCAAGATTGCTTTAGGCGAATTGCTTATCCTTTGCATATGGCCTCACTCACCTTGAGGATTAACACAGTGTATGGACATAGAAACAGATGTAGCAAGTGCCCCCTGGAGAAGCAACGCATCTCTCTGCAAGTTTAAGAACATAACCAGAGCCCTGCTGGATGAGGCCAAGGGCCCATCTAGTCCAGCGTCCTGTTCTCACAGTGACCAACCAGGTGCTTCTGAGAAGGCCAAAAAGCAGGGGCTGAGTGCAACAGTGATCTCCCTAATTATTGGGGTTGAGATAGATGATTTCTCTGGGTCCCCTTCAAGCTAATGATCTTGTATCTGAAGTTGGGATATGCAAGCAAGAAACCTGCTCTGCTGGTCAGACTAGTTTCCTTTGTTAATCTAACAGAGTGGCCAAGTCAGCCAAGTGAGCTAATGGGTCTGTCAGGTGCCTCCATTAACATGCGCAAGAATCTGCCCGGGAAGCAATGTGCAACATTTAGAATTCTTTCAGGAGAAAGGCCTTCCCCACCCCACTTCAAACAAGGAAGTGGTTTGTGTGTCTGTGTGACAGCAACTCTGAGGAAGGAGGCTAGGAGCTGTTCTCTGTGTCTGAAGTGACCCCAAAAGCTATGGGTGATGGGAAGCAAGATCTGATGGACTGTTAATGTGGAGAACCCCTCCTTCTTAAGCTCAGGCTATGAATATGTGTAAATAAACCATATATCCTATAAGACACCACAGTCTCCGCTGACTTCCTTTCCAAGGAAACCAGACCCTGGGAAAGCTCAGGAACCCCAGCATGTCTTGAGATGCTTGGAGACTAAAGGTTATGATTCCCAGCAACTGGTATTTAGAGGCATACTGCTTCTGACTGCGGAGGTAGAACTTGGCTATTGATAGCCTTAACTTCCATCCCCTTGTCTAATCTCCTAAGAAGAGTCCTGCTGAATCAACCCAAAGTGCCAACTAGTCCAGCATCCTGTTCTCACAGTAGCCACCCAGATGCCTATGGGAAACTCGAAAGCAAGACCAAAGTGCAACAGCACTCTCCCCACTTGTGATTCCTAGCAACAGGTATTAAAAAAGCATTGGTAGAACATAGCCATGTGTGCTATGTGTATATTAGGGTATGTGTGCATATAAAAGCATATAGATGCTGGTGAAATAGCAGAAAAATGTATTCTATTAGGGGAAATAGCTTGCAAAATGTGCATATCGGAGAACACGTGCTGAAATGCTGACCAATTTGAGGGTGGAATCACAAACATGTGGAAGTGCAGAAAGCTGAACTAAAGACTGGGGGAAATGCGAAACAGGAACTGAAACAAATGCATTCATCTACACCTACGTGCATCCACTTTATTGTATCAGCTGCACTGGCTGCCAGTCTATGGCCATGTGCAATTCAAGATGAAGGTCATTCCCTATGAAGTCCTAAGCACAGGAGGCAGGGGAACTGGACCCAACTGGCCGGTCAGGGCCTTGTCTCCCCCACGCCCATGGGCCACTCTGGATGAGTGGGACTGCTCGCTCACCCAATATCACAATGAGATCTGGTGACTTATTTTTGCCCTTGCAGACAATCAGCTGATTGTCAGTGCTTGCAAAATGCTGTGCATGAAACTACAAAAGGGCCAACAATCAGGGCTTTACAGTAACTGCTTGGGGCCAAACTTCTTAAAGACTGCCCTATGATTGCCCTTCCTTTATGCTCGTCGCTCATGTGCCAATGCTCTCTGAGGCAAGGAGGGTAGAAACACATTCTGTAGCGCTGCCCTGAGATATTAGATGGTCTTCCTTTATTTATATTCCACAGGTAATTGAAAACTTTCCTTTGCAAACAAACTTTCAATTCTGCGGCTGCTTAACGTCCTGACTGCTGGTGCTGCTCTCTATTTTTGTTGCTGTTTTTAAGTTTCATAATTCGAGTTTGAATGGTTGACTCACTGCTGGTATTTATGTTTGTTTTCCATTTGCACTTTGAGCAAGGCAGGGGTACACTTTTTTAAAAAAAGATTTTGCTTTATTTGAAGGCATTTGTATACCACCTTTCACCACAAAAGTAAGATCAATGCTGTTTATAACGAATAGTAAAAACAATCCTTAAATCTGTGGGATTTTGGCAGCCGCAGACAGAATGACTTGAGTAGCAGTTAGATCACTACCCCAAGGAGAGTGTAAAGAAGAATATTAAATTACCATTAAAGCAGCCTTTCCCAACCAGTGTGCCTCCAGATGTTGTTGGGCCACAACTCCCATCAGCCTCAGCTAGCATTGCCAATGGTCAGGAAAGATGGGAGTTGTAGTCCAACAACATCTGGAGGCACACTGGTTCGGAAAGGCTGCATTAAAGGCTAGAGAACACCTAGGCAAACAGATACATTTTCAATAACTGGCAGAAACTCATCACAATTCATGCGTGCCATACCCTAGAGCAGCGACAGTTCCACAGGCTGCCTGCCACTATAAAGAAAGCCCTTTTCCAAGACTCCACTAGATGAACTTCTGAAGGCTGTGCAACAACCACAAGGACCTTCTTCAAAGATCATAGCCAATGGGCAGACCTTTATGGGAGATGGTAATCAGACAACCTGGCCCCAAGTTGTTTAGGGCTTTATCATTCCAACCTTAACAAAACCTTAACCTTGGCTTGCTCGCAGATCAGCAGCCAGCACAACTCCTTTCACACAGGTGCCATGTGAGCAAATGCTCCGTAGGATTCCAATTTTGCACCAGCTGCAGCTTCCAAACCAACCTTAAGGGCAGCCCCGCATGGAGGACATTGCAGCCTTGAGAAGTTACCAACGCATAGCTCACTGTGGCTAAGCTACCCCAGTCATGGAATAGCTGTAAACTGGCATATTAACCAAAGATAGTAAGAACATAAGAACATAAGAAGAGCCTGCTGGATCAGGCCAGTGGCCCATCTAGTCCAGCATCCTGTTCTAACAGTGGCCAACCAGGTGTCTGGGGGAAGCCCGCAAGCAGGACCCGAGTGCAAGAACACTCTCCCCTCCCGAGGCTTCCGGCAACTGGTTTTCAGAAGCATGCTGCCTCTGACTAGGGTGGCAGAGCACAGCCATCATGGCTAGTAGCCATTGATAGCCCTGTCCTCCATGAATTTGTCTAATCTTCTTTTAAAGCCATCCAAGCTGGTGGCCATTACTGCATCTTGTGGGAGCAAATTCCATAGTTTAACTATGCGCTGAGTAAAGAAGTACTTCCTTTTGTCTGTCCTGAATCTTCCAACATTCAGCTTCTTTGAATGTCCACGAGTTCTAGTATTATGAGAGAGGGAGAAGAACCTTTCTCTATCCACTTTCTCAATGCCATGCATAATTTTATACACTTCTATCATGTCTCCTCTGTAAAAGGCACTCCTAGCTGCTGAGGTCAGATCAAATAAGGTCAGTGACAGATTAAAAACAACAAGAGCCTTGTGACAACCTATGATATGCTCCAGGGGATGCCCTCAAGGAAAGGGTCTCAGTCCAAAGAGATAAAAGCCTTTTGCCCCCACACCCAAGAAGACTTGTGACACAAGTTGGAATAATGTTATATTTATTAAATATAACATTCTACATCAAATGCAGATAAGCCAATTCATCCGATTAAATTGCTTCGGGCAGGTGAGGCCTCCTACATATGTGGGAATATTCCCACGCTTTCTAAAGGCAAATAATTCTCTTCAGACCTTAACTCCATAGTCAAGGACGTGGGGGAAAATCTCCCTCCTTGCTGCTGAAGTCAGCTGTGGTTCCAAGCTCCGCACCATGGCCCCGCCGTACGAGCGTTCACCATGATGCGCAAGCAGGTCCCACAAGGACACTCCTCAGTTCGCCACCGGGCATTAAGCTTTGATGGTTCCCTGGGGAGTGCCCCTTACCTGTGTACCTTAACCGCCTCCAAATAACCCAATATACCTCACCTGCCCGAATTCCATGCCAGCCAAGCTAAAACACCACAACCCATCCCAACAAGCCAATTGAATTAAACCCAAGCAGTATGGAGTAGGCAAAACCAAAGGGATTCTGAAATCAGGATCCCCCCAAAAAAATTCCTACTCAGCCCCAGTACGGCGACTAGCAAAGCCCATACTGACGAGGGTGGGAGGGAGGGTGCCGTGAGGCAAAAAAGGCAAACGCTGAGGGACGGAGCGGCTTTAAATACTCTGCTCAATCCCGAACCTGATTGGCCCCTTTGATCTCACGTGGCACACTAGAGAAGCTTCGAGATCATTCACGAGCCTTCCCTTACATTTCTGGTGGAGGCAAAAACGCCCCTTAAAAGGAACGACATTATCAAAGCACCTACCCAAGAAGGATTCAAGGTGCCACATAGTCTCAATAAGCCAAGGCCAAACACAGAGAATCACTCTGTGTCCAAAATATGATTCAGAATCAAGGTCAAGAAATAGCCCTGGAAGAAGGAGCCACAGACCTATCTTACTTCTAGCAACTAGAAGGCTGAAGAAGGAGGCCTGAGAACTCTGGCCTCCTAAACCACACCCTAACCACAGCTCCTGGCAGGAAAGGAGCATCCGGATTGCTTACTCACAAGTAGGCTCCTTACTCAGGTGTAGACCAACGAGGGTCCGTAGACGCATAGTGTGCCATTGCTCTTCGGCCTGGACCCAAAGCTTTTGGTGCCAGCACTTTTGGGGACTGGGAGGGGTCGACTCTGCTTCCTCCTCTGACGCTTCTTCATCAGGTGTCAACCTGGAGGGCCCCTCAGCACTGGATTTAGTGGGCCCTGCTTGCTCCTCCTCGTCCTGTGCATTGTCTTCCTCATCCTCCAGGGACTCAATATTTGGTGCCAGGTCAGGGTTAGGCATGACACTCTAAAGTCCAACATATTTATTATGGCTTTTGTGGAGCATAAGTTTAGTGCCTCAAGGCAGAGATCAACATATGTGGCAGGCAGATACACACACAACCAGGTGTACAGATATCAGTATGATGATTGGCACTGAGTTGGCACTGACAGACAGCAGAGTAAATTTCAAAGGGCAACCCGAGTTCAAAAACTTTGAGGGGAAAACTACATGGCATAAATTTGTGTCTCCCCAGACCACATCTTCCCCTCTGCATTCTGCCTTTTTTTCAATATCTACTTAAAATTTGAGCAGTTCAGGCTGATCAATACCACTCTCCGTTCTAATGGCATCCATAAATCAGCTGCTATATAAATGGCTAAAACTGGGGTGAGGCTAAATCCTAGAGTTGTTAATCTTGGATGCTTTATCACCTGTTCACATGTAAAGATGAAGTCAGACCTGAGAAAGGAGTTTTGGATTTGATCCTGTATTTACTTTGAATGGGGGGAGTGGAGGCAACAAGTTTAAAATAGCGGGCTTGGACCTTGATCCTGAGAATCCTTGCAGCTGCAGGAAGGCTCCCGGGGATGTATGGATCTCCGGCACAGCTGGTTTCTGCATATTCAAGTCAGAGATTCCCTGTGGAGAAGGGAGCTCCCACGCATCTATGGATCTCCAGCATGAACTGGCTTCCATATATTCAGTTCAAGCCAATCACACTCAGGGCTGTGGGGGAAAGCTATATAATGACTTTATATAAATTAAATAAATGCACTTAACTAGGATCTTCTGAGTAAGACAAAGCAAAAATACATAATTAAAACCAACAATTTTCTACCACATACGGTGAGCTTGCAAAAGCATTCAAAATAATAAGGCACATGCTATACATGCAGGAAGTCCCAGATTCAACTCTGCTTTAAAGTAGCAGGCAGCAGGCGATGAGAAGTATCCTTCTTTGCTTGAGATCTTGGATAGCTGCTGCCAGCCAGAGCAGACAATACTGGGCTAGACGGACAAATAATCTGTCTCAGTTTGAGGCAGCTTCAAAGATTACATTCAACGGATGGCTTTGGACAACTTGCTCAGGCAGGACTGACCCCTGCTCCCTGACCATCAGATGATGTCACCCAGCTGTGTCAGTTGATGGACAGGTGGGCATGCCTCATGGGCCAAATTGGACCCCCTGGTGGGCCAAGATTGGCCCAGAGACTGGAGGTTCCCCACTCCTGCAGTACATACCTGCATGCATAAGAGTGGGTTGTTCATCTCATTTCCCCCATCTATTAACTTGACATGGTCAACCTCTATCTCCTGTGTGATGGTTGCACTCCCAGTGATAATACAAACATTATTCTAGCTGTATTATATATTTATTTAATATTGCAAGTGGGGACCAGCAAGATTGAAGTCTACTACCAACCATCCAATCAAGGAGAAGATGAGGATGAAACTGTTGAAAAGCAAATTGCCAATGTTTTAAGGAGGCATGATGTAGTAGTAAGGGGAAGTTCAATTACCCCGATATCTGTTGGGAGACATTGTGCAGGGAGCAGACCTCTCTGCGTGTCCCCCCCTGTTCAGCTGCCAATTCACTTCTTGGATCTCTTTAACCACCTCTGCACCTCTGCAGCTGGGCTCCCAAGTCACTCCACTGCGGTCTTCTCTAGTGTGGTGCCAAACATGTCCTCCAGTTTCTCAAAGGTTTGTTTTTTCTCACAAAGAAAAGGGTTCTGTTTTTTTTCTGCCTCATTTACAAGATGCTTTAGAATTTCAGTGGGGGCAGGGTTCAGCTTACCTTATTGTTGCAAGATGGCCAGGACAATGTGTTTTTTTCCCTTGCCATTAAACATTTCTCTCACTGCCTGCAGCCTCCCTGGCTGCCTGAGCTTCCTGATCTGAAAAAAGGCCCAGAGGTTATGATGCCTTACCCTGGGCTTTCATTGAAGTACAAAAAAGTCAGGGATGCTGGTGCACTCACCGATTTTGTTTTTAAGGGAAGTCCTTCCAGTCTATCCTGCTTTGGTCAGACTTCACCAGTGGCTCGCCCCTGTAGTTTAACCAGGATATCAGCTAACTGGAACATGTCCAGAAGAGGGTGACAAAGAGCCTGAGGTGCCTGGAGGGTGAGTCAGGTTGAAGGCGTGTTAAGCCTGGAGAAGAGATGATCTGAGGCAATCTGATAACCGGCTGAAGAGCTGTCACATAGATGGTGGAACAACTTTGTCTTCATTTGTGCCAGGGGGTAGGACCCGAGCCAACAGGTTCAAAATTACAGGAAAGGGAACTTTGACAAAACATTAGGAAGAACTCAGTGGTGGCTGGTGCCCAGTGGGACTGGTGGGGCACCAGATAGGGAGCCCAACAATTGGTGGAGCCAGAGCCAGTGGCGGGGAGAGCCAACCCATTCTAGTTTTGTCCCCATCCTCTCTCTCCATGTTGAGTTCTACAAAGGCAACACTGAGACAAAGAAACAGGACTGGCTGTGCTTACAAGCCTGGGCTGGTTGTAAGTAAGAAGGCAGATGGGAGGGGACTGGATGAAGGCAGACTGAGAGTGGTGGAGCAGGGCTCATTCACTTCAGTGGACCAGAACACTGGAAGAACATCCTGACATCACAAGCTGTTTGATTGTGAAACACTGCATGTTGTCAATGTTGTAAACCGCCCAGAGAGCATCGGCTATGGGGTGGTATACAAATGTAAATAAATAAATAAATGGAGTCAGTTCTAGGAGGGGAGGAGCCAAGGGGCAGCTGGTCCCAGCCAGGCGATGCAGGGGGCCTTGCTGTCTCAACTCTCCATCGGACACAGCCAACAGGAATGGCTATGGATGGAAACCTAGCTGGGAAAGAGGCTTAAGTGGCAGGAGAAGTACGAGAAGGGGGAGAGAATCAGTATTAGTATGCTAAGCCTTGCAATCAGTCACATTTGTAAGAGTTTCTCCTTTTGGCTTTCTAATGATATCTTTGAAAATACTCTCATGTTGCACAGTGTCTTCCCGGATTTACAACAGCATTTTTTTTTATTTTATTTTTTGCTACATTGGAAGGAACAAACTTCAATCTGTCATGCGTTCTTGAGCTTGACCTTTACCTGCTGTTCTGCAACATGGTTGGCAAACGGATCCGGTTGTGAAGTTGTCAAATTCAGCAACACGCGTGGCTCTAGCAAGAATGAATACCTCATCAAGTGCGTTGCAAAACATTCGAAAGGTTAAGGGAATCTATTGCAACCTCTTAAGCAAGCGAAACAAGTCTCATGCACCAAGCTTGTAGGCTCGTTTCAGGAAAACAACGTTGCGATATACCCAGTGGAGGATGGTCTGTTAGGTCCTGTTTACCAATGCAGGGGGACCACTGATGGTCAGTTACCTCTTCCTTAATCTCAGGGTTGCCCTCTAGAACTCAGCAGGGATGAGGGTGGGGACAAAACAAGAACAAATGGGCTCTGCCTGTCTTTGGCTTTGCCTCCACCTTCTGTTCGGGTTCCCTGCATTCTGCCCTGCCTCTCTCTCAATGGACACCAGCCATCATTGGATATACCCTCCACGTTACCGGTCTGGCGTAGTTCAGCAAAACTGAATAACGGAAAGGAACTTTAGAAGACAGTAGGGGGTTTAACACAACACCTTCATGTGCTGAAAGTACATGCAACAGGGTTGTGGAATTGCATTAGCTTAGCCCTGCCCCCTGCCAATGGCATGAGCGCCAGCCAAATGCCCCCATAGTGCATTTCGCAACTATGTGAAAGGCTCCTGCATGTATATTAATGTGTACATATAGCGATCCTGCACTGGTGAGTGGGGGGGATTGTGTATTAATCAGGATGACCCTCATACACATGAAGGGCCCCTTATGTATGTGCATTGGTACATATGTAGAATTTCTTTGCATGGCTGTTGAGTGTGTCTGTCGAGGATGTGGCATTCATTCATGTATCAGCAGCAAGTGGTTACAGCCTCCTCATGCAAGCTTTAAATGCATGGGGAGGCATATGAACCTCAGAGGTTCCCAAAGAATTAAAATTAGGGGGCTGAGGGTTGGGACCAGCCCCTCAGTGTAGTGCAAAAGCTCTTCAACCTTATTTTATTAAGGATCACTACTCTGGTTTAGTTGTTGTTTATGCACCATCACATTGTCAGGATCATCACACACAAGCATGTTTGATGTCCCTTTACTCTGCCTCCTTCCATATTCCTTCTGTTCTTTGTCCAGTGCAGCACAGCTGAAGAGGCAAGCCTTTTCAGGTTACGTTTTTGCATGTTTATTGACAACCAGCTTCTTTCTTCAGCATGTAGTGGAAACTTCTAAGAAGCTTCTGCCCCCTTCAATGAATATTGGAAGAAATGTCCTGCTGATGGGCCTTCATGTTATGCTCATGTGCCGAATGGAGACATTTGGGTGGTAGACCCATTTGGGACTAATAGTGGTCCATAGATTTGCTGTTTAAAAAGTCCTGATGTAGTTGCATGCAGGGATGGATGGAGCAGTCAATTTGTGAAATGCTTCGGCACCAGGTAAAGATGTTTTTGTTCTTCCTGATATTTGGGCAGTACCAATGATATGATTTTATACTGCTAAAATCTGCTTTTTAATATGTTAATATGATTTTTATTGTTTTTAACTTTGGTTATAAATCACTTCAGGACTTTTTTTTAAGGAAGTAATTATAAATTGAATAAACTTAACTGTAACCTATATCCAGTCCTTGTCAATTTCGCATGTGTTATTATTCAGAAGATCATTCTGTCCAGTGTAGGCTGGCGATACCAGCAAGGCCGGATCTCTTCTTGTGAATGCACAGGGTCGAGGGATCTTCTTTCCTCCGTTCCTCTGTCATTGTATGTCAAACGTTAGTTCACCTAAACTCACAGGTTATCGACAGCAGTCATCAGAAGGTAGGCAGATGATAGAGGAGACCCCACTCAAGGATTCTTGGACCTTGGGATATACCAGAAATTTTCTATTCAGGCGTTAGACTTCAGAGAGCAGAAAAATCTTTATAATATAAGTTATTCATATATTGCACTTTACAACTAATAAAATGCATTCCAGGTGGCGACAGCCAACATTGCAGAAAAGGAAAATAGAAGCACATTTCAGCAAGAAAGAAGATGCTGGACATCCGTTTAACTTCACAGTATAAGACGTTGAAGGCACAACTTAGTTAAAATAGGTTACAATAGACGGAAGACTGAGTTAAACTCTACGTTCTGTTACAGAGCCAAAGGTACAAAATACATGGAAGTACAGGTCATGATACGTCATCCATTAGATGTCATGGATGGAATAGATAGATGGTTCTCCTGCATTCTGTTCGACCCTCACTCCAGCCGGAGTGGAGGGTAATGAGTGCTCTGAAAGCGCAGCTTTTATACACTTTTTTATCAAAGAAAAGGGGGCGTCTTCATGGCCTTATCAGCTACAACTTTTTCATTGCACCTTTCCCTGCCACCCCCTCCGGTCATTCGGTGGACGCGCCGAGTGTGATTTATATCAACAACTAGTTTGCTTAACAACTTCACTATATAAGGGGCTACCTTGTCGATACAGCCAGAGTGTTGGCTGACTGCCTAGACCTCCTTATCACTTTGTACTTGGCCTCATAGTAAAACATTGTTTTGTTCAGAAGGGAGGGCAAGAAGCCCATTTTTAAAAGGAAAACTTTTTTTATTTTGCACAACTTATGCATCAACAAGCTATAGGCTAAGCAAATGGAAGCTATTTCAGCAATATTTCATACACATTTTAAACCAATGTTTGGTATGGCCCATTACACCGGTCTATTAGGGGAAATTGAGCAGTGCCCCACCAACCTCACTCGACCCTCAGCCAGCTTCTACGGGCCTGACTTCCTACTTAACAAGTTGTCCAGAGTGCGGCCCTGCTTGCAGTTTCATCCTCCGTACTCTCAGTATTGCCTTTATAGAACTCAGCAGAGAAAAGGATGGAGACAAAACTAGAATTACTTGTCTCTGCCTGTCATTGCCTCTATCTTCATTTGCTGTTTGGGCTTCCTGCCTTCTGTCCCGCCAGTCCTAATCAGCACCAGCCACCACTGGTCCTGTCCCATTTCCATAGGAATCCGCGATTTATTTATTTATTAATAGCATTTGTTAGTCGCTTTTTCCCAAAAATAGGACTCAAAGCGACGTACAAAAAGGGAAACAAATACACCCTGCATATGAAATAGCTTACAGCAAGTCAAACAATGGCAAAAACCATTTCAAGCGCAATAAGACAGCAATAATAGAGAAAATAACAAATGGCAGACTTAAGAGCAGCACGAAAGCCATACCAACGCTATAAATATAGCGTAACATATTATAACGCTCCTATTACACAACTAGTCAATATGGCAAAGGTAGAAAAGAAGTAACACCATTTCAGCTTCAGCGTAGCTACTAGAACCACCCCACCCACGATGTCATTCACAGTCTCATCCTTCCAGTAACAAAAAGTCCTTTTAAACGCCACCAGTCACCGCCAACCGCCCGCTGTAGCTCTTTCCTGGCGGCCCGATCTCAAGCAGCGGCGTCGAGTGACCGGCAGCACTAGCGCGCCTCCAGGAGAGTCCTGCTCGCAAGTCCGAGGTCAGAAAAAACCTTAACAAAAAAAATCATATCTAACTATGTACTTACTAGGGGCTCTGCTCCTGCATGCTTTGAATGCCAACCCCTTGCCCAAGGCACCTCCCCTTCCCCTGCTCTCCGCCTAGTCTCACCTGCTGTACTTCCTTCCTCCCCTCCAGCACATGGGCTGGAGGAAAGGGAGGCTTCCTGGCAGTGACACTGAGGCCTCCCATGAAGCCACTGCATGGGTTGCACAGGGCACCACCTAACCTCACCTTCCTGCCCCCTGCCCCCCCCTGGCTTTGGGCCCAGCACAGCTGGGCCACTGTGCATTTGCTCACCTTCTCCTCCCTTCCCTCTGCTGGGCTGCAGCCCAGCATTGCCCGCTTGCCTTCCCCCCCCCCACAGCCTTGAGCCCAGTGTGGCTGGGTCACGCTGTACCTTGGAGCACCACCTTGCATGGTGCTGCAAAGTGCAGCATAACTGCGGTGGGATGCTTACAGATATATGTATTGGAAGAAATATATATTTTATCACAAAAGGCTATTTAAATATGTATTTTATCTCAATGTATACATTTCTAGCTAATCAAAAATACCTTCTTCTTATGCATTTTGGTACTTCTCTTGAGCTGAGAACTGTATCACAAAATTCAAAAGAGTGTGAAATGCAGGGCCTGATGATCTTCCGATCTGTATATTAGTCTAGTCAGTAACTAGATCAGTTCGCTTTAAAAAACTAAGTTCCCCTCCATCCCTAGTTTCACCCTTGCTTTTATCAAACTGAAGGGAAAGCCATTTCTGAACTAGGGTTAGCCCATCCTAATTTTTAAGTAGATTCTTTCATGTTGTAATTTACACCGTTGGACATAGTACACCTTTGCAAAATGGTGTGTGTTTAAAAAAAAAACTGAAAAAGCAGCCAGAAATTGATGGAGCTTTTGCAGTTTCAAACCAATTCTATAATCATAACTTTTGCCACATGCAGTCTTAACTTCCCCAGAAGCAACATCAATCAATAATGAAAAAATGCTTCAGCTAATCAAAGCGGCACAAAGAAAGAGAGTGACAATATTGTGATGAGGCAGGATTTTAAAAGGTTTCATGCCTGGCTGAGAGGCTGGCAATGAAAAAAATAATGTTTAAAATGATTTTTAACTCTCAGATTAAAAAAGAACTTTCAGAGAGTGGCTTTTCTCTAATCACATCTCACTATGCAACTGCAAGAGACAAACTCAGTCCAGCAATGAGCTAGGAAATCG
Organism: Rhineura floridana; assembly: GCF_030035675.1. Taxonomy (NCBI): domain Eukaryota; kingdom Metazoa; phylum Chordata; class Lepidosauria; order Squamata; family Rhineuridae; genus Rhineura; species Rhineura floridana. The sequence goes on along the minus strand of NC_084498.1, from coordinate 15,491,712 downwards.
TGCTTTTGGAGAACTACCACATTTGCGGTAGCACGTCTATATCCAAAACAAGGATGGAGAGTTTGTGTGCAAAAGCCCTTTTCAAAGGCTTATCATTCAGGGCTGGGCTCAGGAGCAGGTGACCTGGGTGACTGCCTAGGGTGCCTGGCCTCAAGGCTGCCTGTCAGGGCAAAGCTGGACTCAGAAAAGGGTCAGAAAAGGGCATCCCAAATGATCAAGAGGATGGAATGACTCCCTTATGAGAAAGGTGTTGGAAGTGGGGCAAGAGCAACTCCTGTTTTGTTCTTTTGGTTAAGCTGCAGAAGGAAGGGTCCTCCAGATGGACAGGCTTGTTTACCTTTTACCTGTGATGCTATGACTGACTTCCTTCTGTCGCTAGACTGTGACGCCTTTAGGGAAGCTTACCTGCCTCTCCTCCTTCCGCCCTTTCCACTCCTTTGTCCTCCGACTGTCCAGGAGAGACATCCCTTTCTCTCTGCTCTCTCCAAGCATGGGGCTAACTCCTACACCTGGCCGTTATGCCTCCAACTTAGCTAGTTAGTTAGAACTAGGTATGCCTTTTCTATCTACTATGTATTTCTCTAAATAAAGTAGCTTTTCTTATTTTACTAAGTCTCCAGTCTCAGTGATGCTGATGCAGGGTAAAAGCCTGCTTTCTTAGGCAAAACGCACGCACACGCCGGCACACTCACATTTCAACATCTGCTGTTACTCTGCTGCTGTGGTGTTGCTTTAAAATGAAATTAAGCACACATAAATACACACAGCTCGACAAAAGGTTACAACCTTTGGGGCTTTTCAGTTTAGAGAATGGCGAATAAGAGGAGACATGATAAGCGGTGCATAAACAACGCAAAGGTGGAGAGAGTGGATAGAGAAAAGGTTTTCTCCCTCTCTCGTAATCCTAGGCTATCCAATGAAGCTGAATGCTGGAAGAAGGAAGTGCTTCTTCACACAGTGCATAGATAAACTGTGGGATTTGCTCCCACAAGCGGTAATGATGGGCACCAACTGGGATGGCTTTGAAAGAGGATTAGACAAATCCATGGAGCATAAGGCTTTCAATGGCCATTAGCAGTGGAGGCTGTTCTGTTAGGGTGAATGGGGCACTGTCCCCACCAACCCCAGCCTGCCCTCAGCCAGCCCCCACCTGCCTGCCTTCTTACTTACAAACAGCCCAGGCAGTAGCACTCTTTCTTAGTCTCAGTGTGGGGCTTGTAGAATTCAGCAGGAGGGAAGAGGATGGGAACAAAACTAGAATTAGTTGGCTCTGCCTGTCCTTGACTCTGGTGCCACCTACTGTTGGGCTCCCTGCCTTCTGCCCTACGCTCCTCCCTGTTGAATTCTACAAAGGCAACATTGAGACTAAGGAGGAGGAAGCAGACAGGCAGTGCCACCTCCAGGGCTGGATGTAAGTGAGGAAGAAGGTAGATGGGGGCTGGCTGGAGGTTGGTAGAGCAACATCCCATTTGCCCAAATGGATCAGCCTCCACTGATTCGTCTGTTCAAACCAACTGAAAGCTTGATGGAGCATTCAGCTATGTGGTGGAACAGCACATTCAATTTACCTTTCTCACTTGCTTCCCCCCTCCACCTCCTTCCTCTTTTTTCAGATTAAGTTAGGACAAGACAGGAGTGACCCCAGTTGACCCTATCTTCACAGGGTTTGAATTCCCCCTCATGCAGCACAACAGGGACAAGCGGGGGGGGAATTACCAAAACCTATGTTGGCACTAGGGTTGCCAGGTTCATGGCCTGAGACTGATCCTGTATGTTTAGAAGAGAAAGTCAGCCAAGTGCAGGTGTCCTTGCAACACTGTAATGAGAAAAAGCATAAGGTAGAATTCTCCCTTCCCCCTGCACAACTTTTAAAGCTACAGAAGACCTCTTGGTTGCCAGGCCCGGCCTCCAAGAGGTCTTCTGTATCTTTAAAAGTTGGGGAGGGGGGAGGGAGAATTCTACCTTGTGTTTTTTCCCACTACAGTGTTGCAAGAACACCTGCACTTGGCTGACTTTCTCTTCTCCTAAAGATACAGGATCAGTCTCAGGCCATGAACCTGGCAACCCTAGTTGGCACCTTCATTATTGGCTCTGCTTACATTTCATTTCTATTGTTTAGTGCAACTAAGGATGGGGAGGAAATTCGATAATTCGTTTCAGTTCACATATCAAGCCGAATCTATCAAATTCACACTTTCCAAAACAATAAAGGAACCAAAGCACAACCATCTGTCGAAATTCACACTCGTTCAAATGTTGCAGTGCAGTTCGCCAACCAATGTACACAAAAATGTGTGCCCAAAAATGAATATATGAATGAAAATAATACAGAAAAATGCATTATATTGTTGCGCGCCAACCCAATCTCCGAGCGGTGTGAGACTTCCAGGGGGTTCCTATGCTTACCCATGGTTTGGTGCCCTTGGAATGAAGGTCAGCGGCGTCTAGGGTGTCTTCATGAAATATCGTTTATTTACACACATTCCAACCTGAGCTTAAGATGGAGGAGTTCAAAGCATCAGCAATCCAATAGAACTTGCTTCTCCTTCAGGCTTATAGGAGGCACCCTGAAGCCATTGTGCAGGGAGCAGGCCTCTCTGCATGTCTCCCCAGTTCCCAGCCTTTTCCCCCAGACCAAATTAAAAACACAAGCCTCTCTTTTGGCCCCAGGAAGGGGGGGCCCTCCTGAAGAGTTTCAATAACTAGGATCTCCCTGGCCCATTCTTCAGTTAATGGGCACTTGACAGACTCATTACCCCACCTGGCCACTCTATTAGGCTAACAAAGGAGACTCTTCTGAACGTTGGAGCAGGTTTCTCAGCTGCAGAGCCCATCTCCAGGTTCAGAGTTCCGGATCAGAGGCTGGAAGATGACTCATAGAAATCATATATCTCAACCCCCTTCCTTGACAAAGGCCCGGACGTGCAAACAAACAATAGAATGTCAGCTTTTCCTATAAAGAAATAACAGATACAGGTTAAGAAGACATTGAAATATACATCATCAAAAGCATAGTCATAGTACAGTACAAAAACAGTACATTCCTTTACAGTAAGTCTTCAATTAATTACTCTATATTTAGGCTCCCTCTTCTTTCTTGAAGCCCCCCCAGTCACAGTTCTGCATCCAGATCACTTACCCAGTCCTTGTACTTGGCAATGCCCGAGATAGTGAATGATCTGTTTTAGCCAGATTACAGCCTCAGTACTGGAGCTCCTTCGTCCTGCCTTGTGCCACTGCAGCACAGCAACCTTAAAAGTCACAAACATTTTTCCTTTGCTGTCCTGGACAGTAACAGCTGGTATAGCACAATGGGGAGGAGAGCCTGGCTGGGAGTCCAGAGTCTGCGAGTTCAAATCCCCGCTCGTGTCTCCTGGGTGTCAAGGGCCAGCTAAAGATCACCCCCACAGGGAGTGGCTCAGGGGTTACGTGCCCTGCCACTTGTGCAGCCGTGGGCAAGCTGCAGAGTCCCAAGGAGCCCAGTTGCCCCCCAGCTGCCAGTTGCGGACAAGGAAGGGGCTGGCTTGTGCAGCTGTGGCAAGCTGAGCAGGCCCTAGCCAGCTGGGGAGGACAAGCCTCAGAGGAAGGCAATGGTAAACCCCCTCTGAATACCGCTTACCATGAAAACCCTATTCATAGGGTCGCCATAAGTCGGGATCGACTTGAATGCAGTCCATTTCCATTTCTCCTAGACAGTTGCACACCAAACAAAATCTAACAGGCATAGTGTAGTAAATCTTAAACATTAAAACCTTACTGCAAAAACCTATCATCATAATTCTTAAAAAATCATTAAACAGTTCATATCCCCACAAGCATGCAAAAAGCACAAATCAACTGCATTTCCAAAGACAATACTAAAACCATCAGGATGAATTCCTATAGCCAATCAGTACACAGTCCCATAAGCACAACGCCCACCCCCAAACCATGCGGTTCTTCTTCTTGGCGCTCCATGGAGTTCCCAGTCCAAGCTTATCCCTGTTGCACATGAAGAATCTTGGGACATCTCTCCAGGAGCACATCTGTTTTCTCATCAGCATTCAGCAGACTGTAGCCATCTTTCTCCCTCTCTGTGTCCTGGAAAAAGTCTTTAAGCCAGGCCACCTCATCTGCTGCCCCAAACTCCAAATCAAGTACTGCCACAAGTCTTTATCTGCAAGCATCTTCTTCGGGACCAGCCGGCCTAGGCCACCTAGGTCAGCAGAGAGAAATCTTCCTCTCTGCTCTCCCTCACCATCTCAAGTTTAAATCATGGGCCCAAACAGAGGCAGGTAACCTTGCCAATATCCCTTACCCTCCAAACTCAAAGGACCCTAGATACTTCTCACTGCTGCAGCTTGCTCAGGGACTGCACCCATCATAGGAGCTGGTTCCCACCCTAACAGACCATTATGGGGCACCCAAGGGGCAAAGTCACTTGGGGGATTTATCTCACCCATCTCTCCAGGCGCTGGCAGCTCCTCTCTCACACACGCCTCGAGCTTTTCCTCCTGCACTTTCTCTTCCACAGCTGGCACACACCAGGTGAAGAAATCTATCAACAGCTGCTCTTCTCCAGCCTGTAGTTCACCTTTCTCCAAGGCCTTTTCTTCCTCCTGCTCTACATCTTCCAAAGCAGGTGCTCATGGAGCGGAGAAAGCTATGAGCAACATCTCTTCTCCAACCTGTACTCCACTTTCTTCCGGAGTATTTTCTTCATTTTCCACCCTGTCCTCCTTCAGTTCTTTGGGCTTCACCTCTATCTTTCTAGCATCTTCCCCACTGGCAAGCACCTGGACAAGCAAGACCTCCTCTTCCTCCTCTGCTACTGTGGCCCATCTAGTCCAGCATCCTGTTCTCACAGTGGCCAACCAGGTGCCTGGGGAAAGCCCACAAACAGGACCCGAGTGCAAGAACACTCTCCCCTCCTGAGGCTTCCAGCAACTGGTTTTCAGAAGCATGCTGCCTCTGACTAGGGTGGCAGAGCACAGCCATCATGGCTAGTAGCCATTGATAGCCCTGTCCTCCATGAATTGGTCTAATCTTCTTTTAAAGCCATCCAAGCTGGTGGCCATTACTGCATCTTGTGGGAGCAAATTCCATAGTTTAACTATGCGCTGAGTAAAGAAGTACTTCCTTTTGTCTGTCCTGAATCTTCCAACATTCAGCTTCTTTGAATGTCCACGAGTTCTAGTATTATGAGAGAGGGAGAAGAACTTTTCTCTATCCACTTTCTCAATGCCATGCATAATTTTATACACTTCTATCATGTCTCCTCTGACCCGCCTTTTCTCTAAACTAAAAAGCCCCAAATGCTGCAACCTTTCCTCGTAAGGGAGTCGCTCCATCCCCTTGATCATTCTGGTTGCCCTCTTCTGAACCTTTTCCAACTCTATAATATCCTTTTTGAGATGAGGTGACCAGAACTGTACACAGTATTCCAAATGCGGCCGCACCATAGATTTATACAACGGCATTATGATATCGGCTGTTTTATTTTCAATACCTTTCCTAATTATCGCTAGCATGGAATTTGCCTTTTTCACAGCTGCCGCACACTGGGTCGACATTTTCATCGTGCTGTCCACTACAACCCCGAGGTCTCTCTCCTGGTCGGTCACCGCCAGTTCAGACCCCATGAGCGAATATGTGAAATTAAGATTTTTTGCTCCAATATGCATAATTTTACACTTGTTTATATTATTTATTTATTTATTATTATTATTTTGTTCAATTTTTATACCGCCCAAAGCCCGAAGGCTCTCTGGGCGGTGCACAGCATAATATTATTACAACTATAAAGTACAATAAAATCACAATAAAAACATCAAAACATACATTTCAAACATTCAACATCCTAAAGCATTATTGGCTTTATGAATGCTTTTGAGTCATCGTGTCTTAAAATACTTAAAAGTGTCACAATAAAAATAAGTGTCCAAGTAGAGCTTTGAATATGTTTGCACTTAAATCATACTTTAGTTTTTATTTAGTTTTTTATTGAATTGCATTTGCCATTTTTCCGCCCATTCACTCAGTTTGGAGAGGTCTTTTTGGAGCTCTTTGCAATCCCTTTTTGTTTTAACAACCCTGAACAATTTAGTGTCGTCAGCAAACTTGGCCACTTCACTGCTCACTCCTAATTCTAGGTCATTAATGAACAAGTTGAAAAGTACAGGTCCCAATACCGATCCTTGAGGGACTCCACTTTCTACAGCCCTCCATTGGGAGAACTGTCCGTTGATTCCTACTCTCTGCTTTCTGCTTCTTAACCAATTACTTATCCACAAGAGGACCTCTCCTCTTATTCCATGACTGCTAAGCTTCCTCAGAAGCCTTTGGTGAGGTACCTTGTCAAACGCTTTTTGAAAGTCTAAGTACACTATGTCCACTGGATCACCTCTATCTATATGCTTGTTGACACTCTCAAAGAATTCTAATAGGTTACTGAGACAGGACTTTCCCTTGCAGAAGCCATGCTGGCTCTGCTTCAGCAAGGCTTGTTCTTCTATGTGCTTAGTTAATCTAGCTTTAATAATACTTTCTACCAGTTTTCTAGGGACAGAAGTTAAGCTAACTGGCCTGTAATTTCCGGGATCCCCTCTGGATCCCTTTCTGAAGATTGGTGTTACATTTGCCACTTTCCAGTCCTCAGGCACGGAGGAGGACCCAAGGGACAAGTTACATATTTTAGTTAGCAGATCAGCAATTTCACCTTTGAGTTCTTTGAGAACACTCGGGTGGATGCCATCCGGGCCCGGTGATTTGTCAGTTTTTATATTGTCCATTAAGCTTAGAACTTCCTCTCTCGTTACCACTATTTGTCTCAGTTCCTCAGAATCCCTTCCTGCAAATGTTAGTTCAGGTTCAGGGATCTGCCCTATATCTTCCACTGTGAAGACAGATGCAAAGAATTCATTTAGCTTCTCTGCAATCTCCTTATCGTTCTTTAGTACACCTTTGACTCCCTTCTCATCCAAGGGTCCAATTGTCTCCCTAGATGGTCTCCTGCTTTGAATGTATTTATAGAATTTTTTGTTGTTGGTTTTTATGTTCTTAGCAATGTGCTCCTCAAATTCTTTTTTAGCATCCCTTATTGTCTTCTTGCATTTCTTTTGCCAGAGTTTGTGTTCTTTTTTATTTTCTTCATTCGGACAAGACTTCCATTTTCTGAAGGAAGACTTTTTGCCTCTAAGAGCTTCCTTGACTTTGCTCATTAACCATGCTGGCATCTTCTTGGCCCTGGCGGTACCTTTTCTGATCTGCGGTATGCACTCCAGTTGAGCTTCTAATAGAGTGTTTTTAAACAACTTCCAAGCATTTTCGAGTGATGTGACCCTCTGGACTTTGTTTTTCAGCTTTCTTTTTACCAATCCCCTCATTTTTGTGAAGTTTCCTCTTTTGAAGTCAAATGTGACCGTGTTGGATTTTCTTGGCAATTGGCCAGTTACATGTATGTTTAATTTAATAGCACTGTGGTCACTGCTCTCAACCGGTTCAACAACACTTACATCTCGCAACAGGTCCCGGTCCCCACTGAGGATTAAGTCCAGGGTTGCCGTCCCTCTGGTCGGTTCCATGACCAACTGATCTAGGGAATAGTCATTTAGAATATCTAAAAACTTTGCTTCTTTGTCATGACTGGAACACATATGCAGCCAGTCTATGTCTGGGTAGTTGAAGTCACCCATTACTACCAACTTTCCTAGTTTGGATGCTTCCTCAATTTCATATCTCATCTCAAGGTCTCCCTGAGCATTTTGATCAGGGGGACGATAGATCGTTCCCAGTATTAAGTACCTCCTGGGGCACGGTATCACCACCCACAACGATTCTGTGGAGGAGTCTGCCTCTTTTGGGGTTTCGAGCTTGCTGGATTCAAACCCTGGAGAGCTGCTGCCAGTCAGTGTAGACAATGCTGAACTGGATGGTCTAAGGCAGCTTCCTATGTTCCTCTCCAAGATCCCAGGCAGATGGTCTTCCACATCACCTGGTATCCAACATCCATTCTACAGGAGGTGCCGGGAATCAAACCTGGGACCTTCAGCACGCAAAGCCGGTGCTCTGCCCATGCTAAGCTCTGGCCTTTCCCTTAAAAGGATGGGCTGGAGACTCGGACCCTTATACCATCTAGCCAAAAGTTTCTACTCTGGCACATCCACCCCCATTTAAAGCGCATAGCTTCCCCCAAAGAATACTGGGAACTGTAATTTGTTAAGGGTCCTGGGGATTGTAGCTCCAGGAGGGGGTGTAAACTACAATTCCCAGAATTCTTTGAGGGAAGCCACATGTTTTACATGTGTGCGAAATGTGCTTTAAATCTATGGTGTGGATTATGATCTCTAGCTGCTCTTCACAGTCTCAGGATTTGAGCCAGGATCTGCTGCCTCGTCATTTTATAACTGAGGGTGCCAGGTATTGGACCTGAGACTGGACCTTCTGCATGCGAAGCAGGTGAAGGCCCTTCCTCATGTGCATGGCCACTAGGGGTGCTGATGAAATTCTCCCCATCTCAATCTCTTCCCAGATTTTGGGGTTCCAAACTGCCAATTATTATTACCTGAGGAGGAGGAATACGCTTGTAATCCAGCCTTTTTGGCCATTTAGTTTCCAGATCTTTTGTGCCAATTGATGTGCATACCCACATCAGTTTACTACAATTTTCCATTTGTCTCTTCTTTCCCCCCTAACAGGTTACTGTTGAACATGAATGCACATGCACAGTGATTCACCCACAGGAGGGGGAAGAGATCCTGATGTGACTACGCAATCACACGGGTGGAGAATAATAAAAGGGAATGCAGGCGGGGATCAGTATATCCTCAAAGGCTGTTGCCTCCATCAGAGTGAATATGAAACAGCTAAAGTGTGTGTGAGAGAGGGCCGGGATATATGTAATGTTTTGCCAGAACCATAAGGGCTAGCAACATGGGGGTTTTGTGTTTACAAAAAACAAACACAGATTGTCGGATGAACCCAGAGTCACATCATCACCAAGTTTCTGCTAGGTTACATCAACCACCCATGCACTGCGGCCCGCAGAAGCTTAGCTCATGAATTTGGAATATTTCTTCCTCTATTTACAGCCATTTCTTTCTCTAGTCAATAGATTCAGCTGTTTTAAAAAAGCAGACTCCTCCACACACACACACACACACCTGAGCATCTCCCAGCTGATAAGTTACATCAAAGCTCATCTGGTCTGAGCCATCGATAATTAATTCTTTCCATTTTATTTACAGTGCGGCGGTCAATTCTTCTCCCAGGGCTTTGTGATTGCCTTTGGAAAATGAAGCATCTATTGTTGCATCCTCGTCGAGCATATATTATTTTACGCGGTATAACCTCTCCGGAGGCTGTTGCATTGAGCAAAAGAATGCTTTTTCAAGGGCAAGTGATAGAAGCCCTGATTTATTTTTATTTTTGCTGTGTATGATTCTTCTCTCTCTCCTAAACGTAGAGCCCTCCTGCACACAACTGTGCCCAGAGGCTGGGACACACTGCAATGCACCCAGCCATGCTCAATAATGGGGGTCCCAATTTGGTCCACAGGGCCGTTTCCCCCCCCAAAAAAACAAAGACCATCTGCCTCATACCTGATGCTACGGTATATGTGATGTCAAGGTGGGAGAACCCACCTGTCAATCACCTGACATCATAAAGATGCCAGGTGATCGACAGGTGGGTTGTCCCTCTCACCTGTCAAAGTTGGCCCATGGGGATAGGGACATATAAGGGTCTGGGCCACTGGGTCAGAAAGGTTCCCTAGCCCTTCTCAATAACAGTGAAGTTCCTTCCATGCCTCCTTCTGTTAGAGTTCACATGACCCCCTTCATGCCTTGAAATAAGGCATGGAAGGGGGTTGTGTGGTCTTGTGGGCAAGCCCCCACCAGTGTCTGTTCTTTTCCAAGTCTAGTGCTTCCTCCAAGGCTGGGGTGGGCACTCTGGGACAAAACAAGGGTGCTAATTTGGCATGCAAGGCCATTTTCCTCAAGCCACACCCACCTGCCTGTCCTCAATGTCGTCTGTGGCACCAGGTGAGAGGCAGTAAAGGCATGGCAATGATGTCTCTCAGTGACGATCAGATGATAGGTGCTAAGTGGCATCACTGTGATGTTCCTTTGCAAATGGGCTTCAAGGCAATGTCTCTCAGCGACCACCAGCAGATGGGCACCAAAAGACATCGCCTTTGAAGTCCATTTCCAAGCAGTTTCTTTTCACTTCAAAGGTGATATCACCGGCTGTCATAATGAAGTCAGGTAATTGACAGATGGATGGTCCTGCCTGTCTGTCAAACTTGGCATCCAGGGGTGTTTGGAGATGAGGATCTGGCCCTCTCCACCCCTGCTGTAAGGGGATGTGTGTGGATAGTGCCATTCCCCCTGCACAACTTTTAAAGATACAGAAGACCTCTTTGTTGCCAGGCCCAGCCTCCAAGAGGTCTTCTGTATCTTTAAAAGTTGTGCAGGGGGAAGGGAGAATTCCACCTTGTGGTTTTTCCCATTACAGCGTTGCAAGAACACCTGCACTTGGCTGACTTTCTCTTCTCCTAAAGATACAGGATCAGTCTCAGGCCATGAACCTGGCAACCCTAAAGCCTGAGCATTGCTATCATGAATATGCTGGCTCTTATGGGCCTGAAGAGAAGTAGATCACAGATAGCTGCTATCCTGCCCGAACTTGAAGAACTCAGACTCAGACACAGCTGTAGTTTTTTCCATTGTAGTAAGAGACAGTTTCAATTCAGTGCGCTTCATGAATCTACCTATGGCTTACTCAGGACTCAGCATCTCTCTCGGACTAACAAGGCACTGCTTCGCGGCACTAAGACGTTGACTCAGCAACTACTCCCCCCCTCACTCAGCTTAAGTAAGGCTGGGCGGGCACCCTGCATGCATGGGTCAACTGTCACTGTTGGGAGCACGCATCCAGATGAAGACTCGCTCCTCAACTGTGATAGAATCATAAGAACATAAGAAGAGCCTGCTGGATCAGGCCAGTGGCCCATCTAGTCCAGCATCCTGTTCTCACAGTGGCCAACCAGGTGCCTGGGGGAAGCCCGCAAGCAGGACCCGAGTGCAAGAACACTCTCCCCTCCTGAGGCTTCCGGCAACTGGTTTTCAGAAGCATGCTGCCTCTGACTAGGGTGGCAGAGCACAGCCATCATGGCTAGTAGCCATTGATAGCCCTGTCCTCCATGAATTTGTCTAATCTTCTTTTAAAGCCGTCCAAGCTGGTGGCCATTACTGCATCTTGTGGGAGCAAATTCCATAGTTTAACTATGCGCTGAGTAAAGAAGTACTTCCTTTTGTCTGTCCTGAATCTTCCAACATTCAGCTTCTTTGAATGTCCACGAGTTCTAGTATTATGAGAGAGGGAGAAGAACTTTTCTCTATCCACTTTCTCAAGGCCATGCATAATTTTATACACTTCTATCATGTCTCCTCTGACCCGCCTTTTCTCTAAACTAAAAAGCCCCAAATGCTGCAACCTTTCCTCGTAAGGGAGTCGCTCCATCCCCTTGATTATTCTGGTTGCCCTCTTCTGAACCTTTTCCAACTCTATAATATCCTTTTTGAGATGAGGCGACCAGAACTGTACACAGTATTCCAAATGCGGCCGCACCATAGATTTATACAACGGCATTATGATATCGGCTGTTTTATTTTCAATACCTTTCCTAATTATCGCTAGCATGGAATTTGCCTTTTTCACAGCTGCCGCACACTGGGTCGACATTTTCATCGTGCTGTCCACTACAACCCCGAGGTCTCTCTCCTGGTCGGTCACCGCCAGTTCAGACCCCATGAGCGTATATGTGAAATTAAGATTTTTTGCTCCAATCATAGAATAGTAGTCTTGGAAGGGGCCTATAAGGCCATCAAGTCCAACTCCCTGCTCAATGCAGGAATCCAAATCAAAGCATTCCCGACAGATGCCTGTCCAGCTGCCTCTTGAAGGCCTCCAGTGTCGGAGAGCCCGCTACCTCTCTAGGTAATTGGTTTCATTATCGTATGGTTCTAATAGTTAGGAAGTTTTTCCTGACATTCAGTTGAAATCTGGCTTCCTGCAACTTGAGCCCATTATTCCATGTCCTGCACTCTGGGATGATCGAGAAGAGATCCCGACCCTCCTCTGTGTGACAACTTTTCATGTACTTGAAGAGTGCTATCATATCTCCCCTCAGTCTTCTCTTCTCCAGGCTAAACATGCCCAGTTCTTTCAGTCGCTCCTCATAGGGGTTTGTTTCCAGTCCCCTGATCAGCCTTGTGGCAATCCTCTGAACCTGTTCCAGTTTGTCTGCATCCTTCTTGAAGTGCGAAGACTAGAACTGGGCACAGTATTCAAAATGAGGCCTAACCAGTGCTGAATAGAGGGGAACTAATACTTCACGCGATTTGGAAACTATACTTAATGCAGCCTAATATAGCATTTGCCTTTTTTGCAGCGACATCGCACTGTTGGCTCATATTCAGCTTGTGATCAACGACAATTCCAAGATCTCACATGTTGTATTGCTGAGCCAAATATCCCTCATCTTATAACTGTGTATTTGGTTTCTTTTTCCTAAGTGTAGAACTTTGCATTTATCCCTGTTGAATTTCATTCTGTTGATTTCAGCCCAATGGTCCAGCCTATCAAGGTCCCTTTGAATTTTGTTTTTGTCTTCCATGGTATTAACTATGCCCCCCAATTTTGTATCATCTGCAAATTTGATAAGCATGCTCTGGACCTCCTCATCCTGGAGAGCCACTGCCAATCAATGTAGACAATACTGAGCTAGATGGGCCAATGGTCTGACTCGGTATAAGGCAGTTTCCTGCGTTCCCATGCAAAAGTCAGAGATATGTATAAACAAACACCTTTGCATTTTTTTTTCATCCAAGCGGCATTCTTAGAGCTCTGGGAAACCTTATTCTAGCCCGGCAAGCATACTCAAGGAAGGTGCAGAGAAGGCCAGTGGAGGGTGTCGCTTAGTAATGAGGCATGGTCTGGAGAAGTCCTCGAGGGCCAGAGAAAAGCCTTGAGGGGCGCACTTAGCCCCTGGGCCTGATGTTCCGCATCACTGTTCTAGGGGCATTATAAGTGGTGGGTGAGATGACAGATACTAAGAGATGGCTATAAGTTTTGTCCCCCAAAACTCCTGAATTGTGCACATGGATTGCGCAGGACAACAAAGCATCAGGCAATGACAGGTAGCAATAATTCATTCCTGTCTCCACCACCATCACCACCCCTCTCTGTTCCTCAACGACTCTGAATTACCCCTCTCTGTTTCCCCCTTATGGTTTACGATGTTATCATATGCCTGTCTCAACGGCTGCCTTACAAAACATTCTTCAGGGTTATTTTCCCCATAAAACATGGCAATAATAATGATTTCTCCTGTAAAAGCCACTGGTTCCTGCTTGCACGGTAATTTCTATTCTGCCGAGCCATCCATGCACTGTTGATGGCTAACAAATTGCAGGGCCGCAGATGGCTCCGAGCGGGAGGAAGGAGGGGAGGCATCAGTCACCCACACTGTATGCCGCAGCAATGGCTTACTCACCAAGTTAGCGAACAGGGACTTGTTACTCAGGATTAGGGACGGGGGAGATATTCAATGTAGTTTGCATTTAAAGGTGAACCTACCAAATTCATACTGTCCAAAACAAGTTGAGAACCGAAAGACAGCTGTTCTTCAAAGTTTCCACTTACCTGACTTTTGTGATACAGGCTGGGGCCTTTTGGATCAATTGGCAAGTTTAAGTACATAAGAAGACACTGCTGGATCAGGCCAGTGGACCATCAAGTCCAGCATCCTGTTCTCCTAATGGCCAACCAGATGCCCATGGGAAACCCACCTGAGCACCACAGCACTCTCTCTTCCCGACACTGGTATTTAGCCTTTTAACAGTTGCAATAGTAAAAGAGGATATTAAGCAGACAAAGCACACGCAACACAGTTGCTCCCTAAATATCCCTCCCCCTTTTTATGAAGGCCTTCAAAAGCTGCCGGTCAGCTCTCCAGCTGATATTCACCGTAGAGATATTTCCTCCTCTCCCCATGTCTCTCAAGTATTTTATTCACCTCCTGTGATTTCTTCTCCACATCATTCACACCTAACTTCTAACCCAAGGGCAGCCAACATGGTGTGCCTTCCAGATGCTGTGGACTCCAACTCCCATCAGCTCCAGCCAGCGTGGCCAAAGATCAGGGATGATGGAACTTGTAGTCACGTCTAGCCCTGACCAGATGCCAAACATGGAGTTCTTAGAGGACAAATCAGACATCCCAGAACTCTAGGACCTTGAGGAGCAGGTGCCCTCTGGGTTGATACTTGATGAAGAACCCCTGGCCCATCCGCTGCTATTCCGTGTTCTATGATCTGTCACCCTGCCCTAGTGATGGCTCTAATCTCCTGTAATTAGAACCCAAGCCCCTGTGGGCATCCCAGTCACCAATAAATGGAGGCTGATGCTTTCATAACTTTGTCATCTCTGTCCCCCCCACTCCCCCCCACCACACTCTAATTTCATCTTTCACTCATATTTCAACTGATCCTCACTGCCTGACCTTCATTCTCCATCAAACATTTCATTCAACGCCTGCCCTGCTTAACTTTCTCTTGCAATAGGTCCATGCTGAGCATGAAGTTATACTGACTGACACTGGCCACAAAAATACATGTTTAATGAAAACGACAAACATGTTACTCAACTCATTGGTAATGGTGCGTGGCAGACCTAACACAACAAACCATTTCTCAAAAAATGCAGTACACACTGAAAAATTCCCCCACTGCAAAAAAAAACACAAAAACCAGCAGTCTATGAAAGAAAATGCACCCCCATCAATGTGCCAGAGTCTTTCATCGAGGCATGATCACAGCTTATTTATTTATTTATTATTTGATTTATATCCCGCCCTTCCTCCCAGCAGGAGCCTTCCAGCTTGAAGACGCATTCCAAATTATGTGACTGATGTTCAGTAAAATCAAGGTAATCTGAAACACTGTGTACCACTAAGAGTAGTTAAGTCTTAGTTTAGTTTTATTCCTTTGTATTTTCGTCTGGTTAGTGAAAAGTATCACGAAGGAAGAGGCCACACAGAAAATCTAAACAATAACAAGAACTTTACTATAACTAATTATATACAGAGAATAAGGCCCATAGCATGGTGCTGCTTGTAAGGCAGGCCTGGAACTGAAACTGCCAGAGTCTGGGGCTGACTCAGCAGCCCCTGGTATGGCAAGCCTGGAGGGCCAGTACACTATGCCCCTCCCCCCTAGATCTCATAGTCCTAAAGATACTTGGGACGAGCCCTGCTGTGGGTCAACGACAATTTTGCATTGAAGTTGATAGTGCATTCCCTAGTTCCCTATTTGGCTCTGGTTGATGCTGGTCCACTTCAGGGTCCAGTTGCAACTAATCGTCTGGCATCAGGAGTAGCCACTGGCTCATTTTCTCTTTCCACCTATTTCCAGCATACTCAGAAAGAACTGAAGGAGGTGGGCTTCATCCTCTCATCTGGTCCATATGTCAATGTAACACATGGCCGTTTGGTGTTTCAGCCCTGTAGGACAATGGGCCCATGGCTTGGGTCACAGTGGCAGGAATCCATGTTTCACCAGCAATGTAGTTCCTGACATACATAGGGTTACTTGGGATGAATACCCGTGCAGGTTCCTGAACTGCAACGGACTTCCTCAGTCAAGTCAGGATGCAACCGATCAAGCAGAGTTGTTAGTTGTCTGTTCATTAATAGCTCGGCTGGGCACCTTCCAGTTGCGGCACAAGGTGTGATGTGTTGTGTCAGGAGAAAATTTGCAAGGTGTTGGTCCCAGTCACCTTCTACAATCCATTTCAATGAATCCTTTGTTGTCCTGACCATCCTCTCGGCCTGGCCACTGGTTCCTGGATGAAAAGGGGTTGAAGTGACATGCCACATCAGTCCATTACCCAGGAATGTGCGGAATTCCACAGATGTGAACTGGGCCCCATTGTCAGAGACAATGGTGTTTGGTAACCCATGTGTTGTGAAAAGCCTGCGTAAAGTCTTGATAACAATACGAGAGGTCATTGACAATAGCAAAACCACTTCTAACCATTTGGAGTATGAATCAACAACAATCAAGAAAGTTTGTCCCTGGAAGGGACCTGCAAAATCAATATGAAGCCGTGACCATGGCGTTTTTGTCGATTCCCATGGATGCACTGGGGCATGTGGTGGAGCTAGTCCTGAAACCTGACACTTCTCACATCTCTTGATGCATTCTTCAATCTCACTGTCCATCTTCGGCCACCATATATAGCTGCGCCCTAGAGCCTTCATTCGCACTCTACCAGGGTGTCCAACATGTCGGGCCTCCAACATCAGATGACTCAACACAGTAGGAATGACAATTCTATTTCCCCACAGGAGGCATCCCTTGTGCACTGATAGTTCATGTTGTTTGGATACAAATGGTCTGAATTTCTCCTCAAGCTTCTCTAATGGCTATCCCCTCCACACACAGTTGAGAACACAGGCAAGAACTGGGTCCTTGGACGAAGCAGTGGCAATATTCCCAGCATGGAGGGGTGGTTCCGGTAATGACTCTAACAACAGCATATCCAGTGGAGGGGTTTCATCAACCCCAGCAGAAGGGAGAGGAAGGCCGCTCAAAGCATCAGCATGGGCAATGCTCCTGCCAGACCTCTGTTGCAATGTGTAATCATGCACGTTCAGGGAAATTGCCTGCCGCAACATGCGTGGAGATAATATTTGTGGCGTCTGCTGGTTAGGGGCAAACAATCCCAATAATGGCTTGTGGTCAGTAGTAATAGTGAATGATCGACCACAGACATAGTCATGGAATTTTTTTACACTAGCCACAATAGCCAGGGCCTCATCAATTTGGGCATAATTCTGTTCTGTTGAAAACATTATTCTGGAGTAGAAAGCGATAGGCACCTTATGAGAGTCCTCAAGTTGGTGGCTCAGGACAGCTCCAGCACCATATAGAGATGCATCACACATGAGAATCAAGGGCTTCCGTTCATCATAGTGCACCAAGACACTGTCAGACGATAACAGGTGTTTTACATCATGGAAAGCCTTATCATGCCGGGCTGTCCACTGCCATTCAGCATGCTTGTCAAGAACCCGATGCAATGGTTCTGCCACTGTAGCCTTATGTTTCAAGAAAGCGTGATAGAAATTCAAGAGTCCCAAGAAGTCTTGGAGTTCCTGTTTATTACAGGGCACTGGAGCTTCATGAATTGCTTTAAATTTTTCCAGGATAGGCCGAATGCCAGCAGCATCAATACTGTAGCCAAGGAATTAATTCAATTTGGGAAACACAAAATGCACATTTCTCATGCTTGACCTGGAGACCTGCAACAGCAAAACAGTGCAGTACATCCTGCACCCATGAGGCAAGTTCAGCAATGGAGTTGCCAGCAACCAAGACATCATCAAAATACAGTATGGCACCTGGTACTCCTTTGAGAATGTCCTTAATAAAATTCCAGGGGCCACAGAAACACCAAACTGGAGGAGTTTTACTCTGAATGCTCCATGATGAGTGGTGATAATCTGAGCATCGGCAGTAGCATCATCCACAGACAGTTGCTGATAGGCCTGGGCCAGGTCAAACTTTGCAAAAACTTTTCCTTGTGAAAGTGATGCCAAAAGATGACTCACCGCTGGGATTGGATATGGATGCTTATGCAGGGCTTTATTGATAGTGCACTTGTAGTCCCCACAAATGCGGATGTCGCCATTGGCCTTCAATGGGGTGACAATGGGTGTCTCCCATGTAGGGTGTGTCACTGGCTCCATGAGGTGATCAAGTTCAGCATCAAACTTTGCTCGCAGTGCAAACGGAACACGACGGGGTTTCATACAGATGGGGGCCACAGTAGGATCCAAGAACAACAAAATAGGAGGCCCCTTATATTTCCCAAGACCTTTACCAAAAACAGCTTTGAAATCATTTAGGATGCTATCCCATAATGATTCACCAATCTGGTAGACCCCCGTGAGAGCAATGCCCAATGGCTCAAGCCAGTCTAAGCCAAGGAGACTGGTGCAATGCCCCTGAGCAACCAATAACTGTGAAGTTCCATGGAAAGTTTGGTAATGCACCTCAACTTCACAGACGCCCTTTATTGGAACCTGATTTTCCTGGTAGTCAGTAAGTTTGAAGTGGAAAGGGACAATTTGTGGGCCCCCACAAGGAAATATTTGCAGGTAGGTTTCAGATGATATGATAGTATAACCTGAGCCTGAATCAACTTCCATGGTGCATGGAGTGCCCTGGATGGTGACATTCACCTTCAACTTCCTCACATTGGCAGAGTACTGCAACCCTGGCCTGATGCGGTTAATCACATCTTCTGCATTGTCACATGTGGAAAACTTCTATACAGTGTGTGTGGTACGGCTTTGTGTCCTTGACGGTGTTTTCCCTTCCACCGCACTTCTGGGGGCGGCTGCTTCCACTTTGGCTTGGCATACTTGCTCAATATGCCCAACTTTTTGACAATATTGACACTGTGAACCTCTGAAATGGCAGGTACACTGTTCACGGGATCCGCCACAGCTCTTACATTTCACTGGAGAAACTTGTCTGGATCTCGGAGGTCCTGCAGCATCTACTCTGGTTGATGAGCATTTGCACTGCAGCCTGTGGATCTCTAGAAGTTGTTGATTTGAATCTTTAGCCAGCTGGGTTTCTGACCAGGATAAGTTTCTTGCCAAGTGCACTTCTTGGGTGCTTGCTGCTGCTGCTTCTGTAGTCAGAGCTTCCTCTAATGCAGTCTTGAACATGAGCTGTCCTTTTGCAAACAGACACTCTTGCAGGCCCTCATCATGCAACCCACAGACCAGGAGATCACGCAGCATCTTCTCAAGATTTGGGAAATTGCAGTGTTTCGCCATGCATCTAAGTTCAGCAACATACAGTGACACATTCTCTTTTGGGCCCTGATTTCGTTTATAGAAAGAATTACGTTGTGCTATTTCAGACAGTTTTGGAGAGAAATGTCCTTGTAAAACATCCAGGATATCCTCATAAGATGTATTAGCAAGTTTTGCTGGTGCTAGGAGGGCCTGGGCTAGGTCAAAAGTGCCTGGCCCACAGACACTAAGTAACACAGCACACTTGTTCTCTGTCTCTGTAATGCCATTTGCTGCCAAGTAAAACTCCAGCCCGGCTGCATATCTTTCTCACTTGCTGGGACATGCAGGGTTAAATTCTTCAAGATGCCCTTGGGTGGCCATATTCCACAAGATACACACTGACCTGGAGTGCTTTGCAGTGGTTTCCACAAAGCCCAAGCTGATGTCCTAATCCAGTCTAAGGAGAAATGTTCTCTCCCTTGCAGCCTCTAATGCAGCCTTTCCCAACCAGTGTGCCTCCAGATGTTGTTGGACCACAACTCCCATCAGCCTCAGCCAGCATTGCCAATGGTCAGGAAAGATGGGAATTGTGGTCCAACAACATCTGGAGGCACACTGGTTGGGAAAGGCTGCTCTAATGCATGAAGAAAACACTCTGTGTGCCTCACAGAATCCCATCCTCGTCGCCAGTGAAAAGTATCATGAAGGAAGAGGCCACACAGAGGATCTAAACAATAACCAGAACTTTACTATAACTAATTATATACAGAGAACAAGGCCCACAGCATGGTGCTGCTTGTAAGGCAGGCCTGGAACTGAAACTCCCACAGCCTGGGGCTGACTCAGCAGTCTCTGGTATGGCAAGCCTGGAGGGCCAATACACTACAGTTAGATGTACTGGTGACGAAAGTAGAACTAATAAAGATATTCTGCTCGTTGTTAAAAAGACACTTTCCAGACATGCAAAAACACTCAAGGAAAGTGTGAAGTGAGATAAGTGAGGATGTGTGCGGTTTAGAGAGTCTCAACTGCCAAACAGAGGCCTGCAGAGCCACATTTGCCCCTTGACCGGAGGTTTCTCCACCCCTGTCTTATGCTCAAAATGCCACATGCCATCATTCTGTTACGGTAGAAGCTTGTAATACTGTGAGGGTCATGGGACAAAGTATGCACCTGCATTATAGGGCTTCTGCATTATAATGAAAACTGTACTGAAAGGCACTTAGAATGATTTTTAAAAACAGACAAGAGGATTGGGCAGAAGAAGCAACCAACTTTTTTTTTTTTAAGTAACTGGGAGCAGAAAGAGGAAACTGGGAACAGATATAAGACTGAGGATGAAAGAGGAAAAACAGCAGCGGCTGAGGAACAGAAGGGGAAAAGCAGGAAGGGTAATACTGAGGGAAGAATAAGTTAACAAATTAAACTCCACAGACAATAACAAACGAGCTTCGGAAGTTACTGAGGAGAAGTGATAAATGATTCCCAGAAAAAAGCCTCCAGGAAGGGAAAAGAGAGGGGAATGGGGGAGCGGGGATCAGGAGAAAAATGAAAAGACCGCTGACAGGAAAAATGACTCAAAAACACCCAGGGAAGCAAACTGAAGGACTCGCA
Organism: Rhineura floridana; assembly: GCF_030035675.1. Taxonomy (NCBI): domain Eukaryota; kingdom Metazoa; phylum Chordata; class Lepidosauria; order Squamata; family Rhineuridae; genus Rhineura; species Rhineura floridana. The sequence goes on along the minus strand of NC_084498.1, from coordinate 15,471,245 downwards.
AGGGATAGGAACACTGAGGATGAAGAACAAGGTACAGGAAACATAAAAAATAAAGTAGAAAGCGAGGCTGATATAAGAGTGAACGAGAAACCTTCCTCGGTTGCATTTCAGCTCAGGCTCACCCTTACGGGTTAAAGCCTGTGAGTACAGTACTGTTTCCTAGACATCACTGAAGTGAGGAAAGTTGTCTGGAAAGACAGGAACCTCCATGTTTTTCAATCTTGCAAGTTACAAGATGTGTGAACTGCTGTAGTGTATATTTTACCGGGGGACACGAGCGTATCCGCAATATCTCCAATTCCATGGTTCATTGAGATGTGTTATAACAAGCTTTTATTGCATTGCACAAAAGATTGCTTGTATGAACAAGTTACAAAACACTAGACTCGGGTTTCTCTCCTTTCCGTCCCATGCACCATACCAGATGACTTTTTTTTCCCCCACTCTTGTTAGGCTGTCCAGGGTTATCAACATGCAGCTTCCCTTTCATACTGGGCTTTGTAGGGTGATGTTCTTTGCATCTCACTCTCCGGTTCATCATGCCTCAGTGGGAACGATGACAGGAGAATCTCCATCTGCAGAGATCACGGGCGGATGCCTCCATTATACTCCTCTGCATGTTAAGCCTTTTGCTAGAAGCTGAAGAAATTGGAACGGCGTTCCGATTTGTACAGAGTGTCAAAATTATGAGCTCCAGTGATGGGAAAATGCAAGGCAATATAAGATCAACCAACAGGCCCACCAACACCACTGAAAATGCCATCATAAGTGGAAGGCAGGTTCAGAAGAGGCCTGCTGGGTTAGGGTCCAGCATCCTATTTCCAAGAGAAACCATCCAGATGCTTCCAGAAAAGTCATAAGGCTGGCACAAAAGAGAGCAGCCCTTCCCTGTTATTTCTCCCCAGTGTCTGGCATTTAGCATACTGCCTCTGTACATGGAGGTTTCATTCAGCCATCATTCCTTCTATTTCCAGTGTGCGGGGGTGCATGCCGTTACACAAGCAGCCAAAACAGCATCTTCCATGCTAGGCGGTGGTGGCTGGTGTCTATTGAGACTGGTAGGGCAGAAGGCAAGGGAGCCCAAACAATGGATAGAGCCAGAGCCAGAAACAATGACAGGCAGAGCCAACTAATTCTACTTCTTTACTCAGCGCATAGTTAAACTATGGAATTTGCTCCCACAAGATGCAGTAATGGCCACCAGCTTGGACGGCTTTAAAAGAAGTTTAGACAAATTCATGGAGGACAGGGCTATCAATGGCTACTAGCCGTGATGGCTGTGCTCTGCCACCCTAGTCAGAGGCAGCATGCTTCTGAAAACCAGTTGCCGGAAGCCTCAGGAGGGGAGAGTGTTCTTGCACTCGGGTCCTGCTTGCGGGCTTCCCCCAGGCACCTGGTTGGCCACTGTGAGAACAGGATGCTGGACTAGATGGGCCACTGGCCTGATCCAGCAGGCTCTTCTTATGTTCTTACTTTTGTCCCCATCCTCCTCCCTGCTGAGTTCTACAAGGGGCAACACTCAGACTTCAGGAAGAAGTTGACAGGCAGAGCCATCCCCTGGGACTGGTTGTAAGCAAGAAGGCAGGTAAGTGAGGGCAAACTGAGGGTAGTGGGGCAGTGCCCCACTCGTCCTCCACTGATGCTAGGAAGGGACAATACTGTCAGTATCAGTTTCTCATTTTTTCCCAATCTTAAATTTACTTTTTCATATTTCTGCAGTGGGCTGTATTTTTTCCTCTTGAAAATTCATAGACATTTTGGTGCAACGGTATCCTCTGTTGTTTTTATTTTTATTGTAATTTTTATTGTAATTTTTATTCAAAGTTTCAAAAAACAAAACAAAACAAAACAAAAAAACAAATTAATAACTAATACAATAAAATAAAATGTTGACTTCCGATTTGTCGCAGATCAGTTATAGGTCTATAATATATAACAAACCTGTCTCTTAATATATTACAAAATAACTTTCGTCCAGTAGTTATCTTAATTAATCATCAAATCTCATTAACATCACTTTATTCTTTCCGCAAAAAGTCAAAGAGAGGTTTCCACTCCTTGAGAAATATATCCATCGATTTTTCTCCAAATAAACATGTCAATCAATCCATCTCATCAAGTCTGCTAGGTCCAGTAATTTCAATAGCCATTCTTCCATTATCAGTATTAATTCCATCTTCCATCCTTGCATCCATAATACTCTTGCTGTCATAGTCATAGTCATATAATAAGAGTCTGATGGGAATTTCCTTCCTCACAAATATTTCCTTGCCATCAATTCTGAATGTGTTACTGAAATGTTGTTGTAAAGTCATATCTCTGTTCCTCTTTTTTACGAAATGCACTAGCACATCTCTTGAGAGTTTTTCCATTGTCACATATCTGTAATTAATTTTATATTTTTTCTCTATTTCAAGCTCCATCACATCATTCCAGTCCAGAAATTTTTTCGAAACATTGATAGCTTTATCTCTGATATCTTCATCAATTTCTTCAGGGACAACGCTGAATTCCAAACAGTAATCTTTATCTCTAAGGTCCATAAACTCAAAATCTTTTTCCAGTTCCACATTTGATATATCTGTTCCAATCTCCAGGACTTGCATCTTCCCTTTAATTTTTCTTTCTTCTTCTATTGCTTGTCTAGTTATATCTTTGATCTCATCAACCTCCTCTCTCATAAAATCCCCTATTTTTTTCAGCTCCTGCTTCATTTTGCCAAATTCAATTTTCATCTCTTGTTTGCCATGTCTCAGTTCATGTTTCGTTATCTCAATCTCATCCATTATTTTCTGAAACATATTTACATCCAGGGTCTCAGCCACTTTCTTAACTGTCATTTTAAAAACCAAGAAGAAAAAAACCCCTTCAATTTCCAATATAGCACTATTCCCAAGCAAAGAGCAATTTATTTCTTTTTCCAGCAACAAAGGAGTTAATATTCCAAACCTGATGACATCATAATGTAGACAGCACAAACTGCCTTATCTCTTATGTGTCCAAGAATGCAAAACAAATTTAGTTCACAGCATCCAAATAGTTAATGGCATAAAGAACAAGCAGATTCGTCAAAATGAAGTAGACCAGAAAAAATAGTCCCAGACATATAATACTCAAAAGTTCATATAAATCAAATTTTTTCTCCTCAGATTAGATGTCTCTCATCCGTTTGTATCTTTATAATGCTCAATTCCAGGCCAGCTTTTTGCAATAAAAACAAAGATAAGCTATTTCGATTTCCTTCCGCCTTAATTCTGTGTATAAAAGAGAAAAGTTATAACTCACCCAGGGATTCTTTACTGCTGATTCTTTTAACAAATCTCTTTTACTGCAACAATTTAAGCCAAATGATAAGGATAGACAGAAGAATGCTTGCCTGTTAAAATCTGTTTTTCTTTGAAGAAAAGAAAAACGTCTCGCTTAATCAGTTTGAGCTTGCTTGAAATTCCCTGGCTCCGTCCAACGTTGCTGGCTGGTCCTTCGTTCATAGGCAATCCTAATGAATTCAAGTACCCCAACAAACACAATGAAGCTTGTGGATGATCTCTTCGTTTCTCCCTTGCCTGGGAGAAAGTTTTTACCAGTCAAAAAAACCTTTTGACTGGTTTTAAAACTGAAAAAGCTTCCTCAGAGACGAGAGCTCATCTCAGAGGCAGGCACAAGCGAAGCAATCCTTCCCGGAAGTCTACTGCGTCCAGTTTTGGTCTCCGCACTTCAAGAAGGATGCAGACAAACTGGAACATGTTCAGAGGAGGGCAACAAGGATGATCAGGGGACTGGAAACAAAGCCCTATGAGGAGAGACTGAAAGAACTGGGCATGTTTAGCCTGGAGAAGAGAAGACTGAGGGGAGATATGATAGCACTCTTCAAGTACATGAAAGGTTGTTGTCACACAGAGAAGGGCCGGGATCATTCCAGAGTGCAGGATACGGAATAGTGGACTCAAGTTGCAGGAAGCTAGATTTCGCCTGACCATCAGGAAAAACTTCCTACCTGTTAGAGCCATACGACAATAAAACCAATTACCTAGAGAGGTGGTGGGCTCTCCGACACTGGAGGCCTTCAAGAGGCAGCTGGACAGCCATCTGTTGGGAATGCTTTAATTTGGATTCCTGCATTGAGCAGGGGGCTGGACTCGACGGCCTTATAGGACCCTTCCAACTCTACTATTCTAGGATTCTATGAAAAAGACTTTCACACAAGATAAAAAAAATCACAATTAAAAATAATAAAATATATGACAAGCGTCACTTGTAAAACAGGTAAACATTGCTATATCAGCAGTAGTGTAGTGGCAAATTTTAGAACTGCAGGGTCCCTTCATGAGTCATTAGGTTTGGCCTCACAGGCCAGATTTGATGGCTGGTGCCTCCCCTGTCAATCGTATGACATGATTATGGTGTCAAATGATTGATAGGTGGGCTGCCCAACCCACCTATCAAAACCCCTTGCAGAGAGCCCCAATCGCAACAGCCTACTGCAATCAGGTGCTCGGAAATCACTGCACATGGGGCTTTGCTAACCAAATATAGGCCTAGGAAAGTGGTTCTTTCTCCTCTCTCCCCATAGGGAGTGGGGACAAAGAAGCTGGTATTTTACAGGTATTGCTGCAAGTAAGAGAGATCCCTCTCACGGCTGATTTGCAAAAAAAAAAACCAGTTTCTTCCCCCTGCATTTTGTGTATCAGCTGAAAGATATTTTTTTTCTTGCACACGAGACCTGCAAAATACAAGGGGCATTGCTTGATAAGCAGTTTTTTCTCCTTGCACATCCTCACTGCAGCCATCACAGAGGGTGTGCAGGGAGAGAGGAAAAGAGAAAAAAGGCTCCGAAGAATGAGTGGAGAGTGAGGTGAAGTGGCATTTCCACACAACGAAGGGGGCAAAGGAAGCCAGAAGGAAGGCTGCCTGCAATATACAAGCGGAATTGCTTGTCAAGCGGTTCTTTTCCCATCAGTCGTGCTTTTTGCTGATTGTCTGTGAGAAAGGGGGGAGGGGAAGAAAGAGAGAGCCTTGCAGCGGGTGGGGGACGACAGAAAGAGCGAAGGGCGAAGAAAGTGGGTGAAGAGCGAGGCTGCCTGCATACAAGGGGAAGAAACCTGCTTTTTGTAGATCAGCTGTGAGAAGGAGTTCTCTCGCATGTCTGTAAAATACCCCCAGTTTTCTTAGCCCTTTGCCTCCACCCCCCATCCACTTGCTCAGAGACAATCTGCAAAAAGCACCATCGTGGGAGAAACAAATGCTTTGCAAGCAGTACACTTTGCATTTTACAAACAGCCTTCCTTCTTTCAGCCTGCCTTCATTTGTCCCCCTTCTCTGAGAGAAAATGCTGCTTTGCCTCAGTCCTATGCTCCCCCCCCCAGTGTGGCTCTCTTAACCCCCCCTTCCAGTTTGGCTGCTATTAGTCTGCATGGGACTGTTGGAAAGCCCTTTGTTTTAGAAAGATTCTGATGCAAACTCCCTCTCAAATCGGGCTTGGCTATCCCTCCTCTTCTCTGTAAACTTCCCTCTCTTAACTCCTGCTGACTTCCTTCCTCATGTTTCTCTGCTCCCCACAACAAGGAGGAGATTTATACTGACTGGTAATTGGCTGTAGTGGCTGCTGGCCTTGCTGGATTCTCCCTGTCTCTCCTAAGGCAAGAGGAAAGGGCAATACCTTTCAAAGGCAAGCGTGGAGGAGCTTGATGGGCTGTAGAGACAGAGGGATGCCTGGAGGGGGCTGGGAGAGGGCCGCCTGCAAAAAAGTAATGGGTCCCCCCTCCAATATACACCTGTACATCAGGAAGCAAAATAACATTTGTTATCATGTCAGAGAGCATTTGGTGCACTCATATCTACAAATATCTGACACTTTACAGAAATAGAATCCAAGAACTTTCCCCTGCATCTAGAAGCCTTCACCGCAAACTCAGAGACCCTGTAGATCACATACTGATTTGTTGCTTGTAACAGAAAGCCCAGTTTCTCTTTTACACCCCAGTATTTCATTTTCTTTAGGAAAGACTTTAAATAACTTTCTGTAATGTTGCCGGGGGAAACAGAAGGGAGTAGAAAAAGAGGAAGGTCAAACAAGAGATGGGTTGATTCCATAAAGGAAGCCACAGACCTGAACTGACAAGATCTGAACAGGGTGGTTCATGACAGATGCTCTTGGAGGTCGCTGATTCATAGGGTCGCCATAAGTCGTGATCGACTTGAGGGCACATAACAACAACGACGTTGTTATACAACTGACACTTGAGTATGTAGTGAGCCATGTCCTCCAAAACCGGGTCTTAATGTGGCCTAGGTGAACTTTGCAATGTGCATGCATGTCCAACGTCCATGTATGTGTGCTCCACTTAGACCTCTGGCCCATTTAGCATGAAGATCTGAAGTGCATTTGGCTTCTACGTGCATTCGTCTGAATGTGCTTAAAAGCCTTTGCATGTTTGGGAACTCTGCTTTACCACGCACCCTGATTGCAATGGACGCTTCCATGCGCATCCAGCCAATCTCACATAATAGCCCCCTTCAGATCTTTGTGCTACATACACAAAGGACCAAGAGGATCTTGCACGTGTGAGGACACTGGGGGTGGGAGTTGTGTGCATATGCCACCCTTTGAATATAAGGTCTAAAGAGGACTTGTATGGAGTCTCAATGATACAGGGAAGGCTCAAGACAGGCATGTATTCTTTTTAATCAGTGGTGGCTGGTGTCGATTGGGACTAGAAGAGTGGAAGGCAGAAAGGCCAAGAGTAGGTGGAGCTACAGCCAACTAATTCCAGCTTTACCTCCAATCTCCTCCATGCTAAGTTCTATAAGGGCAACACTGAGACTGAGAAGGAGGATCTAACACTGGAGGGAGGGAAGAAGGAAGGGCAAGCAGGTGTGGACTGTTCGAGGTTAGTTGGGCAATATCGCATTTTTTCCAATGGACCAGCCTCCACTGTTTTTCAATTTATTGCCTTTTATAGAAGAAGGGCTAAAGCCCAGTTGCAGAGCATCTGCTTTGCATGCAGAAGGTACCTAGCTCGATCCTCCACATCCCCAAAACAGGGCGGGGACAGAACCCTGCCTAAAAACCTGGAGAGCCGCTGCCAATCCATGTAGACAGTATTGACTTAGATGGACCAGTGCTCTGACTTGGCATAAGGCAGCTTTCTATGCTCTGAAAGTTCTGTTTAGAAAGTTGCTATGTGCTATTATAATAAATCCAATAAGCATTACATTTTCTTACTTCCTTTTGAGAGGTTTCCTTTATTATCCCCACCACCTCCTTCCTCTGCAAAGAAGCATCTATGCTTATTTTCCTCCCAGAGTGCCAACTCTGGGCTGCATATAATATTTGGGCTGCATATAATGTAGAGCATTAGAATATGCAGCAGTTCCTATCATCCTGCTCTGATCCCTGAAGCCTAGCTATTATATTATGGGATAGCTGGCTAGCATGACAGCATTTTCTATGTAAATATGGGATTACTGCCTGTAAACACAGATAAGAAAAGGAGATTTGTGCCAGAAAGAAAATTGATTAGCTTCGCGCCTGGCCTGTTTAAAAATAATCTACTGAAGGACCAAGATAAACCCATCGTGTAACAGTGTTCAAGGTGGAAACTACCAAGGGAGATGCTGCTTAATTGCCTTGCTTTTGCCTCAGACCAAAGACCTCCAGGCATAGAAATGTACATACAGATTGCTTCATTCATTTCAATGGAAGCAGATGATCTCTGCACACACAGTGTTATAAGACTGGGGTGTTGGTTTGGATGATGTCTGTGGGGACCCTCCAAGCCTGGAGTTCTGCAGTAGAGACACCTGTTGAACTAGCCAAGCCAGTTTCTGTGTTGATGGACCTGATTTACATGTCTGAAGACTTGGTGGAGAGCAGATGTGTTGCCATAGAAATGAGGGTAGCCATTACCTGGCTGGAGCCCCCCCCCAATCCTAAGGGGAGGAGTTAGGTTTAGTGTTTTTAGTCTGTTGTGGAGCTGGGGACTGGAAAGACAGAGAGGCTTGGCTTGCTGTCTGCGCTGAAGCCAAAGCTATGGCTTTGGGAAGCCTCCCCAGAAATCTAATGGGGAAGCAAGATTTGTTGGGTGTTAATGCTGAGAAGCCTTCTATCTTATGCCTGGGTTTTATATGTGTGCAAATAAAGCCATATATCCTAAAGACACCACAGTCTCTGCTGACCTTCAGTCTAAGGAAACCAATGGAAGTCTTGCACCACTCGGAGATTGAGGTGTCCACAACAATATATTTGAGCTCTGTTAGAGTGTCCATGTGTCCTGCTTTATAGAGGGTGTTCCTCTAAGAAGGTAAGAGCCTTGCTGGATCAGGCCAATGGCCCATCTAGTCCAGCATCCTGTTCTCACAGTGGCCAGCCAGATGCCTATGGGAAGCCCACAAGCAGGACCTGAACACTAAAGCACTCTCCCCTCCTGTGACTTCCAGCAACAGATGTTCAGAGACATACTGCCTCTGACTGTGGAGGCAGGAAATAGCCATCATGGCTAATAGCCAGTGACTTGAAGGAATCCTTTATTTGAATGGTTGCCCGGTCCAAGTCAGTTTTAGAGATGAAAAATGGTAAGAGCAGGGGCCTTGAGGTTCATTCATTCATTCATTCATTCATTCATTCGATTTGTATGCCGCTTTTCCACACAAATGTGCCCAACGTGGCTCACAACACAAAAGAAAAAAATGCATATCAATATAACATTACAATATCAGTCCAATGACTATTCAAACACAATATAACAATCCAAACAAAGAATTCATTTTGATAACCTAAATGTTATAACATTTAAAATACATTATAAAATACACTATCAGAACATATGAAACAGAGTCAGACGTGAAAAACATTTCGGGTACAGTGAAATGTCAATAAAAATATAAGCCCATCAACAGCTCCTGGACATAGAATGAGCAGGCACACAGGTCCCAACTTCCACCAGGGGGAGATGTATTGTATTTCTATTTAAATCATAGCAATTATTTCTAAATTGGCGTCTACACCTATAAATCAGCAACCACAAATGCTATGCAAATATACACTTTTTGTTTTGGTCCTTTTTTGAGGAATGCAGAAAAATGACAAACCTAGGCTCTTATATGCATTCTGGCTATATGAGTATTATGCAGCACTCTTGAGGATCCATGCCCATAAAGGACTGTGGATGGGAATTTATGTGTACATTGACAAATAAGTCAGTCCACAGGTATGGCATTAGCTGAGTTAAGATGTGAGAGCATTATCAGGAAAAAAAACATTTTTCTTCCTCTTCTGCCTCCCACCTGAGACAAATTGGGATATTAGGAGATATTTTTATGATTGCATTGATTCAAAAGAAGCTTCTGCCATCTGTTAATCCATGTAATTATAAATGCAAAAAAAGAATCGTAATTCACATGCACAGAATACTGTTTTGAAAAGGGGAAGGGAATGAGCTATTTAAATGCATACGCATCTTTGCAAGTTAATCTTTTCCAGACTCTTTTTTTTTTTTAAAGTATATCTTCCATCCATCAGTTCTTGAGCAGGTAGATTTCTTGAGCTTTAAAGGCCACCTAGGAAATGTGTCAGATAATGGGAAATCTTTGCTACTGCGCATAAGGCAAAGGCACGGCATGAACACATTTATGCATTTTTGCTGCACTAACTTGATGAATAACAAAGTGCTGGTGGTTAGCATGTTGCATTTCTAACAATGCCATTAAAGGTTTTTAAAAGTGTGAGTTGGTCATTAAAAAACCACCCTTGATATGCCATCTTAAGTGCTGAATTTCTAAGTCTGCAACCCTATACATACTTATCTGGGGAGTGAGCCCCATTGAACATTAGGGATGGGGGAGACAGTTGAGTCAGTTGGACCTATGGACCTTAACAAACTGAGGCTCAATCCTGACAAGACTGAGATGCTGTTGGTGGTTTCTCTGATCGGATGATGGATATGTTCCCTGTCCTGGATGGGGTTACACTCCCCCTAAAGGAGCAGGTTTGTAGCTTGGGAGTCGTTCTAGACACTTCCCTTTCACTTGAGGCTCAAGTAGCCTCGGTGGCTCGGAATGCGTTCTACCAACTCCGGTTGGTAGCCCAGCTACGCCCGTATCTGAGTAAGGAGGACCTTACATCAGTTGTACATGCTCTGGTAACCTCACGTCTGGATTACTGCAATGCGCTCTACGTTGGGCTGCCTCTGAAGACAGTCCGGAAGGTTCAGCTAGTGCAAAATGCAGCGGCCAGACTGTTGACAAGGACCAAACGGTCCGAGCATATAACACCTGTTCTGGCCTGCTTGCACTGGCTACCAATATGCTTCCGGGCCAGATTCAAAGTGCTGGTATTGACTTATAAAGCCCTGTACGGCGCGGGACCACGATACTTGTCGGAACGCCTCTCCCGCTATGAACCGGCCCGTACGCTACGTTCTGCTACAAAGGCCCTCCTCCGGGTTCCAACTCATATTGAGGCCCGGAGGGTTGTGACAAGATCTAGGACCTTCTCAGTGGTGGCCCCCGAATTGTGGAATAGTCTCCCCAAGGAGGTCCGCTTGGCGCCGACATTGTCATCTTTTCGGCACCAAGTTAAAACCTTCCTCTTTCCCAAAGCATTTTAACTGTATTTTTAACTTATTATAACTTAAATTGGATTTTTGCACTGTATTGTTTTTCTTCTTGTATTTATTGTATTTTTCTGCTGTTCACCGCCCAGAGAGCTATCGCTAGTCGGGCGGGATATAAGCCTAATAAATAAATAAATAAAGAAGGTAGTGTTGATGTGTGAGCGTTGTTGCGTGAACAGCATACGTTACGTTGGAGTTAAGTTGAGCAAGAAACTTCACAGAGGCTTGAGAAAGGTTTAAGAGTCTTTACTAAGACATTACGGCCAAAGGCTTAAGAGGATAGATACATGTAGAATTCTCCCCCCCCTTCAAGGATAGAACTGCTTGCTTCAAAGACACACACAGAAGAAGGAAGAACTAACAGCAGTTACAACTTTCCCAGCTGTTATCTCCAGTTACCATGACAACTACTGTCTGGCCTTGAATGAGCGCTCCCTGGCCAGCACAGCAGATAAGGCTGCTTTCCCATACATCTTGAAACATTTCAGACCTGATGAAAAAACACATTGGTAGTAAGGCCTAGTAAGCCAACATTCCCCCCTTTCATCAGTCTGTAAATCCATTACAACAATAACAATAACACATTTCTACAATACAAAGATAATGCATCAGACAGATCCAGTTTACATTTCAGTACATTTCAGAACATCTCAGTACATTTCATAACTTTATTCAATCAAATTTCGGCTGAACACAGGTCAAATATAGTGTCTCTGGATCCATCTCAACCTGTTTATGCATACCTGGGCTGGTAATTACCCCCACAGTAAATCTTTCAGGCGGTTTGCCAATGTTCGCTCTTGTAGAGCGTCTCAAAGGAACTAGAGCTTCTGCTCTCTCAGCCCCCCCATCTGAGCTGGTACTTGGCACAGCTTGATCAGGAAATTCCATTTCTTCAGCCTTGCGTTTCTTATTTCTACGTTTCCCACAAATGAGTTCATTTAACGCATCCCTGAGAGGAATTTGTGTGCCTTCCACTTTTATGTCAAGGTTTGGTTTGAATGTTTGTGCTTGTGTTTGTGCTTGTGTGTCAGTTGATCCTGTAAGAATGACTGTTTGCCTTTGATCCCAAGGCTTTTCTGCAACTTTAATGCTTCTGCTCAAAATCAATTGCTGTGTTTCTGGTAACCAAACTCTGAAGTATGCATTCTGAAATCCCAAAACAAACCCTTGCTGTGCTCTGGGTGCAAGCTTGCCTCTTCTTTTTCCCTGTGAAATGTGGACCCAGCAACGTGCCGCAAATTTTTGAATGTGTTGTATTTTCGGCTTTCTGCCAGTGATTTTCTCATAAGGTGACATTCCAAGTGCACTGTGTAATACCCTGTTGTGAATGTAATTCGCATACAAAATTGCCTCTCCCCAGAAAGAATTCCCTAAGCTGGAATCCATTAACATGGCTCTCATTGCTTCCTGAAGCACCCTGTTTTTGTTCTCTGCAACCCCGGTGGAAGGTTCAAGTGCTATTTTCTTACTTGCCAGCACTTCATGCAATGCTTTACCCATGAATTCCTCCCCTTGGTCCAAGTGTATAGCTTTCACAGTAACGCCATGTTGAGTTTCGATTCTCTTAATGAACAGTTTCAGCTTCTGCTCAGCTTCACTTTTATGCTTGAGCAAATAAAGATTAGTGTATCTAGAGAAATCATCTACCAGTACCATAAAGAATCTCGCACCTCCTCGTGAAGTGTTTATTGGTCCTGATAAATCAACATGAACTAGCTGGTAGGGAGCTGTTGTGGTTCTCTCAGCCTCCCGGTTTATTGGTGCAATTGTCATTTTCGCTTTATGACATGCATCACAATCCATTAACTGTCCACAATCTTTCAACCGCATGTTTTCACTATGCATAGGGGTTTTCTTAATCGTGTCAAAGTTTGCATGCCCCAGCCTTTGATGCCATTCATGGACGCAGCCTTGATGTGTGTGTGCCTCAGCATTTAACACAGCACACCCTGCTTGACTGCTTTTTATTACAAACTGAGAATCATTCAGGCTTCCCTGCATGAACACTTGATCTCCCCTCATTACATAACATTTGTCTTTGTGAAACAATACTGAAAAATCACAACTTACCAGTTTTCTGACTGACAATATGTTATGAGACAGTTCTGGTACAAACAAACAATCTGACAGTATTCCAAGTTTATCAAATCTCACCAGACCTCGTGCCTCCACTTTTTTCCTCGATCCATCCACTAGTTGAACAAAGTCCTGCACGTCTTCTGAAGTGTAAAACAAACTCCTGTCTTTGATTAATATATGGCTTGCCCCACTGTCAAGAATCCAGTTAACAGGTCCTAAATCTTGAGACTTCTGTTTACAAACAAAGTTCACACTGCCGCTCTGTTTCCAGCCTCCGTCCCTGGAGTTTCGCTTGACTGCACAGTCTCTCTGAAGATGCCCACGAGCTCCGCAAACATAACAAGCCTTTAGCCGCTGCTGCTCCTGCTTGTTTCCTGCTGCCTCCTTCGGCATGGCACCTTTCGCCTCCTGTCTCCGCTGCCATTCCTGGGTCAGCTTTTCTTCAATAAAGGCTACATTCAGCCCCCCATCGGGCATGGCTTCAATTCCCATAACAAAATTATTCCAAGTCCCATTGAGTGAAGCCAGGATCAAATAGGTCTTCTGAAGGACAGAGTGTTCCATGCCTCGATCCTGCAACTCAGCAAATAGGCATCTGAATTCCGTGAGATGCTCACTCATTTTGCACTCACCCGTGAAGCGCATCTGGTACAGCTTCCTTGCCAAACACAATTTAGATCCCGCGGTCTGTTGCACATGAAGGGCCTCCAACACGTCCCACATCTGTTTGGCGTTTGTAACATTTCTCACGTGTAGCAGTTGAGAGTCGGATAGAGCCAGAATAATAAAAGCTTGCGCCCGCTCATCGTTCCGAGTCCAGGCCGCTGTAAGGGGTGCAGGGGGTGTTCCATCAATAGCTTCCCATAAATCCTCTTTTATCAACAAAGCATGCATCCTTGGCCTCCAGCTTCCATAATTCTTTTCATTAAGTCGTTCCATCGGCAAGCCTCCAGACATGTTTACAGCAGCCATCCTGCTCACCTCTGTCTGGCACAATCAATCAAGCTGCCCTCTCTGGAACTCCGTCTGCCGTTCAGACCAGCCACTTACTCCTGTGTAACACGCTGTGGATCTGGGCCCATAACCCTGTTGATGTGTGAGCGTTGTTGCGTGAACAGCATATGTTACGTTGGAGTTAAGTTGAGCAAGAAACTTCACAGAGGCTTGAGAAAGGTTTAAGAGTCTTTACTAAGACATTACGGCCAAAGGCTTAAGAGGATAGATACATGTAGAATTCTCCCCCCCCCTTCAAGGATAGAACTGCTTGCTTCAAAGACACACACAGAAGAAGGAAGAACTAACAGCAGTTACAACTTTCCCAGCTGTTATCTCCAGTTACCATGACAACTACTGTCTGGCCTTGAATGAGCGCTCCCAGGCCAGCACAGCAGATAAGGCTGCTTTCCCATACATCTTGAAACATTTCAGACCTGATGAAAAAACACATTGGTAGTAAGGCCTAGTAAGCCAACAGGTAGTTGCTTTATAGAAGTCAGACCATTTGTCCTTCTAGCACCCTTTTCCTGGCAGATGAGGATTTTACCCACTACTAGGGATGGGTAAATCTGATCATTTTGGTTTCTCTCCGTTTCTCATTTTTTCCCAATCTTCAGTTCAGTTCTCCGTATTTCCACATCAGTTTGCACTTTTAAAAAACAGTCTTCATGAAAATCCATCAGCTTTTTATTGCAATTTTGTTGTGGCTGAATGCTATAGCCAGAATGAATTTTTCACATTCGGCAATGTTAAATTGAAAATACCCTCATGCCATTCGGCTGCTTCCCATAAGATCATTTCAAAACAAAACCTTACAAAACTTATAGTCCTGAACTCAGAAACACTTGCTTAACAACCCTCTAAGTTTTCATGGCAATACAAAAAACACTCAGACAGAATCGAAAGTTCAAAGTGTAAAAAGAGAAAGAAAAAAACCAGACCCCTTTTGGGCTTTTTTCTGTCAGTGGTCTCATAATTGTTGAAATTAATTAAAAATCAGCCACATTCACAGAGTACCTGCAATCCTATTCCCGACCTTGCCCCATACTCTGACCTTCCTCTTCTGCAGTTTAAAAGTTTTAAAAAATGCATGGCTGATTTTTAATTAATTTAAGAAATGTAACATTGGAGTCAATGATAAGTGCTGGCATGCTCAGTAAGAACCAACTGTCAATGTTCTAAAAGCCAGAGTCACAGCTGCTTGGCTTGGCTAATCAGGCTAACCCACATCAGACCTTTATTTCACTTTAGATAGTCCTGGCTTGCCCCAAAGAATCCTGGGAAGTGTAGTTTGTGAAGGGTGCTCCTATTCCCCTGACACAGCTCCAGTGGACAGAATGGCTTAACAGTCAGCCCCTCTTCTGGGGATTGTAGCTCTGTGACCGGAATAGGACATCTCCTGGCAGCTCTCAACACCCTTCACAAACTGCACTTCCCAGGATTCTTGGGGGGATGCCATGACTGTTTAAAGTAGAATAAAGGTCTGGTGTGAGTGTGGCCAGTGACAGCTTTGGTTTGAATTTGGGTGGGAGACTACATGTCTGCTGTAAAATAAAAAAGTGGAAAACCCTGAAAAACAATGATACTGTTTTCCTTTTAGAAAGGGGCTTGCCCTCTGTCCAGTGCCCACCCATCAAATATCCTCCCCTCCCCCTCCCCTCCTTCCCCAAGTCAGTTTCACCTATCCTAAGCATCATTGTACAAAATTTAATCCCATTGAACTCAAAAAGCATGCAATCAAACCTGTCTTCCCCTCCTCCTCCTTCTTTCCCCCCTTCCAGTTCCCCTCCTGCCCCCTCCCCTTCCAATCCCATCCCCTTTACCACCCCTTCCTCCTTCCCACTCCTCCCACTCCCATCCTCCTCCCCCATGGTCAGTTTTACCTACCCTAAACATGATTCCATTGAACTCATTAAGCATGCAAATGATCAGACCTGCCTTTTCCCTTCCTTCCCCCTCCTTCCCCTCCCCCTCCTTCCCATCTCCTCCCTTCCTCCCTTCCATTCTTCCTTCTTCCTTCTCCCCTGCCCTCTCCAGCCCTCCCTTCCTCTTCTCCTTCTCCCCCCATGGTCAGTTTCACCTATCCTAAGCATGACTGCAGAGGAGTAAATCCCATTGAACTCAATAAGCATACAAATAGTCAACCTACCCTCCTCCTCCTCCTCCTTCTCCCCTTCCCACCTCCTCTCCTCCCCCTCCTCCCCTCTGCCATTCTTCCTTCCCTAACCCTGCCCTTCCTCCTCCTCTCCCTCTCCCATGGTCAGTTTCACATACTCTAAGCATGATTGCAAGAGGAACATCCCATTGAATCAATAAGTATGCAAATGATCAATCCATTCTCAGCAAACTTGCACAAGATCTCATTTCTTACCTCCCGAATTAAAAAGCAGAGAAATTCACTAATAGGCCAAAAAAACCTTGTGGTTTAAGAACGTACCTTTAGCCAGCAGATATTTCTATCAAACTTTAAAATGCAGGGAAATTCAGCAGCTACAGTGACTGTACCGGGGAGCAGTAGACCTGACCTCCTCTCTGAGATATTGTACTGCCCTACAAATTTGTAAAAATGCAAACACAATTTGGGTTGGTCTTTTACAGTTCAATCTGTATTTATGAATTTATTTCATTTCATTTTTAAACCGCCCATAGCTAGTAGCTCTCTGGGTGGTGTACAAAACAGAGTTAAAATACCATGTCACAATAAAATCCAATTCAAATAACAGGAAAATTTAAAACATTAAGATGAACTATTAACATTAAACATTAAAACATTAAAATGCCTGGGAGTATAGCCAGGTCTTAACCTGGCGCCTAAAAGAAAATACCGTAGGCGCCAGGCGTATTTCCTCTGGTAAGCTGTTCCACAATTCAGGGGCCACCACAGAAAAGGCCCTAGATCTAGTAGTAATCCTCCGGGCATCTTGATGAGTTGGTCCCGGAGGAGGGCCTTAGATACTGAATGAAGTGGACGGGTAGGTTCATAGCAGGAGAGGCGTTCCACAAGGTACTGCGGTCCCACACCGTGTAAGGCTTTATAGGTCAAAACCAGCACCTTGAATCTGGCTCGGAAACAAATAGGGAGCCAGTGCAAATGGGCCAGGACAGGTGTTATATGCGCGGACCGATTGATCCTTGTCAACAGCCTGGCTGCCGCGTTTTGCACTAGCTGTAGTTTCCAAACTGTCTTCAAGGGCAGCCCTACGTAGAGCGCATTACAGTAATCCAGTCTAGAGGTTACCAGAGCGTGAACAACTGAGGCGAAATCGTCGCTGTCCAGATAGGGGCGTAGTTGGGCGACTAAGCGAAGATGGTAAAACGCATTCCATGCCACCGAGGCCACTTGAGCCTCCAGTGACAAGGAAGGGTCAAAAAGGACACCCAAACTACGAACCTGTTCCTTCAAGGGGAGTGTAACCCCATCTAGAACAGGACGAACATCCACCATCTGGGCAGAGAAAGAGTTCACCAACAGTGTCTCGGTCTTGTCTGGATTGAGTTTCAGTTTATTAGCTCTCATCCAGTCCATTATCGCTGTCAGGCAACGGTTTAGCACATCGACAGCCTCACCTGAAGAAGGTGAAAAGGAGAAGTAGAGCTGCGTGTCATCAGCGTACTGATGGCAGCGCACTCCAAAACTCCTGATGACCGCACCCAGAGGCTGCATGTAGATGTTAAAAAGCATGGGGGACAGAACCGATCCCTGAGGGACTCCACAATGGAGAGTCCAGGGTATCGAGCAATGTTCCCCAAGCACTACCTTCTGGCGATGATCCGCTAAGTAGGAGCAGAGCCACTGCCAAGCAGTACCCCCAACTCCCAGCTCCGCGAGCCTCCCCAGAAGGATACCATGGTCGATGGTATCAAACGCCGCTGAGAGATCAAGGAGAATCAACAGGGTCACACTCCCCCTGTCCCTCTCCCAACAGAGGTCATCATACAGGGCGACCAAGGCTGTTTCAGTGCCAAAACCAGACCTAAAACCGGATTGAAACGGATCCAGATAATCGGTTTCATCCAAAAGCGCCTGGAGCTGGGTGGCAACGACCCGCTCCAAAACCTTGCCTAAAAAAGGGACATTTGCCACTGGTCTATAGTTGTTCAAAACATCTGGGTCCAAATAAGGTTTCTTTAAAAGAGGTCTCACTACTGCCTCCTTGAGACTGCCAGGGACTACTCCCTCTCTCAAGGAAGCATTTATCACCTCTTTGGCCCAGCCAGTGGTTACAGCCCTGCCAGCCTTCACCAGCCAAGATGGGCAAGGATCAAGGGCAGACATAGCCGCCCGCACCATTCCAAGCACCTTGTCCACTTCCTCGAGCTGCACCAACTGAAACTCATCCAATAATAAAGGACAAGGCCGCACTCTGGACACTTCAATGGATTCAACTGTCATAACATCAGAGTCCAAGTCCCGACGGATGCATTCAATCTTGTCCTGGAAGTGCTCCGCAAATTCGTTGCAGCGGGCTTCCGATGTTTCCTTAGTATCAGGAGGGCCAGAATGTAAAAGCCCTCGTACCACCTTAAATAGCTCCGCTGGGCGGCAAAGAGATGATCTAATAGTGGCAGAAAAATAAGACTTTTTCGCCGCCCTATTCTCTGTAGAAACAATAGTAACACAGGAAAGAAGCAAAGTAAGAACAACATCAACAAACATACAAAAAAAATACAAAAAGTCCTGATTGCAGGTGTTGCCACCACTCACCATATGCTGAGGCACGTTGCCAATTTCTTCCAAGCTACACAGCAAGTGGATTGGACTGAAAGACCAACCCAAATTGTGTTTGGGTTTTTACAAATTTGTAGGGCAGTACAATATCTCAGAGAGGAGGTCAGGTCTCCTGCTCCCCTGGTGCATTCACTACAGCTGCCTAGTTTCCCTGCTTTTTCAAATTTGATAGAAATATCTGCTGGCTAAAGGTACGTTCTTAAACTGCAAGGGGTTTTTTGGCCTGTTAGTGAATACACACATTTTTGCATGCAATTTTGCCTAATGTACACATTTTTGTAAGGCATATTTTCTCTAGTATTATGCATTTTTGTTTGTCATTTTCACTAACATTAATTTCAATGCGCACTTTATTCTGGTATATGTATTTTTGTACACATTACGTAGCTGGAGAACTGCATTGCAAACATAGGAAGTGCAAATTTCAAAAGATTACCATGATTCGGTTCATCTATTGTTTTGGAAGACGCAAATGAGATAGATTTGCCTTTAAATGTGAGCTGAATTAGATTTCTCCCACATTTGTACCCATCAGCTTTTTCTTTTTTCAACTGGAGGTGCTGGGGATTGAAGCTGGAACCTTCTGCACGCAAACGAGATGCTCTGCTATTGAGCTGTGGTCTTACCCTTCCTGGTACAGCTGGGATTTGAGTGTGGGTCCCCCCCAAAAAAACCTATTTTGGCACACGAACCACAAAGCCACACTGGCTCTTTTTCTAAAAAAAAGTCACTTTCAAAATATTGCTGAAGGCTCTGTGCTCTGTCGGGCTAATCTCCAACAGGTCCCCCCTACCCTAAAACCCACTTGGCATCAGTAACCAAACTGCATCATGTACCTTCAAGACCATCTTCTGGGCTATATCGTTTATGGCAGGGATGATGAGGAGCCTTTTTCGGCCTGAGAGCTCATTCCTTCTTGGCCAACCTTCTGAGGGCTGTATGCCAGTGGTAGGTTTGGTAAAAGGCATGTGGATGTGGCAGCACCCCATCCTGTCCGTCATGTGCATGCTCACATGTACATCTCGCAGTCGCATCACACACAGAGAGAGAGAGAGAGATGGTCCAAGACATTTTTGCTGAGGTGAAGGACAAAATGACACACATACACACATATTGTTCTAAGAACTGAAACCATCCGAACCGGTACTTGAATCTTACTTCAGCTCTGGTGACCTAACAGCATCTTCCACCGCATCTGTGGGCAGTAGGCTATCTTAACGGCTACAGCAGTAAACCCAGTTCTGTTCTCCATCACCTCATCGCTGTTTCATGCCTTCCCAACTTCGGCTGCCTGAGATGGCTGCATCACTCTGCCTGATGCCGGGGCTGGCCCTGCATACAGACCATGCATTCAACACCCAGGCCCCATACTATGATATCACTTAAAACAGTCATGGCTTCTCCCAAAGAATCCTGGGAACTATCGTTCTTTAAGGGTACTGAGAGTTGTTAGGAGGCCCCTATTCCTCTCATAGAGCTACAATTCTCAGAGTTCCCTGGGGAAAGGGGTTGATTTTAAACCTCTCTGCATTATAGTTCTGTGAAGGGAATCAGGGTCTCATAAGAAGCCTCAGTGGCCATAAACTACAGTTCCCAGGATTCTTGGGGAGGAAGCCCAGACTGTTACAGTAGTATTGTAGTGCTTTAAACATAAGTTGTGGATGTGGTCACAGAGTCCCGTCTTTGTCATTACGCAACAGCTCGGTTTCGTTTTTTGGTTCCAAACCCTTGCTTTTGAGTTTTCAAGCTCCCTTAAGCTTTATGCTTTAATCCCACACTTAAGGATATATAATTTTTTTGTTTTCCTTTTCTTGGCCATCAAGTTCAAGAGCTCAACCCGCTGGTAGCTGCAATCCATCCCAGCCTAATCCTTGGGCCGTAGCACAGTGTGGTGGAAAGGAGGAAGAGCGAAACTGAAATGCCGGTGCATCGCCATCACTCACACAAACCAAACCAAAGGAACGTTGGCAACAGGAACAAACAGGCTCGCTTGGTTAGCTCGTCGCCGGGCTATGCCTCGCCATTTCTAGAAAAGTACATAGTATGGTTTAGCAAAGAGACATTTATCATGGTGTGCCAAAGATCAGCTCTCAGCCACAATCTTCAAGTACATTCCAGGGAATCGGAAAATGTAGCCATTTATCATAAGGCCAGCTTCATTCTCTACTGCCTGCGGGCCTGCTGATAACCGTAAAGAGAAGGCTGGCTGAGCTCAACCAAATTTAGTCTGTTTAATCTCTACAAGTGGAATCTGCCCAAAATAAATTTCAGCTCAAAGTCTGAGATCGTAGGAGGAGATCAGGAGGTTTCACAGGAGAGATGGCAGCTATATGGCAGTTCCCTAAGGTAAAACGACCATCCCAGGATCCTCTGCAACACTCAGGAATTGTATGATAGGAACTTACAGATTCCTCAGCAGATGAGTCAATGAGATAAGCTTGGAAACTACTGAGGTACGGGTTAGTGAGATCTTGTAATGCGAAAGGCTTGGAGCACTGAAGGGGAAAATGCTATATAAATTAGTATTTTTAAGTCATCAGGCTTTTTGGCTCAGCCCTGGATGAAATTAAACCCTCGTTTCCTTGCCTGAATACACATCCTTCCCATTTGGTTCTTTTTCATTCATTTGTAAAATTTATCACATTAAAAATGATTCCCTTCTACTTTCCGCAATGCACACGCCATTG
Source organism: Rhineura floridana (assembly GCF_030035675.1). NCBI lineage: Eukaryota > Metazoa > Chordata > Lepidosauria > Squamata > Rhineuridae > Rhineura > Rhineura floridana. Next base: position 15,450,141 of record NC_084498.1, on the reverse strand, counting down.
AGAACACATGGGTCAAATAGATTATTTTGATTACTTAACAAATGAGATTTTACACACACACACACTCACACTCAATGTCATTATATAGAAAAAATATTTATGAGAGTCCTTACCCTCTAGCCTGGAGAAGATTTAAAGGGAGATATGATCGATGTATTCAAATTTCCAAAAGGCTGTGGTACAGAAGATGGATAACACTTGTTTTCTTTTGCTTCAGAGAGCAGAACTGGAACCAATGGTGTGGAAATTCCTGGGAAGATTTTGGCTAGACATTAGAAGAAACTTCCTAACATTATGAACTGTTTCGCAGAACAGAACCAATCTGCTGGAGATGTTTAAACAAAGACCGGGCACTTTCAGGGATGCTGTTGTTATTAGGACTGTGCACTGGATCCTGAACCAAATTGGGCTGATTCGGGTCAACTTGGGAATCGGCTAGATCAGGTTGAGGCAGCTTTGGATTGCCCCAGGGTGGATCCGGTCCACCCAGAACAACCCAGGGCTGTCACAAGTGGCGTGGTGATTGAGCACTGAGAAGAAAGCAGCCTTCTTTCCCCCCTCCCAACCACATGTTTAATTAAACCCACCCACCCCCATTCGGTTCAAGGCCTGGATCCGGGTGGTGTCAGCCCCGGATTGTTCCAGGTCCATCTGGGGCTTCTCTGAAGCACTGGATCAAGCTTCGAATCAGATTGCAGGGTGAGCGTGTATAGCCCTGGTTGTTACATCCTGCATTGCAGACCCTTGATTGAGCTGGGGGGTTGGAATGGATGACCTCCAAGAACCCTTCCGACTCCAATATGCTATGATATTTGTCTAGGGACAAAAACCAGTGGGTGGGAGGGAAACACTGCCATATCTGGTGAGAACTGAACTCACAACTCAGGTACTAGAATGCTGTTTGCTCTTGTTTTTCCATCTCTCACACATACCGTTCCAGGCATGGGCTACCCTGGGTGTGGGGAACCTTTGGCCGTCCAGATGTTGCTGAACCACAACTCCCATCCTCCCTAGCCACTGGCCATGCTCGCTGAGACTGACAGGAGTGGCAGTCCAGAAATACCTGGAGGGTCAAAGGTTCCCCACACCTGAGCTACCCTTTTGTCCTATTACATTTTTAAAAATGATTTTCTGGCAGGAAAAGATGGTCTCTCTCTCTCTAAAGAACCCTTACTCATTCCACCTGTCACAGCTTGAGCCCTTCACCAGGGTGTGTCCCCCTCCTATTTTAGGTTGACAGGGGGCAAATGAGCCACTGCTACTCTTTCCCCAAGCAAAAATACCTGGGAACAAGACAGGGCTGTACTTGCTTACATCCCCTTTCTGCTCTTCCCAAGAGATAGGCTACTTGGGTACAAGGACTTGTCTATAATTTAGGCCCTGTACGGGGAACTTTTGGCCCACCACCTATTGCTGAACTACAACGCCCATCAGCCACAGCAAGCACGGACAATGGCCAGGGATGATGGGATTTGTCATTCAGCAGCATCTGGCAGGCCGAAGGTTCCCTCACACGTGCTTTAGGCTGCATCCAGTGTTCTCTGTCTGCTAGTGCATGGGCGCTTTTTCATGTTGCACAACAGAGGGACTGCACAGTCTACTGCCTACAAAGTTACCAGCAACCTCCTTATTCATTCCCTTGCGCAGCGCCGTTCTGCTGGTGCAAAACATTTTATCAATGGAACAAGTGTACCACTAAGTGACTAACTTAAGTGCCACCATTGGATACATTCCTTTGCCTTTATACCTCCACGAAGCACCATGTACCTCAAAAACGCTGCTGTACATATGTTTGTACATACGTACAAAGCAAGTAACCCCATGCCTCTGCTTTACACCCTCTCCTGGCCGTTAACTACAACATGCTAATTCTCCTTGCTGTTTACAAAAGCCGTTACTGACCTCTAGTGTCCAATCTCTAAGTCCAAATAAATGTTGACGAACACCAGCAGCACAAGGCTGATCTGAGCACTTTGCAAAAACTCACAACTCTCAGGTGACCTTTCTACTCACCATGTGCTTTCTGCTGCCACAGAGCCCTTGAGCACTGCAAAGGGTCTGGATTGCCTTGCTGTCCTTGGGCACCTGGCGAAGCCCCGTCCCCGGGTAGAACCGCAGCTGAGATAGGTCCTTTATTCCAGATTAGTCCAGCCAGATGACTTTTGTTTCTGGCTCTACCAATCACTGGCTCTATCCCCAGCCAGCATGTCGACGCCAAAAGATTACCCTGATGGAATGCGGCCCTTGACAGAAAAAAAGTTCCTCCGCTCCTGCTTTACAGAGAGCGGAGGGTAGCTAGCAACAGCTATAGGTTGGTAACGCAACAGTGTGGAAAGTCCGCTTGGCATGCCGAAGGGTGCCAGGCTCCATCCTCAGGATCTGCAGGTCGGGTTGGGAGAGTTCCCCGTCTAAAATCCTGAAGAGCTGCTGCCTGTCAGTGTGGACAATGGCGTGCTAGAAGGATGAAGGGTCCGACTTGGTATGAAGCAGCTTCCTGTGGTGGTATGGGAAAGGGCTGTAGCTTAGTGGTACTTGCATGCAGAAGGTTCCAGGGTTAATCTCCGGGTAGAGATAGGAGAGTCTGTCAGTGTGGACAATGGTGTGCTAGAAGGATCAATGGTCTGGCTCAGTAAAAGGCAGCTTCTGACGTTCCTATGAGTGGCCCAGAGATGTGAAAGCAAAGCCGTGTTTTCACAAAGGTGCCTTCTTTGCAATAATCATAATGTATTTAGAAAAAAAAAAAGACTGATAAAAATCAAATCATGGCTGGAGCGATTTATGCTCCCTCCCCTCTGCATTTCCACTTCCATCTCACCTTGCTGTGAATACCAAAACTGATTAAAGCATCTATAATCGTCAAGCGTCCAGAGACCCTGGAAAGTCTTGGGGCAAGTGGGTGTGCAGGCAGAGAAGTCTCGTGCCATCCCCATAGCCAGAAACAGCCTCACACTTTCAATATTTATAAACAGCTGGCTTTCCGACATACTGGAGAACAAGCCAAGCCTCCTCTCCCCTCCCCACTACTGCACGGAGTTTAAAGATAAGTCGCTATTTGAACAGACGGAAACACAGCTGCTTTCAAGGGCAAGATGGTCGTCGACTCAAAAAGAAAAGTGGCTTTGTGGTGCCCATAAATCAACAGGAATGCAAAATCGTGACAGGGGTTTTGAAATGCCTGTGTTGCTCATGGGCAGGGCACTGACCATTCGAAGTTGCCTAATAATCTCATTGCCCCTCTTAATAACAACATTGCTCGGTGTATATTTCTTAGCCCAACTGGACCCAATTCAAGGTGTTTACCATTGAATATAAAGCCTTAAATAGCTTAGGACCCAAGTACCTGAAATAGCGCTGTCCCCTATGTTGACCCCACCTGGATCCTGTGATTGGCAAGCGGGGCCTTGTTGGTGGTGCTGCCCCTGGGGGCTGCCTAGCTGGTGCTAACCCATGACAGGGCCTTTTCAGGATGGTTTCGTATTTGCGGAATGCCCTCCCCAGTGAGATGCATCTGTCTCCATCATTATTGCCTTTCAGGAGCAATTTGAAAACATTCCTGTTCACCCAGGCATTTGACAGCTGAAGGACAATGTTTGTAACTATTTTTTGGAATGGTCTGTCACTGCTTAAAGAATGTTTTTTTAAAAAATGTTTTTATTAACGTGATTGCCGCCCTGGGCTCCCTTGGAAGGAAGGGTAAGATATATAGCGAATAAACAATAATAATTATATATACACACAGTGCCATCAACATAGGTAATGCTTTACATCATGGGTTGCTCACCTTTGCGGGCCAACACCAGCAAGGCCATGCTAAGACATGCTGAGGCCCTACGTTATGTGAAGTTTAAGAGGCCCCAGAATATTGTCAAAAGTGTGTATTATTCTAATAGAAACTACCATGAAAATAGAAATAATAAAGTGGGCTGAGGCTCTGCAGTCTGCACTGGACCTGAACCAGACCTCACCTGCCAATGCTGTGTGACAGTTTATGGACACATTGCCTGATATGAACGTAAGGAGAGCCCTGCTTGATCAGGCCAATGACCCATATAGTCCAGCATCCTATTCTCACACTGATGAGATGCCCTAAAGGGAAACCCCAAGCAGGACCTGAGTGCAAGAGCACTCTCCTCTCCTGTGGTTTCTAGCAACTGGTAGTCAGAAGTATACTGTCTCCGACTGTGCAGGCAGAGCATAGCCGTCATGGCTAGTAGCCATTGATACCTTTATCCACCATGAATCTGTCGAATCCTCTTTTAAAGCCATCCAAGCTGGTGGCCATTACTGCCTCTTGTGGGAGTGAATTCCATAGTTTAACTATCTGCTGTGTGAAGACTTTCTTTTGTCTGGCCTGAATCTTCCAACATTCAGCTTCGTTGGATGTCCACGAATTCTCCATGCCATGCATCATTTTATGCACTTCTATCACATCACCTCTTATTTGCCTTTTCTCTAAACTAAAAAGCCCCAAATGCTGCAACCTTTCCTCGTAATGAAATTTTGATAGTTATTTCTGCACACATTTATAAAAACAGTATGGCACAATTGGGTAGCCATTAAGTATATTTTTGTCACATCTGAGTGTTTATTTTAGAGTCTGTTTTCCCCATTTCTTTTATTGTTTGAACCAGTTTATGCAAAACTTGAAACTTGTATTTAGAGGTCCTCATAATTGGAGGCACTTAATGGGCATAGATCCAGCACCAGCCACTGGGCACATCTGGGATTTTAAGAAATTGGTGCCAGCGACAAAATGGCTGCTGGGAAACTGTGGCATAACAGAAAATGGCAGCCACATCTAAAAGAGCAGAAAACAAAACAGGATCACAAAATGGTGTGGGCAAGACCCTCGTCAGTACCCCCCACCCTCCAAATCAATGATGAAAAAGGCACTTACATCAGCCATTGCTGTGCTCGCTCCGAGAGAGAAGCTTTTTCCATCTCTCCTCAGAACAGAAACGAGGGGGGTGTCTTGGCATCCAATGAAATGTTCAAGGGGGAGAATGTTTAATCTTTTTTTTTTCATTAATTTTTATTCAAATTTTTAAAAACAAAAAACAAAACAAAACAAAAATTATTAAACAATAAAATAAAATGTTGACTTCTGATTTATCGCAGATCAGCTATAAGTCTACAATATATAACAATCCTGTCTCCTAAATTATGTTATAAAATCACTTTCCTCCAGTAGCTATCTTAACTATTCATCAAATCTCATAAACATTACTTTATTCTTCCCACAAAAAGTCAAAGAGAGATTTCAATTCCTTGAAAGATATATCTTTCAATTTTTCTCCAGATAAACATGTCAACCAATCCATCTCATTCAAATCCACTAGGCCCAATAATTTCAATAGCCATTTTACCATTATCAATATTAATTCCATCTTCCATCTTCAATAATCCTGTTAAGTCCAATAATTTCAGTAACCATGGGAGAATGTTTAATCTAAGAGAGGTTGAGAGGTGGACTCTGGGTTTGAATCCTCTTTGCAAGCAGAACACCAGCAGAGCGGGGAGAAAGGTTCAGTCCCAGCCAAAGTCTGAGAGAATAGAGATGTCCATCTCTTTTTAGAGCTATGCTTGAATGTACATTGCTTTCTTCTCATTCAATATGTGTAAGTGACCCTTTCGTATATTTTGAATGTTTTCTCATTTTCTTCAACTTAAAATGTTTAAAAAACCATCACGCACGCACACGGTCTGAAGTGGTATGCTACATTCTACCATCTCAGAATTCTACCACATGCTTTGGGTTGAAATGTACACCAAATATGTTTTAAAAATACACACATGCAATGCCCAACATCTTCAATAACGAAAGGAAAGCTTTATTACACAATCTTTCACCAAGGGAAGTTGTTTCAAAAAAATCATTCCAACGTAAAATATTCTGCAAAAATATCATCCTTCTTGCCAAAAAGCCCTCGGACTTGTTGGAATTCCAGCGGGATGTCTTTAGCTTCCTTTTTTATATCCCTATCAAAGATCTGGTGTGGTGGGGAGGGGGGGAGAGAATGAAAATGAATGTCAGTTTTATGCAGTTTGGTTCACCTATATTGTGGCTGCCGTTCCCTCCCTACACTCTCTCTTCCTCTCTCTCTTTATCTGGCTTTAATGTGTCCTTGAACTCTGACAACTCTTTGCTTGTCTAGATGGAGGATATGGAGAGGGGCGTGTTTATAGAATCTAGCCTACTGTACAAAGGTAAAATTTACATTCATTACTCCATCCACTTTTTTCCCTCTGGCTCCGCTCACCACTGGCACGTGGCCCTTGGAAGATTGCCCATATGGGAATGCGGCCCTCGGACTGAGAAGGTACCCCACCCCTGAAGTAAATAAATAAAACTTTGCTTCCCCTATTCCTAGTGATTCCACAAACAAAAATGCTAGACATGTGAATATTTTTTTTTGGGGGGGGGGGGGCTTAGACACACTGCTCTGCAATCACCTCTATTCACACATGGAACATTGTTTACCTCATAGGCAGTCAGCTCCAGGACTTCCGATAAGTCATCCTCCATCTCGGACAGTGGCGTGTTGATTGCGGCAGCGGCCTTGGCCACATCTGGGTGGTAATGGCTCTGCAGGGTCTGAGGCACCGAGAAGAACGGAACAAGCTGTCAGCTTAAGTCATGGCCACACTAAGAAGGCCCTGCCAAATTCCTGATGTCAGACAGTAGCTAAGAGTGCAAGCTGTGAAAGACCCCAGTTCAAAACTTAATTTCACCACAAACTCACACGGTGGTCTTAAGGAAGCCACTGTTTCCTCAGCCTCCACCTTCCCCACCTGCAAAATGGGTGTAACACTACAGGCCTACTTTACGGGGCTGTTGCAAGAATTCCCAAGATAATGTTTGTGACGTGCTTCAAAGGCCCTCTACAACTGCTAAGTATTATCATCATCATCAATTTTGTTTTGCAAATGACCACTGTTAATAACATAATTATCACCATCTCTGAATTCCTTTCCTCCTGACCTCATTCCCCTAAAGCATGTGTGATAATTTATTTTTTAACTATTTCTACAGCTAGTTTAATATTGTAAGCCACTTTACAAAGGCTTTTATTCCTCCTGAAAATGGTCTGTAAGTTAATTAATTTCTGTACTTGTCTCACATGCAAGCACACACTCGTGCAGCCCAGGATAACACTTCATTAATCTGATGAAGTGGACTCTAAGTCCAGGAAAGTGTGTGCTGTAATAAACTGGTTAGTCTTTAAGGTGCCACAAGACTCACTGTACTTTCTGCTGCAACAGAATTCCTTCTGGGAATTATTAAATTAAAATGCGCTTAACGGTGTGACTTGACGCTACAGACCAAGTGCATGTGACGATCATAGGCGGCCAGGGTTGCCAACTGACCACAAAATGGAAAACACAACACAAAAATCCTGACCGGGTCTGGTCTTGTACCGAGAACAGCAGCTTAATTCTCAAAAATGTCTGCAGGGGACACTTTTTTTTTTATCAGCAACCGCTAATATCTACAGCTCTAGCTGCTGCTAAAGGCAGCGCTGCAGGCCTGTGAAGAAGCTGGCAACAATGCACGCCACATGAGGATTTCTCAGAGTCTGATGCACTTATTTCGTTTGATCGTAACTGTATGTTTTGAAGCTTAATTTCATTTTATGACTCTTCTGTCCTCTCTAACAGCCGGCGCAGAACAGTGGTGTCTAAATCCCAAATTAACAGCAACAGCAAAGACAATGAGCTTTTAAATCACCATGGTGTAGCTCCCAGTCTCCTGACACCAGCCTGCAGGAAGACATGGAAACGACACCGTTTCCAGACCCCAACGAGATGCATGCCATGTAGAAAGGGGAGGAGTCAGAGAAGGAGTGGAGAACCTCAGAGCCAGGGGCAGGATGCATCCCTCCAGACCTCTCTGCTTGGCCCTCGGAACCAAATAGGCCTCTCTGTTGGCCCTCCTTAAGCCACACCCCCTCTCCCCTAGCCAGGCCCCTTACTGGCCCCACTTCACACCCTGGGTATTTTTGTCTGCCTGGAACGCGTCCGTGAATTCTGATCATGCCTCTCGTTTTTCTGGCTGGAGGAGAAAGGGCTGTGTGACTGTATGCAGAAACTAGCCTGCTGCACAAAGGTAAACTTTACATTTGTGGCCCTGCCCACCACTGGAATGCGGCCCTTGGAAAGTTGCCCAAAAGGGAACTTGGACCTCCCCCACCTCTGTGTCAAAGAGATACTTCCTCCCCCCGCTCCGCCGCCATTTGCAACTGTCCGTGCCTCCCTAGGAAAGCCTTAGCTCTTTTCTACAACTTAAAATTCTGGACTGTTCCACTTCTGAGAGCAGGTATCGAGTCATTTTTATGAATGCTGCCCAATGTAAAGAGCTCTCTGCATGCAGAGCACATCAGGGACAGGACTACGTTAACAAATCCTCCCTGATGAGCGTGCTTTCTAGCTGCAGGTTTTTTTAAAAAAAATGTTAACAGGGAAAGCATACGAAAATGCAGGCCCACACCACACTCTGAAGTGCTACACACAATCCCGAATTCTGCTATTCCTTTCTACGCCATTTTTAGAACAGCACTTAAGATTCCTGCACATACTTGTATCTCCCAGAGGGAGCTCTCCAAAGCTCTGCTTTTCGAAGGCTCTTCTTCGCCCATCAAGTAGGGATCTTCTGACATTTCTGTAAGAAGACAGTGAAATGAAATGTTATGAGCAAAAATGTGGCAGGAGCCATCCCCAGGATACCTGGAACATTGCAAGAGCAATCAAAACAGAGAGATCACAAACCTTCCCTGCCCCAAACTCGTATTTCTGAGTAACCATAATTACACCCTGGTTGCTGGGAACTACCAGAGACTGAGCCTACAACCCTCAGCTCTGTATGTGGCTGCCCCTTGTGATGAGCCACCAGAACTGTAGCATCCTCCTGGGTGGTTAATTATTAACAGAATCAATAGAATGATGGCATCATACTGCTTTACATATATAGCGTAGAGAGGGCCTTAATCTCAGTGTTGTCATGGTAGTTTGCAAGGAGAATCAGACTACCAAGACAATTTGGCATGCATTTCATCTATGTCAGGGGTCACCAATGTGGCCCCCATGGGCACACTGGCAGTCTCTGAGGTCTTCCCCAAGACCTACTATGTAGCCTCTGAGGTCCCCCTGCAGGTGAGGGTGGTTATCTTTTTCTCCCATGAAAAGCACATCAAAAACAGAAGAGTCAACCAGCTCCAACAGGAGGAGTGGTGAATAAAATGTACGGAACTGGCACAAACAGGCAAGCTACCTGAGCTGAATCAAAGGAGAGAAGGTTAAGGAATGCTGATTTTGCTGAAAGATGGAACTGTTTTGTTGAATCATTGGAATGCAAGATACGGAAATGTAAGACTGGAAAGATACCTGTTTTTGTAAATATCAATCAATCAATGCTAAAAAAAGAGTATGTAGAGATGAAAGAGGAAGTTGGAAGAGTGACACTCTTTCCCACTTCCTCTTTGAGCTCTATGTGCTTTTCAAGGCTCAGAATAATTCTAATGGACCTGAATTTTATCCAGATCCCTTGGAAAGTGTGCATGAATGCTTTCTCTCTTTCTGGCTGGGAGGGCAGGCGCTGATGTTGGGGGAAAAGGGAGAGAAGTGACCAGAGGGGGAGATGCACCCAGCTAAAAAAAACCCACATGTGCCCATGGGGTCTATTTTATTTTAAAACATTTATATACGGCTTGATATTTCAAAAATCTCTAAGCAGTGCTCAAATGGGGTTCAGGAATCATGTGGATGTCCTGCAATTCTAGGCAGAGGCAAAGACACTGAGATAAAAGCCTGGGCCAACCTTTGAACCTCCAGAAGTGGCTCCAGAATGCACCTCCTTCCTCTCACCTGCAGGGCCTTCAGGCCTGTGGATAAGCACCTTGCAAGATGGATGCCTCCGAAAGAGGTTGCAGATGAAGGGGATGACTATCAGTAAGCCGTCTGGCGGTGCTGTGAGGGCCAGACGAGCAAGTCGCTTCGCAAAGGCTGCCACCAGGTACGCTGGCAAGTGCCTATCGTAAGACAGGGGAGAGGAAACGATGGCATGTCTCTCTTGGAAGCAACTCAAAAAGGGGGCACCATAACTGAAAAGACCCTCTGTCTTGTTTTCACTGAGTCAAGGCACTCAGAGAAGGGCCTCTGAAGATCTTAATACTCAGGCACTCAATTCCGCAAACGTGCAGATCTGATAATTTACATAATTTAAACAGGCTGCAGACTCCAACTTCCCTTGCTGCAGAATTTTTTTCTTCCCTCCCCCTGCCCCCTAAGCACAGCAGCTGTCTGCTAAATGCTTATTGTAATTTCTTTTTAATTCATGTTGCAGAAAACCAAACTTTTCAAAGCACTCCAGCACCTAAAAACAAGGTAAATCAAGTGAGGTTGGATTGTTTTTTTGCACATTTAAAACCCACTGAAAAGAAATCCTCAAAGCCATCTCATTTATTTCTCACTGCTGGAGAAAATGAGAAAGGGTTTCTGAGGGTTAGGCCAGGCTTTTCGAACAGTCAAAGGGGGAATGAGCCGTCAGCCTACTTGATCAAAGCCCAAGTGAAAGGGAGACAAAGAGGCTTGTGGCATTTTCATCAAACGTGTACTTACGAAGATGACAAAAATAAATCCAATGAACGGAAAAATCTGGCACGGTATCTCACGTGGAAGATGGATGGGTCTAGAAGACTGTAGAGCTTCTTGTAAAAATCCGGATATTCCCTAGGCAGAGAGACCAAAGGAGACAAACAGCCTTGCTGAACCCTTTTTCATGTCTGAATGATTACTGGCTCCAAAAATTGTGAAAACTCTCATTTAACACAGTGACTGCATTTGCACGTGTCACCAGACCATGGTTTAGTGTTACATGTGCAAGCAGTGACGAGACCGAGCAAAAGTGGCAATCTGTCCTGAGTGAGCCAAAGTGGCTCTTTGGATCGAAGCTAATCTCCTAAAAAAAAAAAAAAATCTCTACGCCTACCGGGCCATCTTCAAGGCTCTTGAGTTAATATACAATGTCTTGAACAAGTTAGGTCCATGATACCTTAAGGACCATTTGAGCCTTTATATTCCAGCTCAATCACTGAAATCATCTGGAGGAGCTCTGCTAGTGTTAGAGAGGCCCAACTGGCCTCCACTAAGAATGTGGGCATTCCGTGTTGCTGGTCCCATGCTGTGGAGCGCTCCTCCAGCAGAGATTAGGCAGGCATCCTCACTTTTGACTTCCAGGCATCTCTTAAAGACCTTTTTATGCTGACTGGCCTATGCAGCTGTTCAAACTTTCTCGAGTTTAATCATTTTAATGATTTGCATTGTTTTGTGTTTTATTTATTGTGCCTGTATGTATTGCTGTGCACCACCTTGGTATTGGCCCCTTCAGAGGACTCGGAAGAAGAGGAAGCGGCAGAGTTGGCAGACCCAGGAGAAGGAACTAGTGGAACCCCTGAGGACACAACTCTGGCTCTTCCCCAGCTGGAGAATGTCCAGGACCTGGCTGAAGCCCCTCAATCGGATTCTGGGCATGAACAGGAGGCTCCCCTACCCCCTGCAGAAAGGAGATGCCAGCGAGCAGCACAGCAACGAAGGAAGAGGTCAGGTCATTTAAGAACAAGCAGCTCTGAGCAGCTGGGAGACTAATCACGGGCATCTGGCTTAGGGAGTCTGTTAGAAAAGGCAGTTCGTGGCTGCAGCAGACTGCTGACTACAACGTCGGCTGTGACCCCTCGCTGTTACTAGCCTCTAGACCTTCGGACTTGACCCCTGGCTTTCTGAACTCTGCTTCCCTACCTGGATGACGCTCTTGGACACTGCTACTGGTTAGTTTGTCAAGCCTTTCTTCTGCCAGCCGGCCTTCATTATCTGCCTGGCCTTTACTGATTTATTGCCAGCTAACTGCCGGCTGCTTCGTTGCTGCCCAGCCCCCAGCCCTGAAGCTGACAGTATTTTATATGAGCTGGTGGTATATACACATTTTTATAAATAAATCATAAATAAATGGGAGTCTATTTGGCATCAATAATAGATTAGTCAAGTGCTGTTATGTTACAACCATAGGATTCTGCTATGGTCTCGGTGTTCTATTCACCAAGCACAGGAGAGTTAACACACACAGACAACACTCACACACAAATTTAAATTGATACCACAGACTTAAGAGTCATCTTGTCAGGACCAAAGCTAACGCAGGGCCGAGTTTCAATTTTTACAAGGCATCATCACCGAAGAGTGTCTTTTGACCTGCAATCCTTACATGGTTACTCGGTCTTAGGGCTGGGCTCACACACATGCACATTTATCACACAGGAACCACAACACGAAGCATTGACCGACACGTGTGGCTAAGAGTGAGCCATCCCCAGGGCTGGCATCACAGACTGGAACTGTTGGGCAACTGCTGAGCCCATGCTCCAGCAAGGGGCCCACTGCAAATTCCTGGAGCAGCAACGGGGAACTGTTTCCCAGCCTGAAGGCTGCAATCTCTTCTGGGCAACACTCCAAGAACCACAGGCCAGTGGTGGGCAGGGCGAGAGGTGAACGTGGGCAGATCAATGAATGTAAATTTTACTTTTGTACAACACGCTAATTTCTACACATACACTCTCTATATCCTCCATCTGGACCTGGAGGATGGGGAAGGATGTGTGTGTGTAAACCTCTTACATTGCCCACTGTATATTAAGAGTTACATGTGTTTCTCCCACTGTTGGCATGTGGCCCCTGGAAGATTCCCCATGAGACAATGTGGCCCTTAGGCTGAAAAGGTTTCCCCATCCCTGTTTTAAGCCAAATCTGCATAAAAAGGGGGGGAAAGATATTGTAACGGCAAAAATCCCACTGCCTGTTGGCCTCAGGTGATGTCTGTGTGTCAGAAGAGGAGCCATTTTAGAAGGACCATCGCTCCCTCTTCATCACCTTCCAAATGCTCCTACTGCAGGAAAGGCAAGGAGAGAGGGGGGACATGCTTTTGAACACCACCTCAACCCCACTGTGAAAAGCTCCCTGAATGTCATTGAACTAGCAAGAGCGGTCTGTGCCAGGAGCGAGGAACCTGCGGCCCTCGAGATGTCGCTGAACTACAACTCTCATAATCCTTGGCCATTGGCCATGCTTGATGGTGCTGATGGGAGTTGTAGTTCAGCAAACATCTGGCAGTCCACAGGTTCCCCACACCTGGTCTATGCACTCATCCTAAACTCCTAATTAGAGATATGTGAATTGTAAAAGCTAAACCATTTGGAAGCAGGATCCAAGCACATTTTGTTCTTAATTGGGATCTGATGGTATGATGAGCCCCTAGCCTATTGTGGCGTTCACCTTTTAGTAGGGTGGGGTAAGATTCGTCCTTTTTATAATATGACAGGATGAACACTTTCAGTAAATCATGTTGTTTTATTCATTTTGATGTTTGTTTTGAACTTTTATAGTTGTATGGTGGTTACATTTTATGTAGTAGGTGACAAATAAATGCAGTAATAGTACCAACAGTTAAAACATACAATTGGCAAGTTTCAGACGGCTCAAATTTCAGGGAGCAGGAGGAACTTACAGATTGTGATGCAGAATCAGGACGAACAATCCATTTAAAGCGAGAAGGCTGATTGCTCCACCTGAGAGAAGAATTGATTTGTTTACTTAAAAGCACTTCTAAACAGCTTAATATTTAACAAAACTCTCTAGGCAGTATACAAAAACAAAACAGTACAATAAAGAAGAGACAGACCAAAACAACATGATTATAAAAACAGAACTTCAGTACTAACAAGGTCCAACCATTTGGGCAAAAACATGCATCTCAGCAAGACATCCTAAGCAACTGAAGGATGATGCTTCATATTGAGCAGAGGCAAGGGCATTCCAGAGTGCAGGAGCAATGTGGAATATGCCTGGTTTTGGGGATCACCACCCGGCGATATTTTCCAGGGTGTGGTGCCATCAGTAAAATTTCCCGACATGATATAAGCATTCCTACGGATCTATACAGCATTAGAGTGCTAGACACGTAAAGGCTGGACTACCAAAGATTCAGGATGCAGAACAGACAAGAAAACAGCAATGGTTATCAAAGGCACTAAAAGCACAATCTTGCACATACAGTAATATCTCAGTTAACAAAGTAAATGTGTTCCTGGACGTTACTTCTTTAACAGAAACGTTGGTACCAGAGGTAGGAATAACATGGAAAGAGTAGGGATAGGTTCCTACACTTGCTCATAGATGGTGGAGGCAGCTTCAACAGGGGCTTTAAAGGGCGCCTACCCAGCACCCCCTCCCCCTCTGAAACGTATTGGATCCTTCCCACCCCAGCCCTGGGAGAAAGCAAGAGATCTCTCTAATGCAAAGCAAACACACGGGCTTATCAGTTTCCCCTCAACAAAGCAAAGGCACAGACCTGAAAGTTTATCCACAGCAAAGCAAAGACAAAGTTTATCCATAGCAAAGCAAAAACACAGGTTAGTTAGTTTCAGCTTAAAGCAAAGGCACACGCCTATCCCTTTGCTGATAGCAAAGCTGGTCAGTTTCACCTTTAAAAAAGCCTTGGTTCAAAGGCGCTTCATTCCTGGAGGATTTGTTAACTGAGGTATTGCTGTATTTATTTGGAAGTAAGGCCCCTAATATGTTCAATGGGGCTTATTCCCAAGTAAGTGTGCGTAGGGCTGCCCTCTTAAAAGTTCTCCAGACTAGTTATAAGCATGTTTAATTCCTGCAGGAGGAAAGGTTCTTTGGGAAGGAATGGGGGGAAATTTGATAAAATAATCTAACAGGATGTTTTGCAAAATGGCATTGCAGGGGTTTATAGGAACTGGGTTCTTAACTCATAAGCAGGACTGCATGCACGCATGGCCTTTGTACTAGCAAAACAAATCTTAAAATGCTGCTACCCATATTAGGTTATTCACATCGTCAGCAGCATATATTTGGTAAAGTGGCATAAATCCTGGTTCTGTCAGTTGTGTGTAAGTCCAGACCAAGGGCAGATTCAGGCAGTCAGACCTTTCTCTACCAAGTGACACAGTCCCTCCCAGCTATCACAGTCCCAGGCCCGAAAGTTAAAGCTATGCATTATTATTTAACAAATGTCCATTCCCACCTTCCCTCCTCCTCTTCAAGCTAACAACTACATTCTGAGACTTCCCAGGAGGATCCCTCCGCCTGTGCAGCTCTGAGACGGGCTCCCGTCTTGGATGAAACTTTTTCAGTTTTAAATCCAGTCAGAAGGGTCTTTTTTGACTGGGGATAATTTCTTCCGGATAAGGAAGAAACGTGAGATTTCCCACACAGCTTTGTTGTGATTGTTGGAGACTGGAATTCATCAGAATTGTCTGTGAAAGAAGGTCTTCCAGCAGCTCGGACGGAGCGAGGATTTCTAGCTAAGCTCAGCTGAATAAGTGACCCGTTTTTTTTTTCTTTAAAGAAAGACGGACTAACAGGCAAGCATTCTCCTGTCTACGCTTTATTACTTTCTTATCTATACAGCTAAAGAGATTTGTCAAAGGAACAGCAATTAAGAAAACCTGGGTGAGCCAAAAATTTCCTTCTCTTTTACTCACTGAACTAAGGGGGAAGAAAATAAAAATAGCCTATCTTTTTTTTATTGCAAAAAGCTGACATGGAAAATAGCATTATAAAGATTACAACGGATGAGGGGTTTCTGATTGGAAGAGAAAGGAAAAATCTTTTTGATTTATAAGACTTTTGTGTAATATATGTATGGGACTATTTTCTCTGATCTACTTTTTTTTGACGAATCTGCTCATTCCTTCTGCTACTAGTTATTTGGACGCTGTGAACCAAAGCTGTTTTTGCATTTCTGGGCATATAAGAGATAAAGGCTGTCTAGAGTGTGACGTCAGTTGGTTTGAAAGATTAACTACTTTGTAACTGGATAAAGAAATAAACTGCTCTTTGCTTGGGACATTGAAAATTGAAGGAGTTTTGTTCCTTTGGCTTTAAGAATGACAATTAAGAAGATCATGGATGTACAAGAAGGGACTTTATCTTTAGACATGTTTCAGAAAATAATGAATGGGATTAAGTCAATAAAACAAGAACTGAGAAATAATAGTCAAGCGTTGAGAATTGAATTTGACGAAATGAGACAGGAGCTGAAAGAAATTCAGGATTCTATGAGAAAGGAGAATAAAGATAGATCTGGAAAACCAAAAAAGGATGAAAGAGAAATTAAAGGCAAGGTTCAAACTATGGAGATTGGATTAAATATGGACATGGAAAAAGATTTGGATTTCCTGGCTGTGATGGATCCTGGAGATAAATATTACGGTTTGGAACTCAGCGCTGTCCCTTTTTCAATAATTTTTATTCAGATTTTCATAAAACATACAAGACGAAATCATAAAACATTCAAAGACAAAGAACAAAATCAAAAATAGTTAAACAAAAAAAAAACAAAAAACAAAAAAAAACAAAAATAAAAAATAAAGAGTAAAATATTGACTTCCCATTTGTCAAAGATCAAATCAGTTATAAGTCTATAATATATAACAATCCTGTCTCTTAAGTCATATTATAAAATCACTTTCCTCCAGTAGTTATCTTACTTAATCATCAAATCTCATAAACATTACTTTATTCTTTCCACAAAAAGTCAAAGAGAGGTTTCAATTCTTTAAGAAATATATCTATCAATTTTTTTTTCCAGATAAGCATATCGATTAATCCATCTCATTACTAATTATGATAATCTTATTGTCATAACCATAGTCAAAATAAACATTTCAATTAATCCATCACATCAGAATCTGTTAGGTTCAGTAATTTCAGTAGCCATTGTTCTATTATCCCTATTAGTTCCATTTTCCATCTTCCATCTTCAGTAGTCTTGTTAAGTCCAGTAATTTCAGTATCCAATCTTCCATTATCAGTATTCCATAATAATCTTGCTGTCAAAGCCATAGTCATATAGTAAGAGTCTGATGGGAATTACCTCTATCCCAAATATTTTCTTGCCATCCATTCTAAATAGGTTGCTGAAATACTGCTGTAAAATCATATCTCTGTTCTTTTTTTCAAAATACACTGGGTCATCTCTTGAAAGTTTTTCCATTGTCACATGGCTGCAGTTAATTCCATAGATTTTCTCTATAATGGGCTCCATCACATCATTCCAGTCCAGAAGATTATCCATGCCATTGATAACTTTATCTCTAGAATCTTCATTAATTTCTTCAGAGATAACATTGAGTTCCAAACAATAGATTTTATTTCTAAAGTCCATAGACTCCAAATCTTTTTCCTGTTCCACGTTTGTTCCAATCTCCGGGGTCTCCTCTCTCACAGGGACCCCTGTTCCAGTCTCCAGGGTCTCCTCTCTCACAGGGACCCCTGTTCCAGTCTCCAGGGTCCTAAAGTCCATAGACTCCAAATCTTTTTCCTGTTCCACGTTTGTTCCAATCTCCGGGGTCTCCTCTCTCACAGGGACCCCTTCCAGGGTCACCTCTCTCACAGGGACCCCTATATCTTTAATCTCCTGCGTCATTTTACTCAATTCAATTTTCAGCTCCTTACAACCCTGTCGCAGGTTTTGTTTCGTTATCTCAATCTCATCCATTATTTTCTGAAACATAGTTATTTCCAGATTCTCAGCCACTTTCTTAATTGCCATTTTAAAAGAAAAATATAGGAAAACCACTTCTTATTTCAGCAACAATTGGGTTAATACTCCAAACTTGATGACATCACAGTATAAACAAAGCAGACAGCCTTATCTCTCCATGCTTAAGTAAACAAAATGCAGTTCCCAGGATCGAAACAATTAATGGCGGTCGTCAGAAAACAGATTCGTCAAAATAAAATAGACCAAAAAGAGAGTAGTCTCAGACAATATAATATTCTTCAAAATAAAAATCTGGAATAGAAATCCCTCTTCTGTGTATATCTTTAGAATGCAAATCCAGGACAGCTTTTTGCAACAAAAACAGAGATAAGCTATTAATTAGTGAGTAGCAGAGAGAAGTTATGGCTCCCCAGTGAGATGTCAAAAACCGATCAATCTGGCAAATCTCTTTAAAACAGCAACAATTTAAGTCAAGTAAAAGAAAAATATAGAAAGAAGGGTGCTTGCCTGTTAGTGCGTTCTCTCTTAGAAGATAAGATGAACGTTCGCTTTATCAGATAGAGCTTGTTGTTGAAAATCCGTCCCACCTTCGTCGGCTGGACCTCGTCCCATAAATTAATGAGATCTGGTCGTCCCAACAAAAATAGGCTTTGAGGTTAATCTCTTCGTTTCTCCCTACCCGGGAGAAGTTTAATCAGTCAAAAAAAAAAAAAAACTGACTGATATATCTGAATAAGCTTCTTTTGAGGCAGGAGCCCGTCTCAAAAGCAGGCACAGGCTAAGTCACCCTTCCCGGAAGTCCCGGAACTCAGCGCTGTCCCTGAAGGAATTGAAGAGATTGGAGATAAAGATATTATCGGTTCAAAAAAAATTCGTGGACTGGAAGGATTTGATGGAACTTGAAATGGAGAAAGTTAACAGATTTAATCCCTGTTTTGTGTCAATGGAAAAATCTTCAAGAGATATGCTAGTGTATCATGTAAAAAAGAGGAACAGAGATGCGGCTTTGCAACAATACTTCAGCGATACGTTCGGAATTGATGGCAAGAAAATATCTGTGATAAAGGAAATTCCTATCAGACTCTTATTATATGACTATGACAGCAAGATTATTGGGTGCGTGAAGATGGAAGATGGAACCAATATGGATAATGGAAGAAGAGCGATTTGAAATTACTGGACTTAGTAGACTTGATGAGTTGGATTAATTGACATGTTTATTTAGAAAAAAAATTGATGGACATATATCTCAAGGATTGGAAACTTCTCTTTGACTTTTTGTGGAAGAATAAAATGATATGATGTTAATGAGATTTGAAACCAATTAAGATAACCGCTGGAGGAAGGTGATTTTATAATCTATTAAGAGACAGGCTTGTTATATATTATAGATTTATAGCTGAACTATGACAAATCGGAAGTCAATATTTTTATATATTTTTTTTCTTGTTGTGTTAGTTATTGATTTGTGTTTTTTCTTTTTGTATTGTTTTGGTTTTGAAAATTTGAATAAAAATTAATTGGAAAAAAAAAAAAAGCTAACAACTACATTCTGCACTAGCTGCAGCTTCCAGACCATCTCCAAAGGCAGCCCCACGTTGAGTGTACTGCAGTAGTCCAGTTGGGAGCATGGACAAGCAAAGCCAGGCTAGGTCTGGGTCAGGGCTGGATGGGTGACCACACAAGAGGCCCACGTCTTTGACTTCCATGACAGAAGAGAGACAGGCAAGACTGCACGAATGGTATGCCAGAGACCCTCCCAAAGTCCTGGCCAGGAGTGCAAAAAACCCAGCTACCAGCCTAGACCCTTGTGGCCTCTGCAGCCACAGGTTGGCCACCTACGATTTACCCTAATGCTCACATGGTCCACAGCTGGCCGGCCAGTTCAACGCCACCCTTCCCAAACCCCCCACGGAATGCCATCTCTCTACCCACCTACGTCGTAGGCGACCGTCAGGAAGTCTATCATGAGGGTTGGTTCATTCATATGAGGTAGGATGGAATCATGCAGTATTACCAGCACTTTTTTGTAGAGGCTGCCGGGTAGCTGGGAAGAGAGAAAACAGATAGTCACAGTCAAACAAATTTCTTTCAGGCATGGCCTGATCCTCCCCCATCAGAGCTGCCAATTTGAACAGAACACCGAGCCTATCAGGATGCAGCAGGGAGAGAGGGGAGAAGCAGAGCCGCTCCATCGGTTGATGACAAGTCAACTCCATCAGGCTCCCTGATCCCTCAAAGAACATTTAACAGCAGTCATTCCATCAGGCTGCAGCAGGAGGAGAGAAGAGCCTTTTCCAACGGCTCTGCTGGAAGACCAACAACCTTTGGCTCCTCCTCTCCTTGAACTGTTTCTATTTCATCTTCTCTTTCTAAAGAACGTTCGAACTACATACAGGCGCCTGAGTTTGCTTCCCCCTCCCTCTTCCCTCCCAAATCTTTTTTTCTTTTGTGTCGTCTCTTTTAGAGTGCCAACCCGAGCGGCAGGGACTCTCGCGTTGTTTTAGCGCTGTACGCCGCTCTGGATGCCATCTTTGGGGTAAAACGACTTGAATGAAAACATTTTGTTTTTAGTGTAAAATTAAAGCAAAAACCCTCAATGACATCAAGCCACTCACCTTGTGCTTGAGAAATCCGAGCCACATCCTCTCAAAAGCCCGCCGGTGCTCCTAAAGACAGAGAGAAGAAATGAGACTCTGCAGTAACCCTCTTGCATTTGTCAGGCTTCTGCAGGTTCACATGGGAAAGCACATCACACAACATGGCACTTCGTAGAGTAAGCATAGCAGTCTTCACATTTATGTCCCAGGCGACCCTGGGGGAGCCGTGGAAGCTTACTGGGGGCTCCTCAGAGAGAGGATCCATGATAGCAAGCGCCTCTGCCATTTTATCAGTCTTCCCCAGCAATGTGCAACCATAGAAAGAGCATTCCGGAACACCAGAGAAGATTCCAGAATGTTCCAGAGATGCATTTGCAACAGAGTTTCTACAGCAGGCACTCAGGGGTTTGCTGGGAAATGAATCTATACAGAGCATGTTCCCTGAAGGAAGAAAGTTTGAAAGTGGCTGGTCTAGAGCTCCGTTCCGCCAGAGACACATGGCCACCGCAGCTGTTTTCACGAAGGGAGCCTATGCTTTGGAGTCTGCCCTGAGGATGCAGTCTTTCGTAGAAGTTACGGCTGTGTGTTGATTTGCTCTTAGCTGAATAAAATGCCAGTCCCTGCTCTCCTCCTCAGGGGATGTAATTGTGTGTGCAGGAGAGAAAGCCTGAACCTAACCGTACGAGGTCATCCTGAGTATAAGCGAGGAGTAAGGAGAAACAACCTTGTACACCTCCTTCAGTACTTTGAAGGCAGAAATGGAGAAATTTGATGAAATAAAATAACCTCAAAAGTACCATCATAATCACTTATATTTCCGATGTTCAGGCTGCTAGTGCCGTTCCTTATGTACCCCACTTATTTGTTTACAAAACATCTATCTCGCTCTTCATCACAAATGATCTCAGGATGGGTCACAGTCAACCAAACACACTCAATACAGGCATACCCCGCTTAAAGTCGCCTCACTTAAAGTCGCCTCGCTATAAAGTAGATGCTCCATACTCCACCATACCCCGCTTAAAGTACGGGCGCTTTGCAATAACGGACACTGTATTGGCATGACGCCGCTGCCATCTAGTGGTGATTGCGTGCAGTACAAGTGAAGGTAATTGCTTCACTTTAAGTACATTTTCACTTAAAGTACACTCTCCGGTCCCATTGCGTACGTTAAAGCGGGGTATGCCTGTAAAATCCCTCAGTAAATCGTTAAAGCCACATGGACGTGTATAAACTTTGCCCTGAAGTCATCTACTCTTTATAATCAAATCAGTATATCAATTCCCAGCCAAAGCTTCAAGGAAGGTCCGTTGCAGTTGTCACCTACCAGTAACTAAGAATGTCTGCTGTGTTGATGCACAAGTTATGCTATTAGTCTGTTCACGGCAGGTTGTATCCAACCCAGTTAGTCATGCCTACTCATTATGAATGAGTCTTTTTATTTATTTATTATTTGATTTATATCCCGCCCTTCCTCCGAGCAGTCTTTTCTGAGTAGGACTGATATTTGCTACAACCCAGAGTCTGCATTGTTTTGGGGTGGGGGTTTTTTTTGGGTGGCATCTAAATTTTTATGCAGTTTTCATAGTTTTCACTAAACAGTTATTATTTATTAGATTCGTTTGCTGCTTGTTATCTGATGGTCTCATTCGCGTTGTCTAAGTTCGTAACTGATTGGTCCCTACTGATGACGTTTTTAACACCACTTAGAGACAATTGTCATTTTTTGTCCAAACAAAAAACCAACAAGCCAACAAAGGAAAAGAAGGCTTTCCCTGAGGTGTGACCTAGTCATTTATGCAATGTTTAATGGCATATCTGCAGAAATTGTTTTATTGGTTTCTTTTAGAGTCTGTAGGATCGATTTTATGGTTTATTTCATTTTTAATCTTGTTGCACATTACATCGGAGCGGCTTATAAATTTGTAAAATAACACAAAGAAGAGATAACAGTTGGGAAAGCAGCTGGTGAAAACTCAGTTACACTCACAGTAGGCCCAAATGGAGTTTATGGAGCTAACTAAGGGCACAATCTGCTTCCTGGATAGGCCGGGGTGAGAGGCTGCTGGATGCTGTGTAGCTGGAGGAGGAGAAAGGGTGCTAGTGTCGCTGGGCTCCGCCGGCAGGAGTCCCGTCCCCTGAGCACAGCCATAGCGCTGCTGGGGAACTCCACCACCACCCAGGCCAGCCGGCTCAGCAAAGACCAGTGCAAGTAAAGCCGGAGGAAGGCCTGAAAAAGGGGTATGTCGGGGGCAGAACTGAGGGGAGAAGGACTTCCACTGCATCCTGAGCCTGTTTGGCTCAGTCCTGCAGCCCTCCATCCCGGCAGCCGAAATGCCGGGAACAGGGGTGGTGGAAGGAAACATGCATTTCATTACCTTCCACCGCGCCCTGCGAGCACAGTCAGCATCCTCTCCTCTGAGCAGTTCCTGAGGGGCAGCTGGATGTGGCGGCCCCTTCTGCCGGCTCCACTCCTGCCAGCCTCCTCTGGGTTGGATCGCTCTGTTGGTCACGTCCATTAATTTCGTTGGGTCTACCTCTGAGTAGGACTTCCAAACCTCAGAGGGCTGACTGAGCTGCAAAAAGGTGAATCCTGCCCCTTCAATCGGGATGCAGGGCTGGGTTTGGTATGGACACTGCCTTGGTCACTGCTTTTGACCTATAAAAAGTTCTTTACAGCTCAGGACCCCAGTATTTTCTGGAATGCTTCTCCCGATATGAAACTACCCAGACCCTTAGATCTTCTTCTGAGGCCCTTCTCCAGGTCCCCTCTCTGAGGGAGGCCCAGAGGGTGGTGACAAGTGAGAGAGCCTTTCCACTCGTGGCTCCCCATCTGTGGAATATGCTCCCCGGTAAGGTCTGCCTGGCACCTTCATTTGACATCTTTTTGGAACAAGGTAAAGTCTTATCTTCTTGCCCAGGCATTTCACAGACTAAGATGATGTTGTCTGTATTAGCGTGCTGCCAAAGCTTTCTGTGGCTGTATGGGGGTAGTTGTAGTTTTGTTTTGTTTTTATGGTGTGATTTATTTACGTTGGTTTTTAACAACGTTGTAAGTTGCTTGGAGACCTTTGGGTAACAAGCACCTAATAAATCTAATAAATCTAAATCTAGTAGTAGTAGTAATAATAATAATAATAATAATTCAGAGAGCAGCTGTAAACCAAGGGTAGCCAACATGGCACACTCCAGCTCACATCATCCCTGACACTAGCTGGGGCTGATGGGAGCTGTGATGCTCCCAAGAGACTTATGGACTACATTGGCCAACACCAAGTCCTAAGACTAAGCAGGACAAATAAAACCACAACATTCCACTCAGTGATCCAAAAAAATATATACCTTCAGCTTTGAGACGTTCCATTCTTCCTGGTTGGCTGTTTTTGTGGACAGAGGAAAAGAGAAAAATATTCAGCTAAAGAAAGGCAAAGGGCAACCAAGCATATTAGGCAGGAACCACACCTCAGCGGTAAAGCACATGCAATGCCTGCAGAAGACACCCGATTCATTCCCCAGCATCTCCACTTGAAAAGGTCTCGGGGAGAAGGTGATGGAACATAAGAACATAAGAAGAGCTTGCTGCATTAGGCCAGTGGCGCATCGAGCCCAGCATCCTATTCTCATAGTGGCCAACTAGATGCCTATGAGAAGCCAACCAGCAGGACCTGAACGCTACAGCACTCTCCCCTCCTGCGGTTTCCCGCGACTGGTATGGAAATGACCGAAACGACCCTGTGCCTGATGCCAGAGCAGACAATACTGGTTTAGATAGACAAAGAGTGTTGACACTCGCTAACAGCTATTAGGAACATCCTGCCACGTCAGAGCAGACAAAAAGAGGCTTGATGGTGAGGGAGCATCATGCCATTTCCGTACGGTCACATTTGCGTACATTTTGTTAGCATGTGCAATATTTTGTACTGAGTATTCCGACTTAGAGTGTGCGTGTATTTGTAAACACACATATACATACATACATATCTACAGAATTTTGGCCCCGGGGAAGGTATTCTCTGGTGGCCCCTACGCTGTGGCATTCCCTGTCCGCTGAGTTGTACCTGGCACCATTACATAGTTTTTGTGGCATGGTGAAGATATACCTCGTTACCCTGGCCTCTGACACTTGAGATATCCATATCTATATGTTTATGACCCATCCGATTGGTTTGATTGTAATCTGGTTTAACTGTTTTTAATCTCGTATTTTTAAATTGTTGTCATCTACCTCTTGGTGAGGAGTGGGTGGGCAGGAACACATCAAACCGCCTGCAGATAATAGGCTGAAACGCGTTGGGTTTTATCTATAATAAAAGTTCCTATTTTCCAGCATCTTGGTCTTTGACCCCTTTTTTGGTTTCTCTTTTGGATGCTAGCCACCCCCTGCTTTTTCCTTTTAGGGAGAGCAACATCTTGCAGCCCAGGTGGGGCTAACTCTTATAGGGCTATAAAAGGGGTCAGTTCCTGCTCTTTCCTTGGTGGAGAAACTGCAGAGCGCTGTGGTCCCCAGCGCAGAGTCTGGCGTCCAGCCTTGCAGCAGGTTTGATGGAAGCGGGGCAAGAGCAATTCCCGTTGGGTTCTTTTGTTTGCATTCCAAAGGGAAGGTAGAATGAGGGTCCTCCAGCCGGCTAGGCTTGCCTACCTTCACCTGTGCCCTTCTCTGCCTAACTTCCTTCCGTTGTAAACCGATACGCTCAGGGAAGCTGACTTACCCCTCCTTCGTCTTCTTCTTTGACCGTCGGAGGAGACAGGAGACATCTCTGTCTTTGCTCTCTCTCCTGAGCCATGAGGGCAATACCCAAGTCTTGGCATTGCGCCTCCAACTTAGTTAGAACTAGGTATGCCTTTCCTACCTACTATATATTTCTATAAATAAAGTAGCTTTTCTTATTTTAGTAAGTCTTAAGTCTCTGTGATCTCAACGCAGGGCAAAAGCCTGCTTCTCAGGTAAATGCACACACTGGCACGCACGCAAGCTCAGACCGCTGAATCACTCTCTATAGACATGTTTCCATAACAAGCTTGACCCTCGCCTTGCCGTGCGTCCAGCCTGAACCTCACTTTGTCCTACTACCCTGGCTGAGCACTGCTGCGCTGCAGAGCGGGACAGCCCGGAAGAGCCGCTGAGCCCTTTTAGAGAGCCAGGGGCTTCAAGGTGTTCCTAGTCCTCATGCAAACAAGATTCAAACAAGCAGCGATGCCATTTCACTCACTGTTCCTCACTAGGAAGTTTTTCATCTCGCTCTCTTTGCTCGGCATGGGAATAGATGAAATGAGGGCAAATGCGTTCTTCTGGTAAACTGGAAGTGGCACCTGGGGAAGGGAGAAAAACGCACATTGATTTTGATATGGAGGTGATGGGTGAGTCTGTCCCCCCGCCCCCCACCACTCTGGCAAAGATAACAAGCACCAATAAGCAAGGTTGTAACGCTTTTCTTCGCAGACAGCAAAATGTCCCTCCTAATGTTGAATGGAACTAGCAAAAATATTTCTCACTATTTTGTTTTATGGAGCGCTCACATTTTTACCTGACCTTTGGCTGGAATTTTTTTATAGTCTATTTTAAGAATGGGCATTTCTATTCAGGGTGGTATTCAATGCTAGTCCTACTTGGAGTCGACCCGCTGAAGCTAATAGGCATGACTAATAGGTTCATTAATTTCAGTGGGTCTACTCTGAGTAGGACTTAGTGGAACACAGCCCTCTGTAATTGGTTTTGTACGTGCAAAGAAGCCACTTTGCCAATTAAGCTTTACACAAATTAAATAATAGGAACAATCGCCATCATAATCATACTACTACTGTTGCTTTTGAATCATTTTTTCCTAATACAATTATCCAAGCTGCAATTTTTCTCGTTTTTGTAAACCACTTAGAGGTTTCCTATCATCAAGCAGCATATAGATTGTTGTTTTGTAAAAAAGGATCCATATATTCCAGGACTTGAGGGGTGGCACTCTACCTCTGCAGACAGAGATCCCTTACAGTCCAACCTCTCGCATTCCTGTCAATGACAGCCAGGCCACCCACTGTCCAGAATACGGGACAAATCTGGATCTCACCATAACTTTACCCCCAAGGGCAGCACCTTACTTTTCTCCAAAGGAGTGAAGGGTGAAGAATCACCGACAAAGGGGAAAGGTAAAAGCCACTGATTTAAGGGCTGCAGCTGCTCCTGAAGACAGCAGCCTTTGGGAACTGAGCTGACCCTTATCTGAATAGCTTTGCCTCCTTTGCATGGGTCCATCCTGGGTTCAACTTATTGGCCGTAGTCAGGGGAATTTCCCGGTACCTTTTTGGCCTTCTCCATAACACTGCCGATGTTTTCAGCCACTGACTTCATGATAAAGAACCGGACGTCGTCGTGTTCCAAGTATTCTTGGAAGCGAGAAATAAGGAGCGAAGAATTCTCTTCTGTCGGAATTAAGCTGTCCACAACCAACTAGGGAAAAAAAGAAACCAAGGAAAGGAAGTTAGGAGCTCGGAGGGCGTGGTCAGCAGAACCATCATAGCACCCACGTATTCCCAGTGAATGCCACTCCCCTGACTTCCTTGAAGCAATTTCCCTTTGCCAGTTTCAAAGGCAGTATGTCTTTGAATGGCATGTCCTACAGATACAAGCAGCGAAGCAAGGCCATCGTCTTCGTACACGCTCACGAATCTCCCAGAGCATCCGGATGGCCCTTGGTCTACTCCACGAGGCAAGTCTCATCCTGTACATGAGGGATGGGGAACTTGCATCCCTCCACTTTCTCATAACAGTAGAACTTGGGGACATCCAATGGAGCTGAACGTTGGACGACTCGGGGCACACAAAACAGAGAAATTCTTCGCAGAGCTTGGGAAAGTTACTTTTTTAAACTACAACTCCCATCAGCCCCAGCCAGCATGGCCACTGGATTGGGCTGATGGGAGTTGTAGTTCCAAAAAGTAGCTTTTCCAAGCTCTGCGTTCTTCGCACAACGCAGAGTCACACTATGGAATTTGCTCCCACCAGAGGCAGTGATGGCCACCAACGTGGATGGCTTTAAAAGTGGATGAGGCAAATTCATGGAGGAGATAGAATTTTGGTGGCTATATTACCTTCGGTATCAAAGGCAGTTTACCTCTGAATGTCAGTGGCCTGGGCATAGCAATGATGGAGAACTACTGCCCTTACGTCCTTGCTTGTGGGCTTCCTAGGGGCATCTGGTCAGCCGCTTTGGGATACAGGGTGCTGGACCAAATTGGCTTTTGCCCTGATCCTTCTCCTCCTTCTCCTCCGAACAGAGCACACCCACTACCCCAAAAGTCTACAACAGGAATTTGCGCAACTTACTTTTAAAAGCTCCCGTGGGAAATTAAATCTCCATTCATTCTTAACCAGAGGGTGCTTTGCTTCCAATTCTACAAATTTCATCAGGGTACAGAGAGCGGATTCCTTTAAATAAAGTGAGTGGCGGGGTAGGGGAAGAGAGAGGCAAGTTTCAAATGCAACAAACCACTTTAAGCAATGTTTCCTTCACACATTCTTTCAGAACACTGTAGGGCTTTCAGTGTCCCGGGCACTAATATTAAAATGGGACACAGACTCGCTGGAATCGTTTGTACGAGGAAACGAAAGCGGGGGGGGGAGGCCATCTTAAATCCCCTGCCTCCGTATGAGGGTCAGTCTTAAAAGTCAGCCTAAGTGTCAGACTCAGCCAAAGACTCCTGCCGCCGTATGAGGATCTATCTTAAGACTTCTTTTTCCCCAAAGGACCAGGGTATTCTTCTCAGAATATCCAGCAGAATAGAAACCTATCTGTAACAACTGATTTTCATCCTTTGTTCTGGCAGCCTCACTGCCATGATGTACATGTGTTCCATGTACATTGAAGGATGTACACATGCAAGAAGGGACCCTGATCGGGCCAGGATCCCTCCTCACATGGAGGAGCTCTCTGTGTGTAATATCAGCATGCATGTACAATGCTTCCAATTTATTTTCTTATTTACAGCATTTATACCCTGCCCGTTAGCCAAAAAGGCTGTCAGAGCAGATTAGAGTAGGGCCCAACTCATATTGCAGGTTACGTCCCAGACCCGCCGAAAAGCGGAACTCATTCAATAGGATGGTGCCCGATGCCTGAAAAACGTGGAACAAGTGCCGTATGAGTGGGGCCTTACTCTAATTGAACGCTGTATTAGCGAAACGCCAAAAAGCGGGGCCCTACTGGACAGTCCTTGTTTTCAGGCTCATAAACTGAAAGATGCAACGCACCGGGGGGGGAGGAAAGGGCAAAGCAAGAGCAAGGGCAAGTCTTTAGCTGCAGTTCTTAAAAGTCACAGCTGATGTCAGTAGCAGGTCTGTCTGCCTTGATAAAGAGCTATCCCTCCCCAGAAGTGCTCTGCCCCCCCCGATCAGATCCATCAGCAGATCAAGTGACCGTGTCCAGGCGAGGGGGACAGAGCCGCTCCTGCCAGACAGCCTGATTCTTGATAACAGTAAGAGGGGACTTGTTGGAGCTGCCCTTCCTCCTCACCAGAGTCAGCTGCAATTCTGGTGGTCACTGAGGGGGCAGGGAAAGCCTGCATGGTCCCCTCTAAGGGATCGATCTCCACGTAGAGAGGATCATGTCGCCAACCCGCCCGCCCTCTAACAAACTCACTTGGACTTGGAAAGATTTGTGGCCCATCAGCTCTCCCAGACAATTGGCGCAACTGTTGTACCGATGCCGCATCCAAATTTTGTATTTGTCTTCTGCGCTGTAGCCCTCTGGAAAAAAGACAAAAAGTGATGCAGGGCCAGCAGGGGGCTGGAGAAGACACTGGCATGATCAACAGATTTCTTCCAGGGCTGGCTGGTTTCAAGTAACATTATTCAGCTGATGATGGGGTAGCAGCAATCCTGTTTTGTTAAGAATTATTTTGTTTTTTAGTGCTGCTAAACACTTTTTGAGTGTTTTTTCTCATGGGTATTATAAGTTTTCCATCTATCTGCACTTTCCGGAAACAACTGAAGGTATTTTTTATCCCAACAGGCTTTCCCAGCTGCATGAATGGCTTTCTGCTATGGCTTCATATTTTGCATGGATTTGTCTTTTAAATATATCTATTTTTCCCTATTGTTTTTAATCTGTATTTTAGCTGTGCTTATACACCACCTTGAGATGCTTATGCAGAAGGTATTTAAATAATAAATAATGAATTTGAGAATCCTCTAATGATTCATATTTTTCAGCTCATAGATACCATTATTCAAAATCTACTTAATAAGGTTCACGTGATTTTATTACTGTATTTTATTTGCTTAATTGTCAATAGTAATTACATAGTTATCTATTTAGTAACATTTATGCGATATTATTATTGTATTTTCACTTTGATCATAAAGCGTTTCAGGAGTTTCTCAGTAGGAAGTGATGCAGCAAAATATTGCAGTATAGAGTGCTGCTGTTCAGGGCTCTACCCACTCTGTGCCATTTCCCCCCCCTGCACAATATTATGGCTCCCCCCTCATAGTCAGTATTCAATGGTCCCTGAGCATGCTCAGTCCTCACTGAGATGCTTATTTACTTATATCCCCCCTTTCCTCCACGGAGTTCAAGGTAGCATACAAACACGATTTCCCCCTCCCGATTTTACAACAACCCTGTGAGGTAGGCTACGCTGAGAGATAGTGACTAGCCCAAGGCCACCCAGTAAGCTTCACGGCTGAGCAGGGATTTGAACCCTGGCCTCCCATATCCCAGTCTGACACTCTAACCATTACACCACACTGACTTCGGAGTAAAAAATAATTTTTCCTAATAATTTTTCATTCCTCTGGAAGCTTTAGGGTCCTCCCCAGCTTGCTGGTACCTTCCTCATGTGCAAGGAAGTGCCGTTTTGACTACCTAAATACTGGCACACACATCTGAACATTAAAAATAGAGGGACAGCTGGTTTTCCACAAGAAGGTCAAAACTGCAATGCCACTCCCACATTTCTTCCCAGCCAGCTTCTTGCACAGATGTTCATCCTTACCTTGCAGAGACTGCTCTTCTGGAGGCAGCTTCCCCACAAAGAGCTCTCCTCGCTCAAGCAAGGCCCCAAAGAGGCGGCTGCAGGTCCGGATGGAGCACAAGACAATCTCCTTCTGTTCAGCCTGTAGGGGAATGGGAACAAGGATTTGGGGTGAGGGAGACAGAAGCGTGTAATAAAAATCTGGAGAAAAGGCTGGTTTAACCATTTATTTTATTTTATTATTAAATGTATATCCCACTCTTCCTCCCGAAGGTGGCCAAGGTGGCAAACGAAGCAATTGTAAAAAAAACCCCCAAATTAAAAGCATTCTAAAAACAATTACAGTTAAAGCATTCTAAAAAACAGTGGCAGGTAAAAGCATTCTAAAAACATCTGCAAATAAAAACAAGCTTCTGTTCAGTGTTACCCAGATTCACACGAAGCACTCTGTAGCATAATCTTCTCAACTGAAAAAGAGAGCATAAGAGACCTAGATAAAGCTTACATTTGCATATGGGGCTGTGGTTACTGCACATGCTCAGGAATACCCTGATCCTTCTGATTACTAAGGCTGCAATCCAATATTTCTACGCAGAATTAAGCTCTATTAGGTTCAATGGGACTTACTCCCAGGTAACTGTGTATTAGATTGCAGCCTAACCATGTTTTTTACATTCTTAAGTGGTGGAATTAACCTACATTTCACACCATCTTTATACCTTAAAAGCCATAGGCAATAAACTCTGCATATGATCAGAGGCAACTCTCCCCCTCCTCTTTCCTACCACTGCTTGGCATTCCAAGAAGTCATTGGGCCTCTATCCGACCAAATCTTGCAACCCTAAACACATTTAATAGGAAGCAAGCCCCACTGATATCTCAGTGAAGCTTCCTTCTGAGTAAGCATGCATTGATTTATGCTGTTAAAGCCACCGTGTGCACTCTGCACATGCTGCTGGCAGTCCTGGCATCCCAAAGGTGCCTCTAAAACGATAAATGTAGAGTTGCAAGAGATGCAGAAAAGGGCAATCAGAATGATCATCGGGCCGGAACAACTCCACATTAAATGAAGCTGAATGGTGGGAGATTCAGGACAGTCAAAAGAAACTATTCCTTCACACAGAGCATAGTTAAACTATGAAATTCACTCCCATAGGAGGCAGTGATGGCCACCAACTTGGATGGCTTGAAAAGAGGATTAGGCAAATTTATGGAGAAAAAAGCTACCAATTGTGGCCATTGATGTGTTCCAAGACTAAAGTAATGACAACAGAAGATTTATGTAACTTTACAGTTGACAACGAGGACACTGAACTTGTCAAGGATTATCAATACCTTGGCACAGTCATTAACCAAAATGGAAACAATAGTCAAGAAATCAGAAGGCTAGGACTGGGTAGGGTAGCTGTGAGAGAACTAGAAAAGGTCCTCAAATGCAATGATGTATCACTGAACACCAAAGTCAGGATCATTCAGACCATGGTATTCCCGATCTCTATGTATGGATGTGAAAGTTGGACAGTGAAAAAAGCTGATAAGAGAAAAATCAACTCATTTGAAATGTAGTGCTGGAGGAGAGCTTTGCACATACCATGGACTGTGAAATAGACAAAAAATTGGGTGGCAGAACAAATTAAACCAGAACTACCATTAGAAGCTAAAATGATGAAACTGAGGTTATCATGCTTTGAACACATCATGAGAAGACATGATTCACTAGAAAAGACAATAATGCTGGGGAAAACAGAAGGGAGTAGAAAAAGAGGAAGGCCAAACAAGAGATGGATTGATTCTATAAAGGAAGCCACAGACGTGAACTTACAAGATTTGAACAGGGTGGTTCACCACAGATGCTGTTGGAGGTCGCTTTTTCACAGGGTCACCATAACTCGTGATCGACTTGAAGGCACATAAAAACCTTGATATGCTTAATACCAGTTGCTGTTTTTCTGGGGAGAGCTTCCCACTGGGCATCTGGTCGGCCACTATGAGAACAGGATGCTGGACCAGATTGGCCACTGGCCTGATCCAGCAGGGCTCTTGTTATGTTCGCAGGATGTGCTAAGGGCAGTATGTGTGGGGGGGGAGAGAGAGGAGTTCAAACCTGCCCAAGGCTGCGATCTGGAACACATTTACTAGGGAGTAAGCCTCACTGAGCTCAACGGGGTCTTAACATTTTGAGAAAGCGCACAGAGGGTCAGAGCACCTGAAAATCCAAGCTACAGAGAGAGTGGCGTCCGACCGAGGCGAAAGAGGCACAGGCGCTCTGCACACGCCCCTCTCCTCTCTTGTTCGCTGCTCGCGGCTGCCGGCATTCCAAAGAGGTACCGGGGCGTTCGGCCGCCCCAGTGCGCGCATCGCGCTTACCTGTAGGAGCTCCAGGATCTCGAAGACGCGGTTGGCGCTGCTCCGGCTGCCCAGCACGGCCTCTAGGGAGGCCCCTAGCGTGGCTTCGGCGGCGGAGGCCTCTGCTCTGGGGTCCGCCATGGCTTTTTGCTGGCCTCTCTTGCCCTGGATCGGTCACCCACGTGCGCGGAAGGAAAACCCGGCCAGGCACCGCCTTTCAGGCCCGATCCTCCCCCTGGAGCCAGCTCAGCTCCGCCTTCCCCCCCCCCCACTCTGTTTTCAGAGATCCTAGCCCTGCGAGAGGTGTTGTTCTTTTAAAATCACCATATTAATAAGCTCCCAGCCTTTTACATCGTACGTATGCTCTTGCAGGTTACAGACTGCGATCCTTGCCACGCAAGAGGGATTAAAAAAAAAGTCATTATGACTGATCATCATCCAGTTTTTTTAAACGCAACCTTAGACTTCGGACGTATTTCATTTACTCGGAAAGTAAGGTCCGCGGGGTTCAGTAGGGCTTACTGACTGGTAAATGCGCGCGCACGTGAAAGTAGGGCGCCCCAGCCAAAATGTACGAGGATCCGAGTTTCTCTCGTGACTTTAAAAAACAAGAAAAAAAACGACAGTTGGAAGCTTTGAGTCTGCGACGATCCTAGGAAAAGTCGTGCACAATAGGAAATCGTGATCTAGACAAACTGTATTATACGTATAATTAAAGTCAAGTCAATGCTAACTCCATTGAATACATTTCAAAATAAAAGGCGGCATTTTTATAATTTTTTTGAGGCAGTTTGGAAAGTGATGTTGCAATTTTTTAAATAAATTGCAACGATAGTTCTTCCCTTTATGACTGTTATTCCTTATCTTAAGAACAACGGTGTCTTAACTATTTTGATGTATAAAGCACTTTTCCGGCTGGAGTCGAGTGGCATTCATTTCCCACCTGGGGATTTAACAAGACATTGAAAAGGGGAGGGCAGAGAACCTCAGGTGGTAATGGGGGGTCGGATTTGGCCCTCCTAGCCTCTCTATCTGGCCCCCACGACTCTCCCCAGCTACATCCCTCACTGGCCCTGTTCATACCCTCCTTGAGTGTTTTTGCTGGGCTGGGCTGTGTTCTTGAACTCTGGGAATGCCTCAAATGTTTTGGGCCAGAGGATAGAGAGAGGTGGGTCTTGAAACTCACCTACTGTACGCAAATGTCAAATTTACATTCATTGCTCCGCCCACTTTAGGGGAGCTGCTCCCCAGTAATGGCTCTGAGGGCAGGGGGGAGGGCACTGAGGCAGAAGCATCCTGCTCCCTCCCCCCCAAAAAACAGTCTCCATTTAATTATGCTTACTCCCATGCCAAGCATGGGTGGCAATGGCTGCTTTTCACTTTCCCTTCTCCCCTAGATCAGTATGTGGAGCCTTGCTCTTTAAACCTATACTGAGACTGTGCCTATTTTTTCAAGACCTGCTCTCCCCGTTTTATTTTGGGGAGAAGAGGATGCCTTTTTTAAAAAAAATCACATTAGCATGCACAGACACAAACAAAAGTTAGTCCTGCTTTTAATCTCTTAAGACAATACATTTTGATAAAAAGGTCAAACCAGGAAAGCTGTTGGAAAGTGTTATTCTCCTCCTCCCTCAAGGTCCTCAGGCAAAGGAACGAAAAATTCATGGTAAGGAGACAGATCCAAAGCAAGCAACGCAAAATACAAAAGTGCAAAGAAACAATGACAGGAGCATGTTATAAAAATGTACACTTTATTACAGTTTCAGGTAGGGTACACCACAAGTCCTTACAATCCTACTGGTCAAGTACAAATGCTTTATGTTCATAAAGATATTTACAAGTTAGACCGGCTTCCTAACACTTTTTTTTTTTTTTTAGGGGGAAGAGGAAGATGAGGGAGAGACAAAGGGAGAGACAGTGTAATTTTCACCTTCACGGTCCACATAAATAGGCATAGTTGCTGCTGACAATCAAAACCAGAACACTGAGCCTGACTTTTTTTTGGGGGGGGGGATCCTTAGCTGTATTTTTTTTTACATTTACACCCCTCTGCATTTATGCACATAATAAAGATTTAAAACATTTTCAAAAGTAAAACCAGAGCGAGCTATACCTTTTTTTAAAAAAGTATGGATATCGGTATACGGTACTAAATAGCAACCACAGGGAACCAGCTTCTTTGCAAGACCCATTTGTTTCCAAAGAGGCTAACTAATGCAAGGGATATTCTGGGTGTTTTTCAACTAACTATGCTGGTCAGGACTGATGAGATTTATAGTCTGTAACATCTGGAGGGCACCAGGTTGGCTACCTCTGGGCTAATGCAAAGAGATATTCTGGGTGGTTTCCAATTAATATCGTCTGTTGTTGTTGCCTTTAGTTTGCATTTTAATTATTTTACTGTCCATATAATAAGCAGTTCTCACAAACAATAAATGTAACAGTACAACCCTGTCAAGGAGGGCTGGTCTGTCTCTACTTTCATGTACAAAACACTATCCAGAAAAAGAAACACACCACAAGTGTAAAAATTGAGGCTCCAAGAAAAGCTGTATGTTGGAGGAGGAAACTATTTGAATAAATCAGGGGTAGCGTCTCCGCACATTCAAAATAGTAAGATGCCTAGCTCTTGCCTAAGATCTCTTGGATACTGGTCA